>NC_051417.1:30498498-30499500 GCF_015228065.2 Penaeus monodon | reverse complement strand
TCACTGCTTGTTGTTGTGACCTCTGCCTCACTTTTTACACCCTCACCTGCTCCTTCAAAGTCTCATTTCACCCTTGCTGCTCCTCCTGTGGCTCTGTGACCTGTGTGACCCGTTTGGCACTCCTCTGTGTGACCTCGGAGCGTGTCGTGACCTGTGCCCTCACACCATGTGAAATGTTAATAACCCTGAATATTCTAACAAACTCCTGAGTTCCCACAAGTGACTGACAAGCACGCCATTGCAAGCCGAAGCGTCCGCCGCGAGTGTGTCGACGTGTCTGACTCACAGCTCTTGCTCCTCCTCGCACACGTGCTTCCCGCGCAAAATTTCACTCGGGCAAAAAATGCCAAACGTTGAGCGCGCCATCTGAATTTAGCTTCACTCCTTCCCGCAGTTTTACCTCTCTTATTTTACCAAGGAGGACTTCGTGATTTCCCATTTCCCGGTTGAAGAGACGGGGGAGAAAAGAGGAGGGCTTTTTAGTCATCCAAAGCCAAAGGAACTCGATTTTTTCTGACGCATTTGGGACATGATGTTCAGTTGCAGAGAACCGTAAACTCGTATTTTTAAAGTCGAAGTGTTGTTTACAATATTCAGGGTCGCCAACTGCCTTGCTGCGACACGCTAGACTCCTGCTATGATCACTGAGGATGATCAGGTCAGTTTGCCTTCGTGTTTCTTTTTCTTTAATGTGCATGTGTCTTTGACTAAGCTTTGTGGATGTGCCTGTATCAGCGTAAATATGTCAGGCGATGGTCAGATTTTTTTTTTTGTGAGAATTTTTCTTTTATCATATTGTTTTGCTTATTGTATTATCTTATCATATTACTTTATTTGTTTGTATTATTTTGCTTAATTGTTATAGCTTAATGGTAATTAAGATAAGAACAAATTATATATTCTTTGTGCATATAGAACAATTCAATCTCAGTTTTAACTACCTGAGAATTCCTGACAGTGAGTGATTAAGATGTATGTCAGCATAACGATTCTACAATTCAT
>NC_051417.1:30498193-30498459 GCF_015228065.2 Penaeus monodon | reverse complement strand
TGTGCAAATCACAATAAGTAATTGTTACCAAACCTTACTACTGCTCTGTTTCTCCATTTGTGGTTGACACAACTATTCTACAGATGAGTATGAAGCCTTAAAAATCCTGGGTTCTTTTGTCTTAGCAAGTTTTTTATCTGGTGAACCTCACTGCATATTGACCCTATGTTTGCTAGATTCTTTTTGTTGCCTGCAAAATACGCGGAAGTGGATTTTTTTCAGCTGTTAGTCGTGCATTTTTCTCTCTCCTTCCTTATTTACGTACA
>NC_051417.1:30493712-30494103 GCF_015228065.2 Penaeus monodon | reverse complement strand
TTATTTTCTTACGCATTTCTTTATTTGTTTGCTTTATTTAGATTTTGTATCTTTTCATATACATTCAAATAGGCAAATCCCTCACCAAGTGAAATGTCTTCACTCATGTATATTGGTCTGAAACGCATTGAAATTACAGACTGAAAATGAAGAATTGCAGTGGCAATCATTCCAAATATCTTTTGTTGCACTGTAAATCTTTAGTTGAATATATTGAGACCTTCGATATAGATTCTTGATTGTTAATTTATGTCAGGTACAAAGTCCACCTTCACACGAACATGCTTAAGATTAGAAGAAAAGGAGGAAGAAGAAAACGGTCTCACACAGTCAAATGTTCACGTGCATACACACGTGTACGCACGCATAATCTTCCGTGCACACAACAGCA
>NC_051417.1:30493338-30493454 GCF_015228065.2 Penaeus monodon | reverse complement strand
GTACAATTTAGACATTTCAGGTAAAAGTCTGCGGCTATGAATAACCTATGAGCCGAGCTGTTGGAGGCGCGTGAATGGGAGTACTTCCGGGCGTTGCGCTTCTCTCGGTCGCTTAG
>NC_051417.1:30493168-30493319 GCF_015228065.2 Penaeus monodon | reverse complement strand
TCATGAAAGAGGTTGTCACTTAGCTTGTGTTTCTCCCCGACTTGTATTAATAAAAGTGTCCGAAGTCAGATTAGATTCGCCTTGTTTTGGGATTTGGGATGTGAGAGAGAGGTTGAGTTCGGTGTGTGGGGCTGACGAGGGAGGGCGGAGG
>NC_051417.1:30492127-30492667 GCF_015228065.2 Penaeus monodon | reverse complement strand
TAAATGCGTAAGATATAGATAGTTGCAGCAGAAGAAAGAAAGTTGACTGAGTTACACATTTTATTTGGCATTTCTTTTCTTTTTCCTCCATCTTCTCCCCCCCCCCTATACCCTTTCCCCTCATCTTGTCTTCATTATGGATCCTTTGTTTCCCCCGGCCGAATGTGGCGCCGGCGAGGAACACCTTTTTTCCCCTTTTGTCGGTTCAGATAATAATTTGATTTGTCTTTACCGATATGTAATTTCTCGGGGACCTTTCGCCCGGTGGACGGTCGCAGCGCTGGTCTCATTTTTTCCGTTTTATTTAGTTATCTGTTTTTCTATTTATTTGCCTACTTATTTATTAATTCTTTGTTTATTTATTTGCTTATTTGCTTTTTATTCATAGTTTGTTCATTCATTTCCGTATTTATTTTGATTTCTTTAGAGTTTTAGGAAATAAAGATTGATAGAGTATAGTTACGTTGATGATCTATCTGATTTTTAGTAGACGCTGAATTTCTGCCACTGTATTTTTATATCCTTTGTATATGTTGGCTC
>NC_051417.1:30491590-30492028 GCF_015228065.2 Penaeus monodon | reverse complement strand
TGAGTGAGTTATGAATGGTAGGGTTAAGGCTAGGGAGTAACAAAAAGTCAGCGTTTGCAACGCAAAACAACAGGGAGTCCACAGATACGAATCCTCTTCCCGCGCGAGCAAGCTCTCCCTCCTCCGACGCTTACCAAAGGTCCTTCCCCCTCGACACCTCCCCCGCCCCGCCTGCCTGTCTGTCCCACCGCGAGCTCCCCATATGAAACCTTTGGCAAAAACGCCCCTAGACTATAAATGAGAAACGAATGTTATGTGTACTTTGGCAACACGTACACCCGTGCCTAAATCCCTATTAACCCCCCCCCCTCCCCCTCACTTTCCGACACGCACACATAACTACAGCCTCCCTTCACTCTTGCTTCCCTCACACTGTCTTACACCTCATCACCCCTTTCCTTCACTCATGATATTTTAGCTGACATATTTGAAACTCTT
>NC_051417.1:30491103-30491380 GCF_015228065.2 Penaeus monodon | reverse complement strand
TTAAAATTTGATGCGAAAGCATAGCTATCAAAGACTAGAGCGACAGGGGAGGGGTGAGTGCGAGAGGTAGGGGGTTAACAAGTTTATGCAATTGAAATCGTCAAAGTTGTATACAAGAAAGATCCATTTAGCATATTCGCCAGTAAGGTGAAGAAGAAAATGTATGAGGAATGTACCGTACATTTAGGTCCTCTAATACCCAGGAAAATGCACGTCTTGATGACACACCTTATGCATTCGCCTTCACTCTTGAGAGCGATAGTTAATGCATATCTAT
>NC_051417.1:30490359-30490810 GCF_015228065.2 Penaeus monodon | reverse complement strand
TAGATACATATGAGGGAAAAGAACAGCAACGATTAGCCAGCCCTTATACTATACCTACACGAACGTACAGCACCTTATTATGCTTAGTATTGACCAAACACCTTGTCATAACCTGTTCTTTAACCCCAGTCATCACACGCAGACATCAAAAGCCTTCAAACTGGTAACAAAGCGACCACGTTGTCACCAACAGCTGTTCAGGCGTCACGTGAAGCCCAGAAAACCAAGGCACTGATGTCACCTGTGTCAATGTCAGTCCCTCGGGTTGATACATCCATTATGGCGATATTGTATATATTGTTTGACATCCTCTCTGAAGACCCTTTGATGTCAGGGACGATGTCATTTGTTATGTTTTTATTTTCACTGCCTTCAAGATCTGAAGTTGCGGATAATTTACGGGTTTGAAGATAGTCACGCCATTTATCCGTGGATAGATAAGAATATTTAA
>NC_051417.1:30489906-30490094 GCF_015228065.2 Penaeus monodon | reverse complement strand
ATTAGCAATAAAGAGGAATATAAACTGTTAATCAACCACACATGCAGGAAGGAAAAAGGAAGTCATATTGGTTAAAGAATAAATATAATGAAGCTATCAGGCGGAAAGAGACAAAGAACAGACACGACAAAATATACACATTTAAATATAAAACTTCATATATATTGTAAATAATGCCGGTCTTCACG
>NC_051417.1:30489609-30489776 GCF_015228065.2 Penaeus monodon | reverse complement strand
GGCAAAATCAATATCAATTTCAAATAAACGATTAAATGAAACCGTGTCATATGTATTGAATTATGTCTCGAGACTTCGATTATCAAAAAGCCAGAAGAGGGACTCTCCTTCAGACGATGAAGCTAAAATTCCTTAAGGATAATTACCAGCTCTCTATCTTTCTTCTA
>NC_051417.1:30489266-30489560 GCF_015228065.2 Penaeus monodon | reverse complement strand
TGTTTGTCTCATCCATGGACTCGAGTTTTATGTACACACTGCACGATTTATATATTTTCCACGAAAATAATCCTAAAATATGGGCACGGCAGCTCACGAATTTTACGAGGAAGAATTCGTATAATTTCTGCAACAGTAAAAGCTAATCCCAAATCATGTTCTCGGTCACACACACACAAAAAGGCCAAACGGAAGGTCGGGGGTTTTATACAAGGAAGAGCCAACAAAGAAATAGACTAAGAAATGAACAAAGAAAATTTCATTATCTGTAGCCTTTCCCTTGGCGTCCCTATC
>NC_051417.1:30488619-30488862 GCF_015228065.2 Penaeus monodon | reverse complement strand
CATTCTTGAGGCTACGAGTGTAGGGCATTAACGTCATAAATATTCAACTAATCAAGTTAGTGACAGTATGTAATTACGGGACACAGGTAATCCCTTGATACCTGGCTTGCATGTGAGCGACGTTCGCCCGCTCTCGTCGCTCGCGGAGTCGGCAATATGTTGCGTTAGATTAAACTCGTCCGCTCGGGATAGACTTCGGATGACTTATGGCCAGGCCTGTCGTTTTGTGTTCGGCTGTGGGCA
>NC_051417.1:30488396-30488543 GCF_015228065.2 Penaeus monodon | reverse complement strand
ATAAAGTATAAATCTAATTGACTCACGTGAGTGAATTCAACCCAAAAATTTTTTTAACCTGTATTTTTAATCTAACTACTCCAATCTCCTTGCACGACCGAACGATTGTCAATCTACGGACATTCAACACCCCAGTATATCTTCACC
>NC_051417.1:30487648-30488221 GCF_015228065.2 Penaeus monodon | reverse complement strand
CTATTTTATCCTCACGAAGATATCCGTTTCCCACAAGAAGAGTAACCAGAGGCCCGCGCCAGCCTTGCGTGAGAGTCACCTTCTCAGTTACTGCTCATATGTTTACGAGCGTCCTAACTAAGCTTATAAAATAAGGTGAAATTAATTCTAGTTCTGTTTCATGTGCTGCTTAATGAAATGTGCGGTGTAAGTTTTTTTTCCGTTATCTTTTTGTACACTACATCCTGTCTCGAAACTCGTTATACAGATGAAAACTAGGAGGAAGCGTTATGAACTGTTATATTGTTTGATTCTTTGAAATGATAAGATTACTATGGTTTTAAATGTTTAAAAACCTTTTCTGATTTATGAAATACATTTGTACTTATTTTCCTTTTTATTGTCTTACCCTGTGTGTTATGAAGACCATGTTTGATTTGATGTTTGCCAAGTTAAAGATGTTCTGATAGTTTTGATGAAAAATATGTGCTCATACTTGGTGTGGTATGCATTTTATGTATTATCTATATACAGTGTATGAATATGTTAATGCACAAATATTCAGGTAAGATAGATGTTTTGAAAGATAAAAAT
>NC_051417.1:30487159-30487523 GCF_015228065.2 Penaeus monodon | reverse complement strand
TTTACAATTGAAATGTACGTACTTTGTATAATTAGGCATCAGAAGCAAAATTAGATGTAGCATGAAAATATTTGATTGCTTTGTAAATAGCTCTTCATTGCCATTTTTGGGCGTTCGCTTTATCTCTTTTGCAACTCATGTACAGAACGTGCACAGAAAGCGGGGACATCGAGTACAAAGGATTATTGGAAAGATAGAAAAATCAGAGAAAGTCGGTGATGAAGATATTTAGCTCTGTCATTTTTCCTCTCTCTTCCCTTCCGCTCCTCCCTCTTTTTCTAATTGTTTCTCTTGGTCTGCATTATCTAAACCTAATCCCAGTTTCTTTCCTTTTCGGTTATTTTGATTTGTTGAGAGAAAAGTC
>NC_051417.1:30486867-30486961 GCF_015228065.2 Penaeus monodon | reverse complement strand
ACCTCGCCTCCTCTATCATCGTCTCTTTCCTCCGTGCTTATTTTAGCCTGCAGAGTTACATAACCGATTTCCTTGCGTGGCGCCATCCGCCATG
>NC_051417.1:30486603-30486843 GCF_015228065.2 Penaeus monodon | reverse complement strand
CTGCAGAAGCGGCGACGGGAAGCTCTCTCCCCCAAACGACTGTGGTTAAGCGCCGGCAAAAACCTGATCGTGAAATTGAGCTCCAGGATTGTGTTCTCGTCAAAGTAGTGATCTACGAAGCGGTTGGACACGGCCAGACCTGTTATTGAAAAGCTTCCTTCGGTTTTTGCGAGCCTCACCCAATGCGCCGTCGCTCTCCTGATTTTTCTTTCGCTTTCCCTCTGTCTGCCCTCTCCCCCT
>NC_051417.1:30486298-30486491 GCF_015228065.2 Penaeus monodon | reverse complement strand
CTGTCTATAACGCACCCCTTTCTTCTCGTTTCTCGTCTTCTGTAAAAGAGGGAAGGGGATTTCAAGAAAAGCAGCCAAAGAAGCAAGAGAAGGACAGAGAGTGAATTTCGAAGGTTTGGGGGGGATGGCAGGATAGTAATGAGCAAGCAGGCTAAGTGAAAGAGAGAAGCAAGATTCGATCGTGAGAAGGGGT
>NC_051417.1:30484929-30486238 GCF_015228065.2 Penaeus monodon | reverse complement strand
GAGTTCTGGGTAAAGGAGGCTTCATGCACTCCCTTTCCCCCACCTGGGGACGGTACTCAGAGGATGGTTTCATGGATTGAGACAATTTCACAGACACGGAGAGTTACCGGTTATCACTCAGCCATTGCCCCGCGGCCTCTTGGCTTGCTCAGCGGTGCCTCGGGAAGGAAGGAAGGAGTGGGTGCACGCTTGTCTGTGGTGTCCTTAGACAAAAAAGAAAAGTAAAAAGGGCGCTTTCAATTTCGTTACTCGAATCATGAACATTTATTATGGGAGTAATGAAGGGTATGTTAATGAAGAACATGAAACCAAAATATATATATGCTATACTTACCTAAAATTAGATTACGCAAGCATGACTGCAGTGGAATCGATTCTCTTGAGAATAGGAATGAAGACATCTCGAACTCTTCTTAGGAATGTAAAATAACACTAAACGAAATATAAACTGCGTCCTCCCCCCTAATTAAGTTCAGCTGAGGAGGATCGTCTGCGCTGCCTATTAGACATTATGAAAGCAATGAATCGTCTTGTCGGCAAAATTTATGATGGCGGCGGCCCACCAGTGAGCCTACAAGGACGTAATGTTGTTGATAAGAATCTTGATTGACGTTTATGGAAATCACTTACTGACGCATCTGCCATAATAATAATGCGGTAGGTGACGTAATCTGGGAAAGTTATCGATGTATGACTGTTTGATTTTCTTTCTTTTCTTTTTTATTAGTCGCAGAATACATCGCTTAGAACTCCATACATTGTACCTGAATATTAGTACTGGTCAAGTCTTGCTCAGATTTTACCCTATACTTTTCATTAACTTTAAAGGTTCCGTTAGTTTAGAATTTTATAATATAATACTGTGATTTCGCTGTGTGATTTTCTCCCCAAAGAAATGATCGGCTTACACTACAACTTTCAATTGCTCGTACTTGTTTATCTAATTATGTTTTCGGTAAAGAGGATAGTAAAGTGATTTTTATTTTATTTTGTCGCTTCTATCGTGCATAATTTGATATAAGTAGAATCACAGATAGCAAAAAAAGACTACATCACTTCATCATTTAACCGAAAGGTACCAAATACTCTTGTCACCGGTGTTATAATATCAATTAAACAATTTACCAATGGCAGGTATTAAGGATAATGTCTTTACGTATTTCAAAAAGTTGACTGATGTCGATGTAAAACCTTTAAAAACATAATGTAAGCAGTACAAGAACGAGAAGCTGTGTTTTCAGAGAGAGTCATTATGCGAACTTAATATGATGATTTTAAGCGACGGAGTAAAATCAGTTGCTCAGAATAA
>NC_051417.1:30484174-30484827 GCF_015228065.2 Penaeus monodon | reverse complement strand
TTCTAAAGACATTTAAAAACTTTGTATGAGTAATTCAGTTTCGTGAAAGATAGCCACACTAAGGAGGACAGACAGATACAGACAGCTAGGGTACAGAACATTAATAAAGAAATATCTCGTAGGAGTGTACGGTAAGACGATACAACTGGCAACACGAGATCCACAGTGGAGGGGGGAGGGGTATGGGGGTGGGGGGGCTAGGGTTACGTACGCTAGGTCCTCGCGGATGGAGGATACAAACAAAATATTTAATGAGCGCCGGAATTGATACTGTCAGGAGTTATTGATCAAAATCCCCCCCCCCCCTCCCATCGGCACCCTCGCTGTCAATCTGGCGGACCCGGTGAATAAAGAAGAGGGGGCGAGGCGGGGCTCTTACGCGTTGCGTGAGAACGCTCTTTCGGGAAGACTCAGCCCTTCAGAGCTGAGTGCTGCTGCCGAAGGTGGCCTGAGTGTCCATCTAAGGAGCGCCGGAACGCTCGTGAATGGGTTTCGCTGAATGGTGGCTTCTGGCTACTTTTAAAAGAAATATAACTTTGTAGAGGGTATCATGGATTTCATGAATGTATTCGGTTCAGTGCGTACGTGTCTGAAATATACAAATATGACACACTTAAAATGAGAAAGCTGTAAGAACAGTGACAACGGTTGGA
>NC_051417.1:30482754-30483941 GCF_015228065.2 Penaeus monodon | reverse complement strand
ACATATGCAAAGACATAGAGAAAAGGTCGGCATCAGCAGTTGACGAACAGGTTCGTGCGGCGATACCAAAAGCTAGAGGATGACAAGCGCTGGAGGTGCGAACAGCCATGTAAAAACGGACGTCCTGTTACAACAACGAAAAAGTGTATCTACATCCACTCAATCGAAACAAAAAAAAAGAAAAAAATGTATCTTTGCACACAGTCCTGGAGGTTTGGAGTGTGTAGAACACAAAGTATATTTTGTACCTATACATATACTTAATATTGTTTTTGTATGCACACATAAAAACAGGATACAGTATTCATGCTGATGTGTTCGGACCTGGGGTTACGCATTATGAATAAGATATTCTGTTTTTTTTCTATGCTTGTTTTATTTTACTTTTTTTTCACTTTTTGCCAAAGTCAACTGTGAAGCCTTTTTCTAATCTTTGCGCAACGGCAATAATGGAAATGAGCTCAAATGTTTACGGAATATGAATTTTAGTAAATATAATCCTCTGAATATAGCTGTTCAGATAATTAAGTAATTATTTAAACGAAGTAGAGTTCATTTTCTTTCATATATAAGCAAATTAGAGTTGATATTTTATATTTCAACATAGAAGGGGTTAGAGTAATCGTTTGTACATTACCGACGGGAGTCAATCTAATTATCTGTCTGCCGGCTGTGTAGCAGTAACTTGTTGATTCGATGTACATCAACAATAGCAGAGTTTCATGTCAATGTCAAACAAGAGTTATGCATAAGACCCTTATCACGCGTTACATTTTCCTAAGAAATTATGTTTCTTACTGAAGCTGTTGACACGAAGTTAAGACATGTGTAGAGATACTGAAGAGTTTATCAGCCTCCTATAAAACGGAATATGTATGAGATCTGGATATGAGACACTTATTAATACTTAATTAGGATTGCAACAATCAGACGAATGCTTTGGAGGCCGTTCGGGAATCACTACAGACAGCCGGAATATTAACTAGCTAGTTATTATCATAAATATGTTAATAGAAAAGAAAAGAAAAAAATATCCCTCTTCCTTATTGCAGAAAATATTCAACACAATAATTCTCAGTGCAAATTGCATATGTCCAGAAGATATCGTTTGCCATTAATTCCATGAGGGTGAAAATCCACATGTCTATAATCAAAATAGATTTGCTGCTACACCCTCGACATTACCT
>NC_051417.1:30481855-30482631 GCF_015228065.2 Penaeus monodon | reverse complement strand
AGTTAACGTGCTGACAGAAATTACCAGCGTATTAAACTGTAGCGTTTGATAACCACTCTTCAGCAGTTCACCCTTCCTTACGCATTTACGAGAGGAAGGGTGAGGCAGGGTGAGTGGTAGAAGAGGACCAGAAACTAGAGGAAGGGTGAGTCAGGGTGAGTGGTAAATTGAGAACGCAGTTACAAGAGGAAGGGTGAGTCAGGGTGAGTGGTAGGGTGTGGATGCAGTTGGAAGAGTAAGAGTAAGTCAGGGTGTGGGGTAGAGCGACGGGAAAATCGCGATCGAGATCCGGCGATTGGAAGCAGAATGGGGCAGAACACAGGGTGTGGGGGAGAGAGGGAGAACGAGGATAAGAAAGGAAAAAAAGAAGAGAATAGGGCGTGAAAAGGGCTGAGGGAAATGACGCGCAAGTGATGTATGTAAATTGCAGTGTTCGAATGAGGTTTGTAGTATTAGTGCGAATAAGCCAAAGAAAACAGACATAAAAAGATAAAACAAGGAAGGAGAATAGTGCAGAAAAAAAAGGAGAATATACTGGAAAGAGTGAAAATTGTAATAAAACTAGATTGGACGGTCGATTAAAAAAAAAGTTTTCCATGCTTTATTTGTTGTTTGTTAGGTAAAATGTACATGAAATAAATATAACAAAAGTTGGGAAGAGAACCGAAATGAAAATATACATAATTAAAAATGTCCATGTCTGACCAAAACTGAATAATCCATGCAAAGGACGAAGATACTGAAATTAAAATCTAAACGCATGAAAAGCATAACTA
>NC_051417.1:30481493-30481695 GCF_015228065.2 Penaeus monodon | reverse complement strand
TGGTACACATGCAGATCAGCCGAAAGGGCAGCTTTTCCTGGAGGGGAGGAGGGGGGGGGCCAAGCCAGCTGGTCGCAGGGCTGAGGACACAAAGCACAGGGTCTTCGTGTGTTTCTCGTGGAAGAAGATCAGCGGGGACATGCACGCCTGGATTTAAAGCTTACATACCATGTATTATCAGGGGGGATTTGGGGGCTCACAG
>NC_051417.1:30480731-30481386 GCF_015228065.2 Penaeus monodon | reverse complement strand
GCGTGTGTGTGTGGGGGGGGGGGGTCGTTGACGAACGGATTTGCGGGTGAAATTTTGCCTGTATCGGGACAATATTTTTTTGGTGACTTATTCCTTGCATATGTTTTTTTTCCCTGTCGTCGTTGAAGTTGTTTATGGACGTCATTACTCGATTTCATATTCTTGCGAATTGCTTTTTGTATTATTATTTTTTTCTTTCTCTAGTGATGAATTGGTTATTTGTAGTACGTCCATGTTTTTGTACGATTTCTGTGTGTTTTTATGAAGATCATTATTGTGATTACCATGGCTGACCTTCTTTCGTGTCTTTTTTGGGAAATTAATTTATATTTTTCATTTTCTTGCTGATTTTTTTTATTGTCTCAATACAGAAATATTTGTTGGATATGCGTTTTAGATATCACATATGTAAATACTGCTGATGCGACGTTAAATATCTATACAGTAAGAAAATTGTTCCTTATTTTTCTATTCATGTGTCACTCCCCGATTTGTTATTTTCTGCCTACGAATCTAATTTTTTGTTTGTTTGTCTTTCCAGGTATGTTGGTCTGGCGCCTCCTTAGGAGTTCCCTGGAATGCTATTATACCGACTCCCTGTGACATTCACAAGTCCATTAGCTTACACATTGCCTTTCTCATAATAACATATATT
>NC_051417.1:30480085-30480567 GCF_015228065.2 Penaeus monodon | reverse complement strand
AGCACGCACACAAACACTTTCTCTTTTTCTTAAACGTTCTTCAAACTCACGGACATCATTATAATCTCATACTGAAACATATACCAAGTGAAATTTCACCATTCCGATTCCTTCATCACGGTGAGTAGTTCCATTGTGCAGGAAGAATTATGGAGGAAAAATCTGGTGAAGATCCACTCGATGACAACGTGGACTTGACTCATATAACATCCCACCCCTCCACTCCTCTACCACTCAGCTCCTCCACGCCTCCACCCCTCAACCCCTCAGCTCTCACCCCTCACCCCTCCAACTCCTTCCCTGTGCACTCCTACCCTCCACTCCTCTTCCCCCTTTCCCTTGCTTTGCCCCTCCAACCCTGACTTTATTCCTCCTCTTCCTCCATCCTCTGTCTTATCCCCCTCCTACCTCTTCACCCTTTTGCCCCTATAACCCCTCCCTCCTTGCCCCCATCCTACCACTCCAACCCTCCGTCCCATAAC
>NC_051417.1:30479740-30480030 GCF_015228065.2 Penaeus monodon | reverse complement strand
CTCTTCTCGTGACTCACGATTTTCTGACGTAACCCTGCAGGTACGCGATCCGGAAAGATGGTATAGGGTGCGCAGTATTTTTTACGATCGTTTTGGTATTGGGAAATATGGTGGTAGATATCGGAAGCTACTGGCAATAGTGCAAGGAATATGGGGAAAATACGTTGATATTGAATATACAGTTCAAAAGTGATTTTATGATGAATGCGTTTATCAGCGGCGTATATATTGAGAGCTACGATGATAGTAATATTAAAACTAGGACATTGATGTGAAGTGTGATTCAATCG
>NC_051417.1:30479404-30479691 GCF_015228065.2 Penaeus monodon | reverse complement strand
ATTGCAACACAACGCTGCCATCCGGAGTCTGCAACAGTCATCAACAGGCTGTCGGGGATCCATTGATAACGTGCGGCAAGATGAACATCGAGAAGGGAAGCGGGTTGGAGATGGAGGGAGAAGGAGATGGTAGGTGGTGAGAGGGAAGGATGGAGAAAAATGGAACAGAAGGAGAATGAGAAAAAGGAAGAAAGAAATTGAAGAAAGAGAGCTATCGGCGGTGCTAAAGCCCTGAAAGAAGAAAGAACGAAAACGAATTAAACAGTAATGAATCATCAAAAGTGAAG
>NC_051417.1:30479118-30479371 GCF_015228065.2 Penaeus monodon | reverse complement strand
ACTGGCGCCGGTAGGAAGGAGGCGAAATAAAAAAAGGGAGAGGTAGGGAAAGAATATAATTAATGATTTTACATACACGATCAAAGTGAGTCGCTTTATGGCTGCCTACTCTATAAGTGACCCTTTTTGTAAGAAGACAGAAATTATTTTCATAATCATTGCATTAAATTATTTTTATTTATGCCCGTGACATTATAATCGGGTTTATAATTTTGTCACCATCATTATTATTTTATTTTTGTTGCCCGTAGAG
>NC_051417.1:30478959-30479069 GCF_015228065.2 Penaeus monodon | reverse complement strand
ATAAGCAACGCTTAGATGATTTCTGTTAGAATAAGTATTTTCATTTCAGTAATTCATTTACTTGTCTCTCCGTTCTTATTTCGTATTATTGCCAAATTTCGACCTCTTTC
>NC_051417.1:30478609-30478889 GCF_015228065.2 Penaeus monodon | reverse complement strand
CTTTATGAATTGTCATTATAATCATCATTATTACCACTATCTTTGTATCTGGAACTTTAGTGAATTGGTATAAAGTCGAACTTGGCAAGGATTACAACACACTGAGAAACTTATTTTGAAGATACACGCAGTTGCTCAGACGAGGGAGAAATGTCAACACACGTCAATAGCCAAGCAACTAGTGTCTTATGAGACAGACAGACAGAAATAGCCTACTGTGCAATAGAAAGAAGGGGAAAAGAGGTCGGAAAAAACATCGTGGAATGTAAAATGTCGTGAA
>NC_051417.1:30478336-30478554 GCF_015228065.2 Penaeus monodon | reverse complement strand
AACAGAGAGGAGAGTCACCTAGGGCTACAGAAATACCCACGAACCTCGATATAACGAAATATGTTGGAACTGGGTATTTGCGTGTCTATAATCTACCATCGGAGAGACTCGTGATGTATGTGAGATCTTGTTTTGCCAGATGGGAACTTTTATTAGAAATTGTGTAAAATCGATCAATTAAATGAGATTGGCTATGGCGACGAAAAGGGAAGGAAAGG
>NC_051417.1:30477616-30477989 GCF_015228065.2 Penaeus monodon | reverse complement strand
CTTATACATGCCTGTGGCAGACGTAAATTTTAGACAGCCTTC
Source organism: Penaeus monodon (assembly GCF_015228065.2). Lineage (NCBI taxonomy): Eukaryota > Metazoa > Arthropoda > Malacostraca > Decapoda > Penaeidae > Penaeus > Penaeus monodon. The sequence goes on along the minus strand of NC_051417.1, from coordinate 30,477,947 downwards.
CCTTACAAGCAGGGACCCGTTAATGCAAAGTTTTTTCAGTTTAACAGTGAACAGGTGCATAGTTGTATGATGGGTAGTTGTGATAGGAATGTTAGAGCCGCGTAGTTAGAATGAACAGGTGGTAACAATTATGATTATGGGCTCGTTTATGTTGATAGTGAACAGGTGGGTGATGACTATTATGATGAACAGCTGGGTTGTTACGGTTACGAGTGAACAGGTGACAGTAAGAGTGAAGTATAACCATTATTTTAGTCAACAGACGGTAAAGTGGGGCTCTTGGTATTGTTTTGAAGAGATGATAAGGCGAGGGGGAGGGAAAGAAATAAGA
>NC_051417.1:30476704-30476845 GCF_015228065.2 Penaeus monodon | reverse complement strand
TCAACATATAAATAACTATGAGCAAACCTGCTAATACTGCCTTTTGCCTCCCCCGCCCCCTCCATCAACAAATGTAAATCCTCGCATTTCACAATTCATCACCATCTTCTCCCTGGGTCACTTAGGCTAGAAGGTAGCCCA
>NC_051417.1:30476543-30476662 GCF_015228065.2 Penaeus monodon | reverse complement strand
CCACTTAGCTGGGAAAACACCGCGTAAGGGACAGGTGTCAGCGTTCATACATATATAACGTTTTTTTCTTTGTGACGTGGATTACCTTGCGCGTCTGATTCAGCTTTTTCATCTTCCGC
>NC_051417.1:30476299-30476385 GCF_015228065.2 Penaeus monodon | reverse complement strand
GCTTGCTCGTTTTTTTTTCCTCTTTTTTTGATGATTCATTCTCTTCCTTTTTTGTCATACCATTTTCGCTCTATTAGCTTGTTTCA
>NC_051417.1:30475691-30475939 GCF_015228065.2 Penaeus monodon | reverse complement strand
AAATACACGTATATATACAAAGAAAATACAGAAATTCTTTACTATTAACATAGAAATGTTAGTAATGTCATTGGTGAGGATAATGCTTATAATCACTATGATTATATCATGCCAATACTTCTGGCGGTAAATATCACTGAACCTACAGTAAAACTATTTTTTACAATATTTTTTTTTTCGCGCGAATAAAGCCACAGATAATTGTGGTATGGTCTCCGGTACGTTCACGCCAGATTTAATAAAAGTTG
>NC_051417.1:30474686-30475306 GCF_015228065.2 Penaeus monodon | reverse complement strand
CGTAGGGAAAGAGTAAAGCCAGTCTCGTACTCAAGAAAAACCATCATTGATGCCGGTAATGACGAATAAGGAGACACAAATTATGGAAATGGGAAATGAGCCAAAGTGCTGGTTGAGGCCAAAAGTTTGAGGTAGAGGGGAGATAAAGAGCGAGAGAGCCCGAAAGAGACTGATTATATTGAATACATAGAGAGAGGGGAAGGGAGAAGGAAAAAAACGAAAATAATGATAAGTAATAGAGTTTAATCCGAAAGAAAAATAGTGAAGAAAGGAGAAACCGACAGAATAATGCAAAGGTACGGTGAAGAGGGCCGTTGCAGCAGCACTAGCGTCGGGACGCCCCCGGGGCGGGAGAGAGAGTACTGCCAAGATCTCCTCCCAAAGCGACTCGTGTGGCCATTCTTATGTCTACTTTCCAATAGGCTTCAGTCCTTTTCATTGCGTTGCGTCTGTAGTCCTTGACCATCTTGGGAATCGCAGATGCTAGTATCACGTCGGTTGTGACCTGTTCCTTATATTTCTACACTAACCTTTCTGTATTCACCTCAGCGGAAGAGAAAAAGTCTTAGAATATGCACCAGCAAATTTCGAAGTGGGCGGACACCGCCGCGGCCTGCAAG
>NC_051417.1:30474419-30474662 GCF_015228065.2 Penaeus monodon | reverse complement strand
GGTCTCGGCCGAGCGAAGAGGAGGGAGAGCGTCCCATGGTAAAAGCGTAACTGACACCCTCCCCGGGCATCATAACTCAAGCCCGATGACAGATTTGCAACATATGTCTCGTATCGGTTAAGGAGTTGACGCCGCTCGTCGACCTAGCGTGGCACCCTCGGGCTACAACCGCCGATCTAGATTCGCGTCTCGATGAGCTCTGAATGCAATTACGATTGTTATCTGGGACACATGCGGTCTCCA
>NC_051417.1:30473857-30474310 GCF_015228065.2 Penaeus monodon | reverse complement strand
TTGCGTATGTGTGCATGACGGTTAACGTAGTAAACTTTGTTTTCTCTTTCTCGGATCCGTAGTCTTCATATTTAGTTTCACCGCGACATATTCCAACGAAAAACATACATTAGTGTTGTTACTCTTGTTACTAGATTTCTTCCCAACGTGAAACATAGCATAATATACGATACACAAAGCGACCCATACACAACCAAAACACATATCAGCCCGCCTTGTCATTCAACTCTACCCTTGTCAATCCTCGCTGCCACCCTTGTTATTCTTCTCCTTGCTGTTCACTGTGCGTCAGCGATCCGTAGGGGAAGCCACGGGATTATCTAGTGTATCTAGTGGGCCACGGTCAACATCTCTTGATTCCCTCCGTGGCACCTCCGGCGTCTTTGCGTTTCTTCCCCTCGGTGGGATCGGTGGCGCTACTGTCCTAACTCTTATTTGAGTTGGCACTTTTGT
>NC_051417.1:30473171-30473748 GCF_015228065.2 Penaeus monodon | reverse complement strand
TATATTTCGTCCGTCCGTTCGTTTTCTCATTATTCTTAAGTCATACGCCTCAAATCCTATTCGATTTGACTGCGAACTTGAAGTCAGGCAAGTAGCCTACACACTGCATTGAAGTAGTTAGACCGTCAATTTATGCACACTTGTTAATTAACCTCTGCCCAGCCAAGGGGGGAGATTAAGAAGGATGGTAGGGGGAGTAAAGGGGAAAAGAAGGGGGTGGAAAAAGGGGGAGAGGGAGAAAGGTAAGTGAGTGGGGTTTAAAGGGAGATATAGGGAAGAGGAAACAAGGGAATCGGACCGGTCTTGAAGAGGAAAAGGGGTGAAGGGAAAGGAAGAATTAAGTGAGAGGGGATTCAGAGAAAAAAGAGGGGTGGGAAAAGGAGGGAAGGGGTTAAGGGAGCGAAGGGGAGTAGGGGAGTTTAAGGAGGAAGAGGAGGGAAGTTGGAGGGGCAGATGAAGGGGTTTAAGTGGGTTGGAGGGGGGGGAGGTGAAGGAGTGAATTTGGGAGTGAGAGGGAGTGGCAGAATGGAAAAGGGAAAGGTAGACGGAGGGGGAGAGGGGAGCGAAAGGGAGGTTG
>NC_051417.1:30472623-30472787 GCF_015228065.2 Penaeus monodon | reverse complement strand
CATGTGTTCATTCGAGCTTCTCTGGTATTTACATAGCACCTGCCTAAAGCTCTGGCCTAGATGCCTTGATTCAGGGGATTATTAAACTGATTAAGGAGGGATTGTAGTATGATATATAATGTTTACGTTTGATTTTTATTGTGTTTGCGGGGAAGGTGAGGCAA
>NC_051417.1:30472436-30472574 GCF_015228065.2 Penaeus monodon | reverse complement strand
CAAATTATTGTATTTTTATTCGTTTCGTAAACTTTTAAAATTTTAAAAACAGTAGCAGCTACTTAATGATTAAAGTTACAGAGCGGAAACTCAATATGGGACTGATATACTTCATATTCTTCTTAAAGATTACTCAAG
>NC_051417.1:30471103-30472354 GCF_015228065.2 Penaeus monodon | reverse complement strand
GCTTCTCCCTTTTTACTCTCTCCTTTCACTTTTTATTTCTCATCACTTATCATAAGTCTCTGATATCATCTTCTTAACCTTTTTTACTTAATCTCCCGTGAGTGCAAGGATTCACTTTTATTATTCCGAAAGAGAGAGTATACAGCTTCGGAGTGAAAGACTTTGGCCATTAAATTCAAAATGTCACGCTAGACTTACTTCTCAAACGGCCGGGATGATTAATCATTTTATATGTAGTGCGATTGCGACCAGTAGCATGTGATGACAAGACGCAGCGGGGCACCTTCGGGGTCACGGAAGCGCTCAACTACACACTTGTAGTAAGGTACATCTTCCCGTGCTAGAGCGAAGGCAAGTCGACCTTACGACAGGATTTGCGCGAAGTCCTCTCTCTCTCCGAGAGCCTCTTTCCTTTCAGTGTAAAGGAACGAGCGAGTCACGATTCCTCGACGACTGAAAGCTCCGCCGTCAAAGAGAATTATGTGCGAGCATTAACAGTCCCTGTCATAACAGCCGATGATGAGACTTTCGTGAAAAAGCGACAGCGCGCATGCCAATGAGGGGATTAAGCTGTTTAGCAGGACATCATCGATCACGTTTTTTTTTTGTCCGGCACGAAGGGATTTTGAGTAATGCTGCTCTGGGGATTCCCGTAATGAATATACGGTGATCAGGCCTCGTGATCCGATTGAACGCTCCGTCCTAGCATGTGCAATTTACGGAGAGGCGAATTACTCCTTGGAAGTGTCTTGAGAGCTGCGGAGTGGAGCCCTATTCTATTTTGATATGTGTAGGGGCGTCGTGTGTCTTTGTTTCTAGATCTGTGTGTGTACCCGTGTTTATGCATGATCCTTTAATGTGTATATCCGTCCATGTGTAAATATGTTTAGACTAAAACTTAAGATTCAAGTTATTAATCATTAGCAGTAAAATCACGACTAATGTCTTTAATTTTGCGTTCTCTCTCAAAGAATTGATTTATATCTTTATAAAAAACTTGCATTTCCTAAACCATGTATGGTTTTCTATTTTCCATTGCATGTAAAAGATATTGGAACGCTGCTTTTCAACAGCACGAAGTTCCTATTTGTAAACATGACCCTTTTCCGGTAAAAAGAACATTTGATGGTTCTATTCCTCGAGAAGTTATGCCTTGTTACAAGCGGTCCTGTCCTTTTTACAGGGATTATTTCCCGTCCTCAAAAGACCTTCGAGAATTCGGGCCAATAACAGGTTTAACTTAGTGCATCT
>NC_051417.1:30470905-30471078 GCF_015228065.2 Penaeus monodon | reverse complement strand
GGTAGAAGGTATGACAAGAATAATGGCCGCCACGGGAGTCCACTGTCGCTAGAATTATTATATACAAAGAATCTTCTCTCTCTGTTCCTGAAACCTCGCTCCCCCTTTCGCCGAGTGGGATATTTAAAAATTTGGGAATCTCTGTGGATTCGTTTGAGTTGGTGAGTAAACAG
>NC_051417.1:30469599-30470476 GCF_015228065.2 Penaeus monodon | reverse complement strand
ACACCCTCCAACAACCGCCTCTGGTGCAAGAAGAGCCGAAAATATTAAGAAAGGAAGACTTTATAGGGAAAGTTCTGTAGAGAGGGAGTGGGGGGACTAGATGGATTTGCTAGTCTACGTAGGATTCTGAAGGATCTAGGGCGAGGCTGCGTGTGTGTGTTTGTGTTATTGTTTGTCTGTCTCAGTTTATGTTTGTAATTGTATGTGTTTTTGTTCTTATTAGTATGTGGTTATATTTGTGTTTATATGTGGGTGAATGTTTGTGCTGATAGTTTGTTTCAGTGTTTGTAAATGTGGGGGTTAATGATCTTTTTTTAACCTATGCTGGTAGTTATGTTTGTGTTTTGTATATGTTTGTGTTTATTTACATGTGTACGTATTTTGGAGTACGGGGTCGTGGGTTATCTACCTTTTTTAGTATTTTCTATTGCTGTTGATATCCTGTTATAGTGTTAGTTTATTGTCACCTTCTTTGTAATTCGTTTTTATTGTCTTTCTCAGTTATCTTCATCGCTGTATTTGATAACATGATTTAATTCATCTTTATAATATTTTTCACTTTTTACATGTCTACCTATTTTTCATATCTCGTTCTCATTATTGATGAAATTCATAGCAATGCATGTTAAAAATGAGAATGGGAAGAATAACAATCACAGAACAGCAGAAAATGTAATAATAATTACTTGAGTGTATAAAGATATGATACAAGCAGCGGTATCATCACAATGAAAATAATTATGATGACTATTAATCATACCAGAATAGAATCATACCATGTATTAGTAAACACAGAAGCACGTGGGTCATGCGATATCATGCATCTTTCATAGGCAACCCGACAGTGCCTGTACGTCAGTCACTTGATAAGTGTGCA
>NC_051417.1:30469103-30469383 GCF_015228065.2 Penaeus monodon | reverse complement strand
TTTTGTCGCACTCTGAAGTATGTCGTGGTTCATCAAGCGATTTAAAGGGTAATTTCACTATCTTTGGGGCGTGCAGTATGAGACGTGGGTGGGGGCGGGGGTGGGGGGTTTCAGGAGGGAGGGGAGTTTAGTTGATAAATGAGGAAGATTGGTTTGTTGGGGGTGGGGGGCAGGGGGGGTGAGGTGAGGGGTTGGAAAGAGTGAAGAGGACAAGTGTTGAATATTCGATGATGGGAGAAGAAAAGCAGACAATAGAGTGTCCACATATTTGTGTAAGGAC
>NC_051417.1:30467710-30468207 GCF_015228065.2 Penaeus monodon | reverse complement strand
ACATGACAGACATTATAAACAAATATGGTACTGAGAGTGAAGGGAAGAGATAAAACATTAAATAAGAATGCAGGGAATAGTAGAAAGAGGCCGGAATGATGCCTTACGGTGATGAATTGCCATTGTAATATTTTGATGTTCCGAAGTCAAAATGTGATCTAGATTTTTAGAGAATACTTGTATTGGCGAGTCTCTGTATGGAATGGGACAGTTTGAGGATTTTCTGAATGGATCCTTATAAACACTTGAAAGTGTCTAGGGTCAAAGGGTGTTTGTACATAAGAATACCAGGGTACTGGCAATCGGCCAAAGGGTGCTGGGCAACAAAGGGAAGGGGGAGGGGCAACGAAGGGAGCGTGGGCGGGGTTAAGATGTGGGCGGGGCAAGCGTGTTAAGGACGGGGGTTAGGCTAAGGAGAGGTACATATGGGGAGGGCGTGGAAAAAAAAGATAATAGCAATGTCCTACGGTAATTATCCGTGGCGCATGAGTAAGGTT
>NC_051417.1:30466977-30467662 GCF_015228065.2 Penaeus monodon | reverse complement strand
CGGCGAGGATTCAGGGGGCCGGGAGCACAAGATGCAGGGTGAGAAATTTGAAATGAGTCTTTCCCGCACCCCTTCCGGTAATTTGATTTTTATTTTTATTTTTTTGCTTAGTCCTAGGCTGCAGAGGCGGTAGGGATGGGATGGGTAGCGGTGGGTAGGGGGCATGAAGGTACCAAGGGCGTACGTCGAGTGAGAAGGGATGGAGGGAGGTCGCATCAACCAGTGAGTATGGAAAGCGCGTGGTCGAAAGATTGAGCGAAGGATTACTTCACAGAGAATCGTAATGTGATTGCAGAATGCATGATGGGTTGGGGTGACGGGCGCGGGAGAGAGGGATTGCGATGGCTAAGGATGCGGCTCAGTGTCAAAGGAAGAACAGCTTTTATCTTCTCACTTTTCTGGTCCGCCGAGGCAGCGGAGTCTCGGCGCGAGGGTGCAGATTGCGGGGGAGACAAACGCCAACGCACGAGAAGCACAAAGGGTTAAGGGCGGAAGGTGTAGGAAGGGGCGGCCTGGGCATGACAGTATGGCACTCGGCTGGCCCTCCGTGGCACCGGGCTCGTTATTTATATCCCGTGCTATCATTGGGTCTCCGGCGCGCCCACCGCCGCCAACCAATAAACAGGGAAAAGGGTTGGTAAAAAATGGTTGGGTGCGCGGCCTGATGCTGGCAGGGCGAGCGTGC
>NC_051417.1:30466718-30466909 GCF_015228065.2 Penaeus monodon | reverse complement strand
TAAAAAGTTAGTGAGGCGCGGCGGCCCACGGGTCGGAGGACGCACGTAAGAGGCAGTAGGCCTAGCGCGGCGCGGCACCGCCACCTCCCAGCCAGTCTGTCCCTGCGCGCCGCTACAGCAACAGCAGCGCTCCTGCCACCGCCGCCGCACGGCTAGTGCCAACACCGCCATACAAAGGCGGCAGTGGATGA
>NC_051417.1:30466402-30466677 GCF_015228065.2 Penaeus monodon | reverse complement strand
GCTGTCCTCAGTGTTGTTGTGATAGTACCTGGCAGTGTGCGAGTGTCAGTGCCGCCCAGTCCACCAGAGCCGCACGCTCATGTTCAAGCAGTGCCACGCTCCAACATGGTGTTGATTTTGATGGCATTTAGCCAGAGGGGCCAGTCTTGTGTGTGAAGTGAATTAATTAAAGGCACGCGACAGGAAATTATATTTTGTTATTTGTGGAGGCCAAATGTGGGCACATGTCGGAGTGGGGGGAAGTGGGGGAGACGATGGCCCCCCACCAGAAGTGT
>NC_051417.1:30465373-30466332 GCF_015228065.2 Penaeus monodon | reverse complement strand
GACACACGGCGATTGGAGATGGGATTCTCAACACCGACACTACTCTCAGGTAAATCGTACCTGCTTGCTGCCTGCTCACTGGCAGGGCGAGCGTGGCCAACACACGCATCGTGTGCCGCACCTCACACACACGCTCCAGCAGAAGTCTTTTATCAATACTGGGCCGCCCCCCTTTGATCAAGTGCATTCCTTGCCACACAACTTACAAGCGAACGCATCATTTGGTGTCCAATTCACACGATACACGAAGCTGCTGCGAATGTTTACCGGGTGCATACTCTGGCTGCAGACCTGCATTGCGCACGCGCTAAATGCAGCCCACCTGTTGAACTCTCCTCGTGGAGCGGCTGGTGGCCTGGGACTCGGTTTTTGCACCAGGCATTTTTGCACGGCTGGGCTCCAGACCACATGCCGTGTTTTTTCAGCCGCTTTCGGCTGCAATGAGTTTAGTGAGTCAGCAGCTGTGAAAGGCGAGCGGTGGTAGATGACATCCCAGGGTATCATTTCCTGTACTTCATCGAAGAGCTATCGTGTTGGATTAGACCTTCGGTTTAATAATTTATCTTTCAAAAATGCCTTAAATATTTTCATTTGCTTTTATTTTGTCTTTTGGTCGATTCATACTTATGACTTAGCATCACTATCTGGGGTTTTCTTCTTTTTTTACATTTTTGTGGCTGGTCGCTTAGTACCACGTAGGAATGACGAATCAAATAACACTCAACGGTACTTAGGAACAATATTTACACACGTTTGACGGAGAATCATCATGACACAGTTATTGAAATGTAGACCTCATGCGGAACGAACATTCATTACAATATAATTATGGCCGATAACATGCTAAACGTTTACACTCGTCATGTACAAGGTTTTCCTCCTAGTGCATGCATCAAGCAATATCTATTGGGATCAGAGTTCCTGCGACATCGTCTTCATATTTTTTCTCAGTGACGGCA
>NC_051417.1:30465224-30465315 GCF_015228065.2 Penaeus monodon | reverse complement strand
CACTTAAATCATATGAATCTTGAGGGTACATCACACACCATACATCACAGCAGTTTTACCACACAGACCTAATCACACATTACCTTGTAGA
>NC_051417.1:30464722-30465184 GCF_015228065.2 Penaeus monodon | reverse complement strand
ATCATCATTAACATTCCATGGATTTTTTTTTTCTTTTTATAAATCCTTCCGATGTGAATGTTATCTCCCCGTTGCCAAGGGAGATCCTTTCCTTATCCCCTCTACAATTCCCCCATTACACACGCGCGCCCGAGTTTTCCGGGGTCTGAGTGCGTCTGCGTGACACGGCCGGCGGAGACCCGTGCGATACGCCTGCGGGCGGCGAGGTACCAAACACTCTACGGGGGTTAATTGCATGTTTGACTTACGCGTGGCCGGAATTATTACCATTCTGTCGCTGTCTGTTTTGAGATCAGTGTACCCTCTGCCGTTACTTCCAATGCCGTTTTTGCGATCAGTGTATTTTCAGTGTAATTACGTCGTGTGCGGCGTAGGTAGACAACGTTTCTAGTAGACGCTGAAGAACTCAGGGAGCCACTCCATGGATATGTAAACAATATTTATGAATAAGATAGAAAGAAC
>NC_051417.1:30464386-30464464 GCF_015228065.2 Penaeus monodon | reverse complement strand
AGGAATAATTTTCTTTCTCCATTTGCCTATTCATTTTTCTTTCCTTCGTTCTGATATTTCGATTTTTTACACGATTCC
>NC_051417.1:30463591-30463676 GCF_015228065.2 Penaeus monodon | reverse complement strand
AACATACCCTTGGCTATATATAGTCATAATTTCTTATACAGATTTCTTCGTACATTTTTTTCAACGCAAAAACAGGAGAAAGTCG
>NC_051417.1:30463257-30463554 GCF_015228065.2 Penaeus monodon | reverse complement strand
CGATATACTAGGCGTATCAGCAGCTATCAAAGACATTTTATCGAGGAAAATATGCACGCATTGTGACTTACAGTGAGGTTGTCTTGCTGGCCTGTTCTTATTTACAACTATCGCCTGCAGGTTCCGAAAATTTTTGCGATTTGATTTGCGCACGGCTGATGTGTTTTCTGTGTATCGCTTCTCCTAAAACTATTATTATTGTTTTCTTTTTTTCGGCTCTTTTGTTTTCAGATTGTTCTCTCCCTCATTTTCTCTCCATTCTTTCCCAATACGTTCGGAATTTCAAACGACCGACAT
>NC_051417.1:30463011-30463162 GCF_015228065.2 Penaeus monodon | reverse complement strand
TTGGGTATGTACTGAGACAGTTTTGCGTTTTCTTTCGGCCAAAGCTCCTCCTCCCCGGGGGTCATTTGCATACCTCGCTTAATTATTCAACCTTTTTGCTTCGAAATCGCCTTCGTGTGAAACTTCATTATCCAGTAGAAGGTCCGGGCAT
>NC_051417.1:30462574-30462967 GCF_015228065.2 Penaeus monodon | reverse complement strand
AGACTACATTATGCTTGCAAAGTGACCGTGCGTCTGCTTGCTATCGGCCGGCGAATGTTATTTCATAGCCAGTGATATCCCGGGAATGAATCTTGTTAGGTTTGCTTGGATTTAAAGTGTGACATATTCTGTACAGACGCGAAAAAAAGTGATTGGATGAAAGGTTATGTCATTTGCGTATATGCAAATTTGAGGAAAGAAAGGATGTTGTTTATGCAGATGCTAAATTGGGGAAAAGGATGTTTTTGCGTAGATGCGGATTTGGAAAAAATAGAGAGAAATGTGATATCTGTTTGGCAATTTGTATTTTGTCGTTGCAGTCGTTGATGGTGGTAGATATTATTGCCATATAGTCAATCCTGCTTTTTTTTACTACGTGCGATGATAAGAATG
>NC_051417.1:30461838-30462463 GCF_015228065.2 Penaeus monodon | reverse complement strand
TCCACACTATACCCAGCTCAGGGGCGCAGGGAGATTCCTCAGGCGACGGCCGTGAGCATGCGACGGCGATCATAAACAGCACGTCATTGGATACCATTACCGGTAGTGTCTTGAGGTAGCACAGTCCTGGCATTGCTCAGGATCGCCGCTTCTGCAACGGTTTCTGCAATCATGGTGGATTATTGGTCTCGTATTTTATCATGATTTTTATTGGGATTATTTATTAGCTTTCTTCTTTTCTATTTTTTAAAAGTTTATTGAGTATGTACATATATCATCGTTCGCTTTCAGTAAGGTTGACACATGATCTATCCAGTGACAGATTTCGATAAAATCGATTTTCCTCTTGTTCATTTGATATTTCCTCTCCTTCATATAAATTATACATATCAAATCATTCCTTCCCGCTCGGAGGCTGCGTGAGGGGACAGTATTAGCAGTGAATAATTGAACGGCGCGTTGTTAGCAGTGCTACTGAAAACTAATAAGCCGTGGCTCATTCGGGGCTAATCTCCCCTGCTATTCATTATGAATGACCAGTGTCCATGGCTAGGTGCGTCCTGTGCGGGCGGACAATGGGTCGGCTGGGGTACGGCTTCTTTGCTGTTCACGTTAAAGAGTTCGT
>NC_051417.1:30460388-30460717 GCF_015228065.2 Penaeus monodon | reverse complement strand
TAAGTAAGTAAGTAATGGTACACATGTTAGAACGATATATGAACGTAGCTGTTCAGCCCTAGAGAAAATGCACCATGTGTTGGCCAATTTTACATTAGGCATTTAAAGTACCTTTCCCTTCTTTTACCTTTCAATGTGTATGCAATTCCTGGAGATTAAATTGTAAATGTTTACCTCACGCTAGATAAGAGACCAGTTTGACGCAAGAATACAAATATGAGAACGCCCGAGTGAGAATATGAACAAATTAAATTCTTAGTTGAGCACAGCAATTAAAAACATAATAAAATCGAAAGTTTAATGATAAATAGATATATATTGGAAACGTA
>NC_051417.1:30459565-30460226 GCF_015228065.2 Penaeus monodon | reverse complement strand
CTCTAAGAGGCTCTAAATGAGGAGGCTAACAAGAGCACGACAGGTGTCAAGAGTAGCTAAGCCTGCCAGACTAGTTAATCGTGAGCCGAACACACCTGTGGCGGCAGGTGACGGCGGGGGATTGGCGGGGGAGGGGCTCGGGTATTGGGAATGGGTTGATGCTGTGTGAAGTAAATGGTGTTTGTGGTGGTATGGTGTTTGAGTGTTCGAGTGTGGCCATAAGGTTCTGTTGATATAGTGATTGTGAAATTCTATTCAATGTGTGTGTTATTATGGTACTCATGATATTCTCGAATTCTTGGCTTGTTCTTCAACGTTGCACTGTAAAGTCTTATTGGTATACCCAGAAAAAAAAGGGAAAAAAAATCTCCTGTTCGATGTCTTTACAAATCAGATAGTACATCGGACGGCCCTGTAAACGAGGGAAAGGCTAGCAAACGAAGATAAGCAAGAGAAAACATGATTATCCTTTACCCTGCAGGCCACGCCCACTGTCTCTGACGCCCCAGGATTACCGAGGTAAAGCTCCTCCAGGGCCGTCTTATTACTTGCGGTCTGCTTCTTTTCTTCCGATGTGTTCATTCGCTCTCTCGCGTTTGTTCGTTTTCAGCGTCTGTCGTTTTTTAGGTTGGATTTATTATTGGTTCTGAGGTTGCCGATA
>NC_051417.1:30458176-30458513 GCF_015228065.2 Penaeus monodon | reverse complement strand
GTACACATTCAGGCCTCTCGTTTTAACTATTTATCTAAACATTCCCCACCAACCAGTCTGCCTATGTACCCGTATTTCGATCCCTATCTCCAGACTCGCTCAGTTCTCTTCGCCTTTCTTGCATCATGGACTCCCCCTCCCCCTCCCCGAGTTCCCCTTCACCCGTAGGCCAAAGGAGTCGAGAGGGGTCATGCTGGCGTAGGCAGTCTCGCGCCGACTCCTTCGAATCCCACATGTCCGTACTCTTGGCCCAATCCCTCCCCTCTCCAGCCCCTCCTCCTTATACACTTGTATAGTGACCTTCCCCTCTAAACACGCGCAGTTTCCCATGTATACT
>NC_051417.1:30457799-30458124 GCF_015228065.2 Penaeus monodon | reverse complement strand
TTCACTTCTAACGTGTTTGTTATGCCTCTGACCTCTCTTCGTGTCTATGATCATGTCCTAACAACAGTTATACACGTGTTCGTACTCGCCTTTTTTTTCAGGGGTCCTTTTTTTATTGACATTTTTTGGGCGTTTTGTGTTTTCATGCTGTTTGCGTATTATTAAACTTATTTATGCATGGTGCGTAATTGTGTAAATGCCTTCCTTTGCGTTAATTGTGACCTGGCCAACCTGTGGGTTCTTGTCAGCAATTAGTTGTTTATTCATGATAAAAAGGGCATGCTGTCTGAACAAGTAATGGTAACTAGACATAGCATTTAGCTTC
>NC_051417.1:30457577-30457697 GCF_015228065.2 Penaeus monodon | reverse complement strand
ACGAAGCGTTTACTGGCACAGTCCTCGCGCCTACGACAAGAATGGCGCCTGAGTGCTGCGCTGGCGGTCGTTGGTCGCCTTTTCAACGACGCAACAGAGAACAAAATGAGAGATAAAACT
>NC_051417.1:30457045-30457469 GCF_015228065.2 Penaeus monodon | reverse complement strand
GAGGGGTATGAGCATTGTAAAAAGAAAAAGAAAAACTTAAGATACATATTAATGAGGCTAACCACCAGCGAAATAAGAAACGGAACCTGCCCCTCCATCCGTCGCAGCTCCGAACTCGGTGTCCCTGCTTTGAGATTGCAGGAGGATCGGAGAGTTCTAGGTGGCTTCCGAGTGGCCCTAAGCGATACGTGCAGCTCTTCTGTCTTAATAAAGGTGTCAAGGAGCGAGCGACGGGTGACGGTCTACGCTAGTCTCTCTCTCTCTTTTTTTTTTACTTATTCCTATTCCTCGCCGAAGGGGAAAAGAACTAGCTAGCGGTTCGTTTGTTTTTCATTGTTTTATTCCTCAATTCTGAAGTGGTTTGTTTTATGGTTGATAGTTTGAGTGTGTAATACACCTGCTCTCTAGCTTCATATCACGCACG
>NC_051417.1:30456678-30456973 GCF_015228065.2 Penaeus monodon | reverse complement strand
AATGAACAAACACAGATATACGTATATATGAAGGATTTGCAGGTGTATCTACCTGAATAATTGCTTATATATTGATGAATTTTCGAATGCCATAAGCATCAAAATAGCATCGAGAGAGAGAAGATGGGGGTGGAGGTCAGACGCTAGTGGAAGCCCCGCTAGTTGCTAGTCCTGGTAAGGTTAGACGTACACTTCCGAAGCCAAGAATATTTTTTTCTGAAGATAGCATGACTTCATATTATGTACCGTAGTTATGTAGATCTTGGTATGGTGGTAGTTTATGTATTTATTTGTT
>NC_051417.1:30456031-30456257 GCF_015228065.2 Penaeus monodon | reverse complement strand
CATAACTTGGGATTTACCTGACAGATTTATTTATCTTTGACCGATATCTTCAATGATGACTACAGAGGACTGTTTTGGATTATAAATAAAAAAAGTTATCTTGCAAAATAATCAGGGGGTATAAAACTAGTTGTCATTTCTGCAGAGTAGAGCTTGTGATAGATAATATATACATTTATACTTATAATGTTAAGTAGTAAAGAAACAGAGACTTCTGTAAAACAGC
>NC_051417.1:30455280-30455548 GCF_015228065.2 Penaeus monodon | reverse complement strand
ACGACTGTGGCGAGCTTGCGATTCATTACGCACATCCATTTTTTTCCCGGCGAGCTCCTTCTGGTGAGGTTAATGAGTATTTCATGAAGTTTAGGGGAGGAACGCCACCATTTATCTGAGTCGTTCGACAGGAAGGGAACTTTTTATTTGTGGCGGAGCCCGGTATATATCAGGAACCTTCCACTGAGGGAGGCATTAATAGTGGCGGTAAGAAAGGAAACAGAAGAGATTTTTATATCTCTTTATATGCCGTTGGTCTAAGGATACT
>NC_051417.1:30454343-30455044 GCF_015228065.2 Penaeus monodon | reverse complement strand
TCCCCCTCTATATATTATACATGTGCCTGCGACGAAAGATAGGTAAGGACGTTCGTGTGTATTTATTGGATTGCCTTTCCAAATTTGTACAGATACTAAAAATTATACGAATCAAAAGAACGCTTGACCATACCTATGAGAGAGAGAAAAAAAAAAGTTGAGAAGTTCACTCATCTGAATGCCGCGTTAACTATGGAACGTTACTGCATCTTAATTTATGATTTAAAGCAGAACTGGCTGGTGTTTCTACATTGTATTATGACGTAACAGCAATTTATATCAGGTGTTTCATCCGAGTAGTTATAATTCAACGTGAGTTCTCTTTTTATCCGGCGGAGAGTCAGCGGCTGAATGATATTGGTAATCCCGTCGGTTACACTAGAAATCAATGTAGTACCTTATTATTATGTCTTATTCTATCCGTGTATAGAAGCAATGAATATGGAATATTGTCAATTTTCCTATGAATTTCTTCTTGAAGCGTGCATTCATAAATCGCCAAACTGCCTTAGATTGTAGGACATAAAGCACTTATGGCAGGGAGCGTGTCTGTTTAACGTGCTTAGCTCAAGCTGCCGCTACTACGCGCTGCCGTCTCTGTATGAATATGTAATAGGTTTGTTTCTCGCTGTTGGCGGCGATGGACTGGGCTAACTGCGATTATTTGCGCGTTCCTTGGGGTGCGTGCCGTTGCTTCTAGT
>NC_051417.1:30453602-30454003 GCF_015228065.2 Penaeus monodon | reverse complement strand
GACGGAATGCGTGTTTCTGATGTTTTCTCTAGTTTTTGGAAAGCAAATTTCTGCTGACCAGCTTCCTTTGCGCACACAACGGACTGATGGGATTTCTTTTGGGCGTTAGGAAATAATAACGAAATGACCTTACATCAGATCGCGTTAGTCAGTAATTAACTTACCAAACTCCGCTGGGTATTTGCAGCGGCGGAAGGAAGTGGGAGTCGAAGGAGGGGTTAGCATGAAACTCGGCCTCGTCACAAAAATGTGTTGGGTGATAAACTTTTGTTTGTGTTTTCTTGGGAAACGTAAGTTGTGGTGTTTGTGTGGGTGCCGTGGCAGGAGCCAGGAGAGTTGCCAGGTCTTGCGGGAGAGTTGCCAGGGGTCGCTATCGGCCGAGGGGGAAAAGGTGGCGTTCT
>NC_051417.1:30452908-30453566 GCF_015228065.2 Penaeus monodon | reverse complement strand
AACTCTAGATCTTCTGATTTTCCTTCTCGCTTCTGCTGTTTCTCCCTTATGATGTGATGTGGAAGGATTGTTTAAGCCATATGTTATTGTGGAATGTAGAGAAGACAGCATGCGGGAGATGGAGGCGGAACTTTTTTTCCTTTAATCTTTGTCTTTCAGTTACGGATGGTAATCAGGTCACGTCTCTTGCCAACTGACAAATAAAAAGATTGATAGGGGAAAAAAGGCACACATTTATAATAGATATGCGTATATACATACGTGTTTTTTTTTCTTTTTTATACAGATGAATATTTTTATGTTAGAGTGTGTTATATAGCAATTTTCTCCATATTCGGTATTTGTCAGGCACCCTTTTTTGTGACCGTTAGTGTTTCTCATATCTTTCGCAAGTGATGCGTGCTCTCTGAATGTCACTTTTGCCGCAAAGCCCTGTTTTCCAATCTAGCAGCATGAGCACAAAATAACATTCAAAAACTATTGGAATCACTAAGAAAAACACCACCAAAACACGTTTTCACTGCATCCCGCACTCAAAAAAGAACTAATCTAGCTGACTAGTCTAACTTGACCTAATTGATCTAACCAACTTTTTCATTACATCCTTCACGCATACGAATACACTTCGAAGAAAAAAAACACACATACACACACACGC
>NC_051417.1:30451638-30452786 GCF_015228065.2 Penaeus monodon | reverse complement strand
GGGGGGGGAGCATGTATGCGACTCGCCGTCATGATTTCGCTTCACTAATGTTGATAACTGTCTACTTGACCTCGACCGACTTTAATATTGATGTATAATTCCTGTCAAGGATCATATCATAACTAGTCTCGGTGGATACTTCTTATCAAAGAATGCTCTTTAGATGTGTTATGTCATTGGTCACATGAAAATGAAATTTTTTTTAACGAAAATAAATTTAAGTCGTGATTATTACCAGGTTCCAGGAGTATGTCATTTTAATGGGAATTTGATTAAATTTTGTTTTCTCAGTTGAAAAAAAACGAGAGTCTTCTCATACTGAGAAAATATATACCTCTAATTTTGTAGTGTCTGTCTAGCAAATACCGAATACTGACCCACTTATTGTGTGTCATTTTAATATTTTTTCCTTCATTTTTTAAAAAAATATTTCATCGATGACACTATATGAAAGAGGAAACTATGGAAAAGAATAAAGGAAAAGAAGAATGTAAAGAAAAAAACACCCAAAACACTAAATGTTAAGTATCAGTATGGATGTATGTGTGTACCTGTCTGCAACGAAAAGGGAATCATTTGAATATTTTATTGTTCTCGGTAATTACACTTGTTGAAGGGAGTGTGGTTAAGTCTCCGTAATTAGGCATTCAGCACGACATATCCGAATTATTAATATCCGTCCCCTCCCTCTACCCCACTAGTAGGACCCCCCAACCCCATCCCTTTGGTCCGCCTTCATAGGAACCCCCAAACGGGCCTCCCCCTTAGGACCCCTTTCCTAGCCCCTAAGGCCAACCCTGCCCCCATCCCTTCCTCCTAAGGACCACCCCTAACACCCCCTCCCATAGGGTCTACCATCCCACTCCTCCCAACTCTCCAAAGTGCTGGCATAGTCGGAGTCCCCAAGGAAAATGAGTGTGTCGGTCGGTCGGCTTGCATGAGGTCGGCTGTAGGTCGGCGAAACGGGGGTCGAGGGGCTTGGAGACTTGTTGATGAATCTGTTGGGAGAGTTATTTGGTCTTAATTTCTAGGGCGTTTGATTTCTTTTATTGTGTGCACTGCCTGCGGTTTGTATACATGGTTCATATATATATCATTGTGTATGTGAGGAGAAATTTGTATATAAAGTATTTTTGTTTTCAGAATGA
>NC_051417.1:30451151-30451454 GCF_015228065.2 Penaeus monodon | reverse complement strand
AGAATTTTGTATATAAAAAGCAGGAGTGCACAAAAAAAGGAATGAAACTCCCACGAAATAAAGGCAAAATAACTTTCTAAACAATTTCATCAAGTCTCCAAGCCCCTCGTTCTCATTTCAATAAAATGCAGCGATAATAATGATGATTCTCAGAAAGATCAAAATCACTTTCACCAATACCTCCATATTTATTATCGTCATTTATTAAGAAACTATTATACTTTTTGAAAATGGGAAATCATCTGGAAATGGACTAAATTAGCTTTCTCGATTTTTGCACATTCGGCATATATGTATACTCAT
>NC_051417.1:30450556-30451056 GCF_015228065.2 Penaeus monodon | reverse complement strand
TATATATGCGAAGTCCCTCACGCACATAACAAAAGAAAATATGAATGGATTACGTTTCCAGCAAGCGCTCCCTCAATAAAACCCGTCATAGCGTAAAATGTCATTTGAGCTAAAGTGGGAAGAACGTTCTGAGTCAAATAAACCAGTGGAGTCTCATCAGAGAGGCGACTGAAAATGGCGGACGGAGGGAAACAAAACACGAGTCGAACGGCAAGCAATTCTAAGCCCTAAGTGACAAGGCGCGATGGGCGAAAGTACACGAGGCAGACTCTTTCTCGCTTGTCACTTGACACTAAGCAGCTTTGTGCCACGAGACCACGTGCGGGTGACTGTGCCAAGCAACACTCATACCCATTCATGAAAATCGGGAAACCTACTCGGGTATAATGCTTCCACTTGTCGTATGATTTTTTTTTACGTTTCATTCATATCAGCTGGAGGTGCTGAGGGCTTGGAAGGAAAGTGAGAATCATTGCATCATACTTACTCTCGGAATTTTA
>NC_051417.1:30449758-30449863 GCF_015228065.2 Penaeus monodon | reverse complement strand
CTTGATATCTGGATTACATAGTATTTGTAACTAAATGACACATAGATTCCAAAATATACGTTTGTGGCCAAAGCGCTGTAGATGAAGCACTAAAAACTTTTAGGG
>NC_051417.1:30449597-30449739 GCF_015228065.2 Penaeus monodon | reverse complement strand
TTGTAGGCTGAATTTTTAAAGTTTTCTTCATACCTGTCACTGATTTGAAAGGAGACCGTGAATAGGTCTATCAGTAAGTTTAGGGAGCATCTTCGATCCCGACAATGGATCCTTAACGAAAGTCGCGGTTGCGAGGGCCGGC
>NC_051417.1:30449304-30449403 GCF_015228065.2 Penaeus monodon | reverse complement strand
AAATGGTGATGTTGAAGGGAGGAGGGAAGAAGGATAGAGGGATTAAGGAGATAAGTAAGGAGGAATTAAAAAAGAGAAAAGAAAGGTGGAAAAAGATAG
>NC_051417.1:30448226-30449176 GCF_015228065.2 Penaeus monodon | reverse complement strand
CAAGTGACCATGCCATTGTTAAAAGCTACTGATGTAACTTTTTTTTCTCTTTTTTCTCCTTGTACTCCTTATGTTCATAACGAGAACATGTGTTTGCGTTTAAGAAGTTGAAGAAATTAGTGAGAACAAGTTGTAAAATTCCTTGGAATGTACACTTCATTTTTCCGAGCAAATATTCGTTATGAGAAGCTTTACATTTCATAACATTTAGCAGGGGGTAAGAAAAAACAAAAAATGACATTAACTTCCTCGTGGAATGGTGCTGTAAACAAACCTTTTAAACTAATTGAGAGAAAAAAATATCCACTTTCTATCGGTTTGGCACATTTTTCCGCTTATCCAAACGGGCCATAACCCTAATCCCCGGCCAACGCTACCTGGTACTAGGCCAGGTACTGCTACCAACTCGTATTAAGAAGTACAAGAGTCTCCTCTTTGGTATCCTCAAGCCGAAGTAGACTTTAAAACGTAGCCGTAAAGCCAATGTGAATTAGCTTAAATGGTGTTCGATGCGGTTAAGCCCAAGTTAAAGGGGAAACAGCAGGTAACTTCTGACGACGCCCGTGTGTGTTTGGGCGTGGGTATTGTTAGCCGTTGGGAATCTTGCGAGGCCTGGCCGGTGCCCGCGTGGGTGAAATATCGCCTACGTCGGGGGACTGATCTTGGTTGACGAATTGATCGGCATGTCGTCGAAATATAAGCGGGTAAAGGGGACTTAAAATCGTAGGTGATTCACTGAATACGTATATAAAGTATGGCTATGATATCAAACAGACAAAGATAGATCCCTTCAGACATAGATAGATCCCGTCTAAGTGCTCTCGTTCTATAGGAGAACAGTCCATGGACTGCTTTTGTGTCCGTGTCCCCTGAGCGTAATAACATACAAGCTTCTCAGATGAATATAATCAGAGAAACACCCAACGAACAACGAGTCGACGGTGAAAGGG
>NC_051417.1:30447432-30447824 GCF_015228065.2 Penaeus monodon | reverse complement strand
ATTCCTCAACATGAACTTTCATGCTTTTCCGTCGCCTTCGAGCCCCCGTAGAGACAGAGGCGAGAGGAAGAATGTTGTAATGAATACAGGACGGAGCGCCGCCCGAGTGCTACCAAGGGACATAGGAGCTAGAGCCTCTCCCCACGCCGGCCTAGCGAAGGTTATGTGCGGCATGTGCTGGCGGCGTCGACCTGCTGCTCTCGCCTTGACTTATTTATTCGCATTTGCTTATTTATTGCCTAACCGTTTTTTCCGGCAGTAGGGTTGCAAGGCTTCTTGTTATCGAGTGACGCCGTAGTACAAGGTGTATGGATTTTTTTTTGGATAATTTTAGTTGTTCCTACGGAAATATATACATACCTATATTCACACATATTCACACACTCACACTC
>NC_051417.1:30446778-30447192 GCF_015228065.2 Penaeus monodon | reverse complement strand
CGTAAAACAATCAATCATACGTACACTCGCTCGCCTCCTATATCCACATGGCAAAGATTTCATCGTTGAAAAGCCCTCCATAAGAGATGGTGTTATAGAAGACTTAGATATCTACAAATTCTAGAGATATTACGAGATAAAAACCCTTAGAAGGTGAAGGATGCGAGCGGGGAACCTCTTTTCCACCCTTCCCCTACTCCTTCCCACCTAGAGGGAGGACGGCTGGGTGAGGCAATACTCCCCACAGGGTATTCGTGGGTCTATCTTGACATGTCACCGAGGGTCTCTCCCTGCTGGGGGCGTGACAAGGAAGGAGAGAGAGAGAGGCGGAGGGGGCGGGAGAAACATTTTTTCTTTATGGTTAATTTCGGTGTGTGATGAATATACCAGATATAGCGTTAGTGATGTTGATGC
>NC_051417.1:30444177-30445505 GCF_015228065.2 Penaeus monodon | reverse complement strand
TATGTACATGAAAGGCATATATTTTCCATCCATCCCAAACCTCCCTCTAGGTGATTCCCACCCCATGATACATGTTCACGCTTAACGCTCCCAGAGTATCTGCCTTTAAATCTATTGCCTGGCCCGCAAGGGCCAACCTCATCATTACTTCGTCCCACCCGTTTAGAACACCATAAATTCAGCTCTTCAGGGCCTTTGCGCGCAGCACTATGCATCACGCAATAACGACGTTCTCTCCCTGCTGGCGTAACATTATCCACTTTGGCTTATTGACCAAACTTCCTTTAATTTCCCCGATGTCACGAGCAATTAAGGCCGCCGGGGCTGTCCGCGGTGCCGTGTACCAGCTGATCAAGACGTAAACATACGCATTACAACACCGCCACCTGCGCCCAGATTGAAACAGAAGATGGCGAAATAAAAACCGAACGCCGTCGCGAATTCCCTGGGAACGGGGGCGTCGCCGACAGGAGGGAAGGAACCAGGGGAGAGATAGTGGGGTGCGGTGGGCGTTGGCGGGGGGTGTCAATGAGGATCCTGCAAGGACTGGTTTTGGGAGCCATGGGCGCCGCGCCTCGACCCTTTGCCGGGGTGTGATTACGTGCAATTGCGCTCGGCGTCTCGCTACCAGAAAATCTGTAATTACCATAAGTGAAATCCAGGAGGAAATGAATGCGGCGCCCGGTGACACACGGAGCGATCGCAGCCTTCCCGGGAGACTCGCACACGGGTGGGTGCTCTGTTCGCTGCTTTCCGGCCGTGCGCTGAGCTTGCGTGCATATCAAATGTTTCTTTTCTAAGGTACCCTTTATGTTTTTCCTTCTTCCTCTTCTCTGTTTTCTTTGCAGTTTAGAAGACTTCTAGCTGAACGCCGGACACGGCGAATAAGGAGAAATAATGTTACTGAAACTTCGGAATTATATCCAAAATGAATGCGAATATTTATTGCAGTGATATCCCTCTCCCGAAATGTAAAAAGAGATATATGTTGATGAACAGAATAACATCAGTGGTGTATATTGTAAATCTGCATTGCAGATGATGCGACGCCTTCTTACATATTATTTTAGTGTTGAGTGCACATTCTATATCATTTCATGTGCTTAGTAAATGTTCCATCGTATAATGATTCACAGCGTTCCTACATATAAGATTGATACCGACTGGCGTGGATAAATAGATAATGAAAAATAAATAAAAGAATAAAGAGATGAACTCCTCCCCACGCATACACAACAAAGGATATAACATGAGGCCATTTTGCTTAAAGCATTCAGCCACGTCATCACATGACCGTTGACCGAGCAGTAATCATCTCCCCCACCAAT
>NC_051417.1:30442921-30444054 GCF_015228065.2 Penaeus monodon | reverse complement strand
TGACCGTGAAAATCAGAAACTAAATCCCCAACTCTCTTATTTGCATAATACCTGTGACTTTCCCGTTTTCTGCCGTCCATAAGAATAGCCCTTGCACGCCCCGTATCACTGGCGGCTGCCCAACGACTTGTGATTTGTGATATGCAGATTATCATGCTTAAATTGACAACTTCCTCTTTCTCTTTCTCCCCAACAGGTAACGTGTTATCTCCACACCTGTTGAGGACTGGCTGATCCCACCAGGAAAAGGTACTTGTTGTAGAACTGTCATGACGAATGGCTAATTGATTTTAAGATTTTCCTTTTTACTTTTTTGTTCTTTTGTGGTATATGTGAAGTTTTTTTTTCTTTTCTTTTCGACCTGTTCCTTCTTCTTTCCTCACATTCTCCCCCGCCTGTCATTGTTAATCCTTAGTGTGGTTGTTTTTGATTTCTGTTTTATTGTTCGGTGTATCCTCCCTTCTAATTTATGTATTTTCTTTCTATGTATTCTTTTTCAGCATACTTTATAAATACACTCATTTAACCTGTACTTATTGTACAATACTTTTCATACAATTCATGTTTCCGTTTTCTCTTCTTCTCATACCATTTCACATATATCCACGTGTCCTTTCGCTGCCTTGTAGTCATCAACATGCCCAAACACGCAAGATTATCGGAAGGGAAAACATCAGGCGATCCCTCTCTTCCTCCTGTCGATTCCAGAGCACGCAAGCACATCGGAATGGATTTTAACATACAGTCGGTCCCTTCAATTTTCCTATACGTCCCCTTCAACCCTTTCTCTCGAGTTCAAACATGCAAGCACATCAGATGGGAAAGTATGTAATTATTCCCTCGAAAGAAGCAAGCACATTCGAAGGTAATATACTAACCATATCCCTTTACTTTCCTTTGACTTTTTCCTCTCGAGTCTAGGACACGCAAGCACATCGGAAGGGAACATATCATACAGCCGTTTCCCTTCACTTCCCCTTCACTATCTCCCTCTACCCGGGACTTCACTTCCCATTAATTCATCTTTCCGATCTTCCACTTGCCATCCATCCATCATTTTACCGCTGCATTTTCCATCAATTAATTTGGCAGTTATTCCCGTTCCGTTTACGCATATCGCAGCGAATCATCAC
>NC_051417.1:30442280-30442813 GCF_015228065.2 Penaeus monodon | reverse complement strand
CACACACGCGCACACATAGGCTCGAACAGACGGACAGACTAGGGCAGAGACACACAGACAAAGAAATACAACAAGGGTAGGCAAAGATTATATACCTTCACGGGGAGGTGAATTGAAATCCAACGATTGCGGGTGTGGTTTGTATGGGAAGGGGGAGGGGGTAAAGGATGAGATGCAAATGAATGTGGATAAAAACAAATGAATGAACACCAAAGACTCATTGAATGTGGTTTGGTGAAGGTTGGGGAGAAGGAGAAGGGGGTGATACATGAAAGAGGGGTGAGGGTGAACGAGGGGTGAGGGAGGAAGGGGTGAGAGTGAAAGAGAGGGTGGCAGAGGAGGGAAACAAAAGCCCCCGCTAGTCTATAATTTACATTATCTGTCATAATTATCAAGTGGAGCTTAGTCATTTAGTGATTTTCTAGCCCGACTCCAGTCTTATTATATTCGCCATTATCCTTAGGTTAATCCGCTCGGTTTTCGCGACGTGGGAAGATCTGTGTTAGGGAGTAGGGTGTTGGGTGTAAGGTGAT
>NC_051417.1:30441847-30442036 GCF_015228065.2 Penaeus monodon | reverse complement strand
TTCCAGGTGTAGTGAGAACTTTATAGATTATTCTGTTCAATAGTAGTTTGTTATACTTCATTCTGCCGGACAGCGTATTGTGATTATTCATTAAATATGCATCGTTATCTCCTTTGCCTGTATGAAATTACCTGCTAATATGCTATGTGTTCTTCGCGTGTCTAGTATATTTTGAAATTACTTTTGAGT
>NC_051417.1:30440481-30441449 GCF_015228065.2 Penaeus monodon | reverse complement strand
CCAAAGGAACCAGGAATGAAATTTCCATATGGACGAAGCGCCCCTACACCTAGCCCAGGGTCTGACCGGGTCTTGTCTCGTCATTAAAGATGGCAGAACCCGCCGGCGAGCAAGGACTGACCGGCATGACTACTCGAATATTAATGAAATTAGTGGACTGCGCCTCACATTTCTCCTCGGATCTGTGACAGAGAGCATTAACTTTTAGAGCAGCACCAGGATGTAGCTACACAGTACATTAGCAAGAATAATGGAATGAAATAAAATTATACATCCCCCTCGCCAATCGAGAAAGACGTATCGGTGTGATTTTTGCATGAATGAGTAGCGTATTCATGTTAAATGCGGGGAAGCGTCTCAGCGAATCCGACTTCAAAAGGTGGGGAGCGAGGGGGCGTGGGGAGATAGGGGAGGGGTGCCAGCGTAGACAGCGTTCCGATAAGGGCGATAATGCCTTGCCCCGGCGAGATTAGTATATAACCATTGTGTGCGTGGGTTCGTGACAGCTGGCGCGGGTCTCCGGGTATTGCAAATAAATATTCCATTCAATTGCTGTCTCTGCATGTTAAGGACGGCATTGCATGGTGCCACCGGGCGAGGCACTGTCACGCGCGGCGCTCCTTCGACTGCCGGTCGAGTAGCACGTGCCATCATTCAAATTTGGGGTTCTATTATTGTGTGTGCTGGTGGGGCGTGGGAGTATTATTCGGGCTGTTGAAGCGGCGTGACTTTCATAGCTTTGCGAGGAGGCATTTTTCTGCAATGGTCTTGCTTGATAAACCAATGTATCTTTGATTGTTTACGTTACGTTCTTTTATATTCCTGTGTGCGTTGATAAAAGGATGCTCTTTAAATACGTAGATATGAATCATGCGATGGTGTTTCACACGCATAAATGCATTTGGACGTTAACATAAAAGCGCCTAACAAATACATACACGCACACAGGCGTACGTGCTCGTGCAGAT
>NC_051417.1:30438892-30439733 GCF_015228065.2 Penaeus monodon | reverse complement strand
CTTCCCGTGTACTCGATACGTGTCCATTTGAAAGACCAGGAAAGCAACATTATCTTATGAGACAGAGATTGACAACCTCTCCGACCGCAGCATCCTCTGAGGAACAGATAATGATGGTGTAAGATCAGTCGTCAATTCTGTTTGTAATGAGTAATTCGGTTTATTGTGGCCAGGGTTGAGGAATGCTTTTGTAATAATTCTTGTCCCGGATTTGAAGGCTTCTCTTTTGTATTTGTTTTGTGCTCTCTTTTCTTGGATGAAGAAGTGGTGTGCATCTCATTCGTGTATACGTTTGGAGATTTCCGGATATAGATGGTAATGCTATTGGTAATTCGTCTCTTGTAATGGATGGATTGTAGTATGGCAGTAGATATGAATAGGCGAATATGTAAAGAGATATTAATGATTTAATAATTATTGGTGGAGAGACAGTATACCAGGTATCATTCGAAATGTTATAAGTTAGAATTTTATTATACGGCTTCCCTGTAAATTGCGATAGCCACCTCTTCCATCTCTATTCCCGGCTCTCTCTTGTCCTTCAACCTTGCTTCTTCACGCCTTTCACTCTCCTTATCGAGGAATAACATTCGACAGACTGCTTATGGATTACATATAGCCAATACCTCGGGGTCGATGCGCCGCCGTCTTAAGCCACTGTGTACACCTGCTGCCTAGTCTTCAGCTACTACATGCACGTTCTTGTCTACCTACATCTGCCTCCATCTGTCACTCGGCTAAGAGTGTGGTATGATTTCTAAGTTGGATAACAGATGTTACCGGACAACGCTGGTCTTATTTTCTATATGTCTTTTATATTTAATTGTTAATGTAAGTGTGC
>NC_051417.1:30438459-30438851 GCF_015228065.2 Penaeus monodon | reverse complement strand
TGTCGGTTGATGTTTGATTTTCATCTAGAATTATTTAGGCCAAACACTTTTCCAGGGGGTAAATGAGTTACTTCATCGCCAACTCGAATCTTCTCATATTCATAAAACCATTCTTCAGTCAATACTACTCGTTGCGATTCTTTTCATACTTATGTTTAAATCCGGGTGTAATTACATTGCCATTTAACAAGCTAGGGTGAGGTGCTGATATGAGAAAATAAGTGTGAGGAAGAATGAAGACTGCTAAGAGTCTAAGAGTGCCATGGCTTATGTTAATAATGCGTAATTGTGTGTGTGTAGAACAGATCTAAGTAGGAAGTTGATGTGATAAATAAAGACGTACACAAATGTATGTAGTACATGTAATTCTCGTTAGCGGTTCTACGTATTGC
>NC_051417.1:30437316-30438425 GCF_015228065.2 Penaeus monodon | reverse complement strand
CTGCAGCTGTTTGTGTATGTGCGTGCGTGCGTGCATTTGTGTCCTCACTATAAGAAAATATGACGCGCGTGACGAGTATCAGATCATTTAATTAATAAGCAATATAACTGTTCCAACACTCAGTTAACTGTAAATTATCACTGATGACAAATGGATCGCAAAAAGTTCAGCAAATTATTACTGGAATGTCAAAAAAATAAATAGTAAAGTAAGGCATGTGGATAGTCATTTGAGTTAGGTATCAAACAGGACTTTGATTACAGGTGCATTAGTTGAACTAGAGTAATGAGATCAAAACATGCAATCGTAGATTAGCAGGAAAGGAGCAAGAAATTAATGTGAAAAAAAGAATTATTTCGAGTAAGAGTTTTTACGTCATGTTCACGGCAAGGGAAAACAGTGGGAAACCGAATCGATTTTTATTGATTTATGTATAAACGCATATACTTTTTTATACCCGTTTTTAAGAAGAATTATCTGAGTGCATGATTCATCTGTATAAGTTTGATGTATTTAACGGACCACGGGTAGAGTAGGGTGTTGGTAGATATTTATGTTTACAAAAAAAAGTGACGGGCAGTAATGACTGTCGGAGTAATTAAGGGTACACGAGACAGTGTACATAAACGTACATAGAAATTACTCGATGTACATAGACGAGATTAGAACCCAGCAGCAGTACCCCTCATCTGTTTGATAGGCATAATATAAGGAGATCCATAATAATGAAATGGTCTTATAGCAAGAAGACCGTCTTATCAGCTGAGAAGCGCGTTAGAAAGAGCAGGTTGCCGTGACCGTCGGCTCCGGCCGCGAGAGGCGAGAAGACCTTGGTCCAAATCGTAGGCTCACGGCCAGGCCTACCAGACGGGGGATACCTCCTCTTGTGCAGTAGCGAGAGTGATTTGTGTGGGAATTTTTAGGCCTAGCCGAGAAAAAACCATATTTACTACTCCTCCCCTCCCCCAACCCCCCAAAAGTCAGTCGGAAGAGAGTTTGTCGGGAGTCGATTATCATAAACGCCTTAGCAACACGGGGTTCAAAGCGACGCTATGAAACACTTGAGCCTGGGTTGACCCGGTAACATCCGACGAAGAAACAAAAGTGAA
>NC_051417.1:30437041-30437279 GCF_015228065.2 Penaeus monodon | reverse complement strand
GGACGAGACTGGGGCAGGGGGATAGAGGGGTGCCATCCCGTTAGAAGAACGACAGGCTTACTAACCCGAACCCGGTGACTTCGTACTCTCGGTTTTGACGAACCCTCTCGAATAATGAAGGCCGTTCTGTGCGCTCTCCCGGGGGCGGCTGGAGAGCGTTGCTTATTTATCACCCGAAAGGAAGATGTAAATATACCTGAGTGGCAAATTGTGAGTGACGGGCGCCCGTGTTATTGTT
>NC_051417.1:30436515-30436691 GCF_015228065.2 Penaeus monodon | reverse complement strand
GATTAGGAAAACTGTTCATGGAATAGCCTTTAATAAAGTATGAACGAGGGTTAGGGAGAAGTGGCAAATGGGGAAAGAGAGGAACGAGAAAGGGAAAAAGGGTCAGCGAAAGAGTGATTAGCTATGAAAGGGTGAGGAGTGGAAAGGGAATAGCCTGTGACTTTGTTTTTACGCTT
>NC_051417.1:30435580-30436444 GCF_015228065.2 Penaeus monodon | reverse complement strand
CCTTGTTATGATATTAGAATGGGGGGATATACATGTGTTTAGAGACATGTGCACAATAGGCAGATAAAATTATGAATGGAGAAAATATGAGAGAAAAGGACGGTAAATAGACAGGATTACCAAAAGCGCATGAAAGAGAACGTGTAGTTACGGAAAGGTAAATGGATAGGATCCCGGATGGTGCATGAGAGAGGACTAGGAGGGACAAAGATTACGAACGGTTCTTGACAGAAAATGCGAAGAAAATATTGTAAATAGACAGGATACGAACAATGCACGAAAGAACATGAAGAAACTTGATAGCCAGGATTACAAACGGTCTATTTGAGAAACATGATTACGGATAGCGCATGAGAAAGTGGAGGAAAAAAATTGCAAATAGATTGAATTACGAATGGTGCATGAGAGAGAACGTGGAAGAAAAGATAAGGTAAACAGAACAGCGTGAAGGCGAAGTGTAGCGTGCGTGGCCACGATGGAAACAAAATAATTCAGCAGGTGTTCGAGGCCAGGTAAAAATAATGACTTTAGTTAATTGCAACTTGTGTGCGGACGGGAATAATTACCAGCACTGGCCTCTTGGATACTCTTGTGTGCGGGGGAGAGGCGGGAGGGGGTGGGTCCTTCGTGTCTTCCTTTCTGTACTCTTGCTTTTAGACGGTTGAACTTCAATTCCAGTGTTTTATTTTGTATTCCGCATTATCAGTTATCAGCACTACCACCTTTTTTATGCTTATTTATCTCAAAATATCCGCTACTTAATTTATTCATAATGGATAATTAACTGTTTATTAGAGCAGGGTCACCTGTATGCTCCCATACTTCTCCAACACGAAAATGGCATTGTGTTCGAAACAAGGCGCG
>NC_051417.1:30434252-30434386 GCF_015228065.2 Penaeus monodon | reverse complement strand
CACATAATGTCCGCTGGAGCACAGTGTGACCCGCTCCTCCCGTCCCTCCCTCGGATTCGAGACGGCGGGTGTTACCATTAGCCGACGTGATGATGCCGGCTACGACCCCGCGATGATAACCGGCGCTGTTCTCG
>NC_051417.1:30433753-30433981 GCF_015228065.2 Penaeus monodon | reverse complement strand
GCCTTTACGGATTTCATATCCGTTTATATAGACGCCATCTTGGGAAGGGGGGGTGGCAGCGAGACGGGTCGTGTGCTACTTCAAGAGAAACTAGCAAGATAAAGGTGTTGTTCTTGTGGGAAACTTCTGCCTAGAGAGAGAGGTTAAGGTAGGGTGGGGTAAGGGTAGGGATGGGTAAATAGGAAAGGGAGGAGGAGGGTGAAGGGGCTGGAAGAAACGGCACGTGAG
>NC_051417.1:30433601-30433722 GCF_015228065.2 Penaeus monodon | reverse complement strand
ACTTTTTATGCCAGGTCTGTTTAACGCCACACAAAAGAGGGAAAATGTTTTATTTCGGATTGGTCTTAGCGACTTTTTCCAAACGTCTTCAACTTCTCCGTAGACAAATCTTCGCAACCCG
>NC_051417.1:30432855-30433395 GCF_015228065.2 Penaeus monodon | reverse complement strand
AATACCTCCTCCATCAGAACGAACGAGGCTAAAAGAAGAGGAAAGGGGGGAGAAGTAGGTGGGAGAGAAATGGCACTCTCTGAATCATCGGAAGAGAAAAGGGGGAGAAAAAAGTTGTGAGAGGAGTGTGGGGTTATTCTCATAAGGGGCGGAAGAAGGAAAGGGAGAGACAGAGAGGGGAGAAAATGAAGGGAGACGGGGAGAAAGGTGAGGGGTACTGACGATGGGTATCCTAGGCTGTACAGCATTCCCGTTACCTATGTATTATTTATTATTAATGGCGACTATTTATTAATGTTGCAAATGATATGGTTCAAATCCAGGCGATTCAGACAGTGGCTGCTGAGCTGGGTACAAAGCTCAGGGCGATCTGAGAGGAAAATTAGATTGAACCAGAGCCTTGTAATTCCTAGGGCTCTCTGGATAACTGAACCGAGATGCCGTTGCCGGGTAATGGTACCTTTTTGCATGCCGTTATGAAATGAGTTTCTTTATGGTTTGAATGTCGCCGGTGTCTTCGTTACACACAAGCATGCGGGA
>NC_051417.1:30432509-30432707 GCF_015228065.2 Penaeus monodon | reverse complement strand
GAATGCATATGCATGTGCACATTTCATCGTGTTGTGGGAGTGGATGCTGGGGCCAGTGTCGCCAAGCCCGAGAGTGTCGCCGAGTTCATGTTACGGCGAACAAAAAAGCGCTCTCTCATGGCCCGTTCGTGATATAGTATACAGGCGCGTTGGTCCGGCGGCTCACACACAATCTGCACTCGAAACTCTTACCTCCTG
>NC_051417.1:30432347-30432463 GCF_015228065.2 Penaeus monodon | reverse complement strand
GTAGGTTGGGTCGCGTTGATTTTCTTCTCTTATTTTTCCGCAGGTGTTTCCCGGCATCTTGGCCATGTTTCATAATTTCTCACTCTTTTGCAAGTTAAACACTTTGGGAAGTGTGC
>NC_051417.1:30431907-30432278 GCF_015228065.2 Penaeus monodon | reverse complement strand
TGGGACGGAGGGGGAGAGTGATGACGATCCAAAATACAAAAGCCATAACAACATATCTTTTAATATACATCCACACAAGCCATAACTCGATCCTCGCTTTTACTTGAAGGGAAAAAAAACAGTCAAGATCGCTGTCGTTTATATTAATATTTATCTTCACATCAATTCCCAAGGCCTATTGAAGACGTGCCGAGGCTTAAGATAAAGGATGCAAGACGGAAAACAAACAAAAGGATCTTATATCGGTTTTCTCCTCCCCCCCCCCCCCCGCTCTTGACTTACTCTCTTTTTCCCTATCTATTTCTCTCTGTTTACAAAAGGGTTAAGAAAACATATATGCTAAACCGGGCTTGCAAGGAGCTATAATATTT
>NC_051417.1:30430991-30431416 GCF_015228065.2 Penaeus monodon | reverse complement strand
GGCGTTGATCAAGCTGTCTGGAGAGAATTGGGATAAGATTCAGGCTGTAATTGCTTAAGGAAGGAAGGATAGGGTATAGGATAGCCTATGGGGGGTCTTAGAGGGGGCAGCGCATAGAAAGAGACCAAGAATAGGCCTAGGTAAAGGCGTAATGAATTGGATGAAAATACCTGGCGAGGTCGTGATGAATGAGGATGGATATTCGTGAACGAGACGGAAAGGAGAGTGGGGCAAACATAGTGCGGAATTGGAGAAACAATAAGGGAAGCGCACAGTAGCTAAGAATTGAGAGAAGGGAAGGAAAGGAAGGTGAAATAATGAAGCGCTAGCCGATGATGAGAATGAGACGGTCGAGACGGTCAGGGAATCGGTGTAATATAAACACATTAAGAAGAAGACCATCATGAATTATTATTAAAAAAAAA
>NC_051417.1:30430662-30430896 GCF_015228065.2 Penaeus monodon | reverse complement strand
AAAGAAGTAGATGTCGTAAACAAATAAAATAGAATAAAGACGAAGAAAGGGGTACGAAGGAACGGACGAAGGAAGGCCCACAGCATCTGGCGGGGGCCTGCTGTGTAAACACGCCCGGTCCACACCCACACTAGGCCTCTAAAGTCTTGCCACAGTGTACGCCACAAATGGGCCAATACTCACCGAGCACGCTGCCTACTCGGGGCCTATTAGGTGTACCATGGGTTGCAGCTT
>NC_051417.1:30429880-30430552 GCF_015228065.2 Penaeus monodon | reverse complement strand
TGTAAGTGTTTTCCGTGCATATATATGTTTCACCAGTACCTAGAATTCATGAGCGTGTAACTGAAAGTATAATACGTGCTCACGGCAAAGTCCACCCGGGTGTACTTTTCCTCCCTTGGCGCTCGCGTGCAAACAACCTAACGTTTATACCTTTCGGTTATGCAAATGAAGCCATCCATAATTCTAACAGATTAACGTATGTTTACGCAGCGAATGACGTTGATCAAAAGGCTAAAAGTGCGTTGCTTAATTTATCGGTGGACTAGACGTGAGTTAAAGTGAGGTAGCATTGTCGGGTCATTTGAGAACTTTGATTGTAAGTGTCGCAGCTGCTGTGACGTTAATGTTTATTTTTTGCGTCCGGTATTTAGTTACTTGTAATTGTGGTAATGGAGGGAATTAGTAACCTTATATTCAATAGTACGCGTTTAGAAATTTAGAAATATTGCCTATTAATTGTGTACTTTATTTGTGATAAATGTATTTTTAGCTGGTCATCTGGTAATTATGCTTTAAACGTGTTATCACATTAATTATAATGACAATGGAAAACTTTAAAAATCGTTACTGGGTGTGGAATCTGAACGATTTGAAAAAAACGAATTGCATCTTTAGTAATCAATTATCTAAAAAAAATGGAGATTCATTAGAACATGTCTTTTAAATATGATC
>NC_051417.1:30427440-30427769 GCF_015228065.2 Penaeus monodon | reverse complement strand
ACCTAACCTCTAGATATTGACAAATATATTTTAGCTGATCAAAGAGCGAACAAGGCTTACTGTAGGCCTATTTACCTCTTCAATACGGGATTACACGGCAGACAAACATCGGAATGATAACACAAAGCAGAACAGGTGGTCAAAAACTGCAGGTTATTAGTGAATCAGCGAATGAACTGAATTAGTTTATGTTGTTTATAGTCGATTTCATTTGTAAGAAAACATTTAGTTAACGATTTGTGTGTATGTTTGTGTAAAGAACGCTGATGCATGTGCTATATTGAACTTGACATGTTACCATAATGTATTTTGCTGTGAAGAGGTTAAGG
>NC_051417.1:30426450-30427408 GCF_015228065.2 Penaeus monodon | reverse complement strand
AAACTTTCCATTTCTCCAAAGCATGCAAGAAAATGATAAGCGGATTGACGTATGGAATTGCCATGGAGTATTGCAAGGTTCCTAAAATGGGTTTTAAAAACACGGGTTTTCTACCGCTTCTGAATCAAACGACGTGCCTCTCTCTAACATTTTTGTTTTTTGGCGATACTGTATATCAAGTGTCGTGAGGAAATAATAATGCATATGAATATATGATATTTATGACATTTTTTATATGTTTCATGTGCCCTGGTAAGTGAATTCGTTCATTAACAGCAGGACCTTTCAGCCATGTAAGAAAGCAGTCTCAAGAAACATTATCCGACTTTTTGTTCCGATCCACACACACCAGACACGGGGGAAAACGGGCGCTGGGGGAGAAAAGGAATGATGAAAAAAGAACAGCGTAAAAACCAAGTGATATTACCATCGCACGATAGGGTAAATGAGAACCGTTGTGTCGTTCGCGTGCGCCATGTCGCTCCCACAAGACGAGGGAAAAGCATTAGCGCCATCGAGCTGTAACTAGCCAAGAAATGCCATTTGTAAAATATTAAAGAAAAACAAAGAATGTATATATGAATAGATGAAAAGATTATGTCACCGGTTTACAACACAATATATATTATATTTCTTTTATCGAGGATCTGTTCTCGTTAGAATTTTCAATAAAATGTCGAGATTTACAGATGTCCTCTAAAACCTCTAAAACCCATATCTAGCCCATCCAAACTACCCGAAAATAGATGTTATTGGTAGTTAGAAGGGATCGTTTAGGTTAAGGGGCGTAACGAGATGTCCCTCAGGGGCTGTCCAGTGGGCCCCAACTCCAAAAACTCTCGGGACTTGCGCGCCGTATTTCGCCCCCATGCCCACCCCCCACACCCTGGCCTCTATAACGCTCCTCGAGTCCTTACGTATTACGTCTGCAGGCTTTGTGTGCGCCACTCTGTCCAGA
>NC_051417.1:30426268-30426398 GCF_015228065.2 Penaeus monodon | reverse complement strand
GTAGCTGTAAATATTTTTTTCCGATGCATGCTATCGAATTCATTTTTTTTTCAACGTTATTTTTGCAAAAGACGCTATTCATTGTAACTCACTTACGCTTTACTTTCATCACGGGTACGTCATTTTATCA
>NC_051417.1:30425647-30425759 GCF_015228065.2 Penaeus monodon | reverse complement strand
TCCGATCTTGATCCTGGCGGTTTAATTACTAATCGTTGAGGAAGTCCTTGTTTTAGAGCCCCGTTAGTCTTTGGCTTCGGGGCTCTCGGCGGGGCAGGCGCTTGGGCTGCTT
>NC_051417.1:30424431-30424734 GCF_015228065.2 Penaeus monodon | reverse complement strand
TTTTCAGTAACAATCTTAGCAAATAATAATCCAAAAGAATGAAAGCAGAATCACCAAGCCAGCATGTACTATAATGATATCCCGAATACCTTATTGACCACACATGACCTTCCACACCATTATGTGTCTCACTATTGTCATGAGATATGGTCATCGTATGGCTCAAACTGTCATGAGCGATCGTGTTTTTGGCTCAACTCGTCATGAGACACCGCGGCCATGCACACGAGAGACACACTATGTGTTTGGAGTCCGTTCGTGAGAAGGTCCGACCGTACGAACGTCGTGTGTCTGTTCCTCCGA
>NC_051417.1:30424056-30424259 GCF_015228065.2 Penaeus monodon | reverse complement strand
TTGTTACTGGCGAATTTGTTTCCTTATTTCTTTGCATTGACATTGTAAGATTAAACGGTAGGAATTAATTGCTAAGATACCTTCTCAGAAAGAGAGAAAAAAGTGTTTGTATAAGGGATAGAAAAGTTCAAGCAGAGGGAAGTCGGAAACCACAAATAAAACCACTAGAATATCCCTTCATTATCATTTCTTCATCTCATCCG
>NC_051417.1:30423416-30424037 GCF_015228065.2 Penaeus monodon | reverse complement strand
CTGACTAAATTAATTGTTAATCATCAAAAGATAACATACCACACAGGATTTGTAAAATGCAATAAAGTCACGGGACACGGTCTGTTAGAACGGAAAACACTTCCCCAGACGGCGAGACGGTGTCAGATATCACACGTCATAATTCAGGAAAGGACAGACAAAGATGACCGTGCATAAAGAGAGAGTAGAAAAATACAAACGGCTTCTCATACGTTTTGAATTTCGCCGCCGGGAACAATGTATTGAGTCTAGACCAGCTTCAATGTATTCTAGACCAGCGTTCCTATAAGCGGTACCTTTTTATGACAAGTTGTAAAAGTCAGAAAGTTTGTAAATAAATAGCCGTGGTAATGATTACGCCGCGGGACGATCTCGCCTCTTAAGATCGGTCTCGTTACCTAATACTCGTCTGAAGGACTTCGTGATTGTGGAAAGGATGGGATAAGCCGAAGGAAGGTTGATGAAAGGAGGGGTGCACTAAGAGGAGTAAAGGGAGAACTGGGGTTGTTATGAAGAGGGGGTGGGGGAGGGGTAGAAGACGTCGAGGGGCGTTGAGGAAAGCCGTTCAGGAGAGAAAAATTAGGAAGTCTGAGGCGACGGGGTGGTAAAGGCAGTATTCTT
>NC_051417.1:30422346-30423018 GCF_015228065.2 Penaeus monodon | reverse complement strand
TGGAAATCGGCTGAGCGTTACCAGGGGTAAAACCAGAGTGAGTGGCATACAAAGGAACTCGGAGAGGTCGAGTGCCAAGGAGTGCCAGGGACGGCGAATGTCGGTCAGGAATGGATAAAGGATATAGAGGAGTTATAGAACGGTGGCAGTGGATTACGGGCGCCTAAACTAATTGAAAATGACAGGTAAATAGAGTTGTGGAAAGAACGGATGTAGAGATTGAAATACATTTGATGATTAAGGAAAAGATAAGCCAAGGAGGCAAAATATCAAAGGGAAGTGAAGGGTAAGGTTGGACATGGGCGTTAGGGCCATAATTCAGTGCGTCAGCCAGGGAACGTCGACCATCGATGTCACAAGATGAGATATGTAATTGAAACCCTGCTGTACACTTATGCCATTGCCAACAAATTCTTTTCCTATTACATCTCATCGATCGTGGTCGTACCTAGTAGCTGCTGAACGATCTACCGGGACATAGAAGATACGTCGATGTATATGTTGCCAGCAGAATTAAATTGCTTTTGTATTTCTTGTGTGTGTGTCTCCCGATACGCTGAGAGCCGGGGAATTCTGAAGAGTAGGCGAGTGACCTTCGCTTCAGATCTTCCGGGCGTGTTCCTCCTGCTCCCGTCTGTCGCGGGTAAACTAAGCCTTTCCATTGGAGACGGT
>NC_051417.1:30421981-30422284 GCF_015228065.2 Penaeus monodon | reverse complement strand
CGCTATTCCATCTCATGTTTACTTTATTACTCTCCTCTCCGTTGCATCACGTTTTTAAGTCTAGTCGGTGCTTGCTTTGTCTTCTTTTCCTCTTGGATGCCAGAATGATGCATTTAGCTGATGTAGATTTTATTTTTCAACACGTGTTATTTTTTTCTGCACCTGTTCGCGTCACCTGTCCTTTGCCAAGTTTATTTTCTTCCAGTCTAAATCTCGTCCAGTTCAGCCATACCTATCCTTGAGTCCTATCCCTATCACCGCCCCACATGTCACCCTCGCCGACCGTTGCCCTTGTCCCTGTCA
>NC_051417.1:30420842-30421724 GCF_015228065.2 Penaeus monodon | reverse complement strand
AATCCGAAGCCTACGCCAACACACTTGTTTCGTCCCGCCCGCTCCTGTCCCAGGGAGAGAGAGGAAAGCATCGCATTTCGGTTCATCTCCGCTGTTGATGCTGATAGCACTTAATAAGAGTACTCGATGATCTTGGTGTCTTTGTTTATTTTCTGTTAAAATGATTTTTGTACTGTTAGAATTAGAATGGATATTCATCTGTTAAACCGAAAACGCGGGTAGACTAAAAAAGATATTTGCAAGTACTTCCACGAGGCCGGTGGATGCGAGAACAGAAAATGGAGCAATCTCACAAGAGAAAATGGTCTCTACTGCCCATAACATACCGTACACGCGGGAGATTAAAGGGACGAAACTGAAGCGAGATACGAATGAATATAGACAAGTATTGATGGCAGTATTGATAAGTTAATGATTATGATTGGCGTTATCTATGGGATCATCTTGCAACGTGTGATAGTGAGCCTGATTATAATTACGTGGTTTGAATTGGTGATTAACATTAATGATTCAGTGATTGTTTGGAGTATTATCATTCTAGGATTATCACTGTTGTTATTGTTGTCTTTGGCTTTATCATCATTAGAATGATCGTACTCGTAACAAAGACCATCATCAACCTTGTTAATATCAAATATCAAAGCAATAATATAATTGCTCGGAGTAATAGTTTGATTTTGCCAAGCATCTGTTGTTCGTAATTGGTATTATCATTATCACTGTTATCAATATCCAAGACTGAAATAAATTATGAAAAGCTGATGGTATATAATAAGCAGGTAGGATAGGTAAAACAAAGAAATGAAATCAATTAAGGATCAAACAAACAGACAAAAAGAACTCAGAAAGAGATGTAGTTAGAAGAAACGATAGACGTGACAT
>NC_051417.1:30420281-30420409 GCF_015228065.2 Penaeus monodon | reverse complement strand
TAGCGGGAGGAGGGGGAGGAGATGACTGGCAGGGCATCATCTTTCACCATCACAGCTGCTTTCTTCTTGCATTTTGCCCTTGGCCAGCCCCTTGTATCTAATGTCCCTTTTTTTCTATTAATAGGGGG
>NC_051417.1:30419668-30419977 GCF_015228065.2 Penaeus monodon | reverse complement strand
CTTCCTTTGGGGATCCCCCCCCCCCCTTTTCCCCTCTTCTTCCCCTCACCCTCACCCCCTTTGCCCTTTGGGCCGGCCCCCTTTGTATTAACTTGCCCCCTTCATTGTCTTTTTGCAATAAAACGGGAAAAACAGGGCATACAATCACCTTCCCAAAAAAAGCCCGGTCACCAAGCCTGGCTTCCAAAAGGGCGGGCCCAGGTTTTGGGCGGACCCCAGGTGACCTATCCTGGGCTTCTGGGAAAAGGCATGTTTGCTTCTTTACATTGCGTCTTAAAAAGGTGGGTTGTTTGTGTGTGTTTTGTTGTG
>NC_051417.1:30418525-30418737 GCF_015228065.2 Penaeus monodon | reverse complement strand
AATTTTAAAAAAATATATAAATTTAAAATAAATATATTTTTTTATATTATTGATCTGGTTTAATTATATTAACAACAAAAAATTTAAGCAAAAAAATTTTTTTAATAACCATGTAAGCGGAAAAACCCCTTTTAGTCTTGCCATTCCCTCCCTTTTCCCCTTCTACCTTTTCTCACCTTTTTTCCCTCACCCTCTTTTCCCCCCTTTTTCTT
>NC_051417.1:30417796-30417915 GCF_015228065.2 Penaeus monodon | reverse complement strand
ACCCATCTCCCTCTTGGACTCTTTCCCCTCATTTCATCTCCGTCTTTATCATTATCTTTTTTTCCCCCCCTATCGCCCCTTCGCCACACCCTTCTTCTTATTTCATAAAAAAACCACAC
>NC_051417.1:30416900-30417375 GCF_015228065.2 Penaeus monodon | reverse complement strand
ACGACTCAACTCACAAACCATATGGCGGGCCAGCAGCCTTTGTCGACCGTTGGCTGTGTACGTGTGTCTCGGGCGCCTAATGCAGATTGTCTTTATTTTTACCCTCGACGCCCGCTCGCCTACACTGAGCCGGCGATGCTCCTTTCTATGGGGCGTGTGTATGGGAGACGCGACTTTGCCTTTGCACGTGGTGGAGGGAGGCGGGGGACGAGTAGGGGAAGGTGGGGATGGATATGGGTGTTGGGGGAGGTGGGGACGGATGCGGGTGTTGGGGGAGGTGGGGACGGATGCGGGTGTTGGGGGAGGTGGGGACGGATGCGGGTGTTGGGGGAGGTGGGGTGGATACGAGTGTTGGAGAGGTGGGGATAGGCAGGGATGGATCTGGGTGGTGAGGCGGGGGTGGTATTTTCTTGGCGATGCGATGGAGGGGGAGGGGGAGGGGGCAAAAGGTTCGTTGGCGGGTGTCGGGAGGGGT
>NC_051417.1:30416546-30416828 GCF_015228065.2 Penaeus monodon | reverse complement strand
CAACTCCCTGGGTGAATTATTATGCAATCACTTATTCTTGACATTTCCGCACTGTAGACTCAGATTTAAAAAGGTACGTTGCTATTCTTATACTTGCATATACGCAAAGGACTTTCCTGCTAACTATATATTTTTATATATTATATTCGTTTTTGTTTATGACTTCAGTATCGCAATTCTCTCATTAGACCATCAGTAGTTTCAGGAAATAAATTAGTCCGTTTTAATTATCGCTATTCTGGGCATGACTGTATATTTAATTTAGCCATGTCGCTCTGCAAC
>NC_051417.1:30415682-30416412 GCF_015228065.2 Penaeus monodon | reverse complement strand
ACATATTTACATTTCGAGTTCTTCTCTTTCCCTCTCCTTCTTCCTCCTTCTCTTTCACTCTCCTTCTCGCTTCTTCTCTTTCACCCTCCTTGTCCTTCCTTCTCTTTCACTCTCCTTCTCCTTCCTTCTCTTTCATTCTCCACCCTTTCTCTCTTCCCCTTCTTCCCTACCACTGTCTTCCTCCTTCCCTCACTCACTTTCCCCACGCTCCGGCCCCTCCACCCTACTTTTCCCCTCCCTCTCTTCCTTCTTCTCCTCTCCTCCCCACTTCCTCTTCCTCTCTTTCACCTTTTCCCCTCCTTCCCCCCTACCCCCTCTCTCTCCTGGTCGTGTGCCCGAGACGCAAGGTCCCTCCAACGCGTCAAAGGCCCTGACGCAGCGGGGGTGTAGGGTGACAGGGTCGAGGAGGCGCTCCAAAGGTTACTGAGTTATGACTGCTGACCGCTGCTGCCCTGCCCGTGTCGGCGGGGTAGTGAGGGGGCGGGGAGTGGGGGGAGAAAATCAACATGTTTGTTACCTCGTGGGGCGGGTTGCGTAGCCAGGGTGGGATTACAGGCGGGGGGGGGGGGGGAGAATCTTCTGCAGGTTCTTTTGCGAGAGAGGCTAGGGGTTGGAAGGGCGGCGGTTCAGCTTTTCTTCTCGTCCGATCTTCCTCCATCTTTATCGAACTGTTCTTACTCCCAAGTGTCAAGTTCGTATTTTTTTTATTCATTCAGCGATCTATTCCCTT
>NC_051417.1:30414683-30415020 GCF_015228065.2 Penaeus monodon | reverse complement strand
CTACCAGCCCGCCATCTTGGGAAAGGCGCCGGCAATAAGGCGACGAGCATCCAAGAGCACACTCAACGGCCCTCGAACCTGTTGTTGATATCCGTTAGCCATAGGAGAGGTACAGAGGGATCACTGTCAGCCGTAGCCCACCGGCGTCAGCACAGACCAAACGTCAGCAATGTAGCCCGGCGGGAGTACTGTGCGGAGGTCACCGTCTTGACATGCTTACATGTTTCCTCAGTCTAAGTCAGCAGGATAGTATGATTGATTTAAAAACCTGCATTGACAACAGGTCTATTAAGAATCTGCGCGGTCAGGGGAGCGCCGAGAGGGTACGCGGGGAGTA
>NC_051417.1:30414505-30414658 GCF_015228065.2 Penaeus monodon | reverse complement strand
ACAGGTTATCGTCTGTACTTTATAATATTGGTCCTTGTGGTGGTGAGAAGGCGTATGTTGGGGTGGGCAAGAAGGGAAATCGAGAGAGGAGGGATATAAGAGGTAGAGAGGATAAGAGTAATTTTTTTTTTATTAAAAAAGTGTGTGAAAGTA
>NC_051417.1:30414215-30414427 GCF_015228065.2 Penaeus monodon | reverse complement strand
CTGAGGAGCGAGCGGCGGGCTTAGACGGGCGTTTCGTCGGTGAATGGACGTATCTCTTTTCAGAGTTCAAAAGAAGTAAGAGGCGACGAAAGAGCAAAGAAGCGAATGGCGACGCCGTTAATGTCACCACCAGTCTTGTCATTCATAGGGATGGAGGAAGGCGTGGGTGGGGTTGGGGGGGAGGGGAGTTGGGCGTTTGTTTGTTAGTCAAG
>NC_051417.1:30413368-30413723 GCF_015228065.2 Penaeus monodon | reverse complement strand
TGCCGTGATATACTATAAAATGTTATTACTGATCTTCATCATTATAAAGTGTATTTATTTATTTTTGTCTAAGTACCAAAATATTTTTGACATTCGTGCAGAGCAATGTATGCACGTATTTTGTATAAACTTAGTTATGATATCTGCGCATAGATTAAAACTCGCCAGTCAAGGCATTAGTATCATATGCAACTAATAAAAGTTTTGACCAAACACGTCCCTTGACCTTAAGAGTGACCTTGTTTAGTAAGGCTGACCCATGCCCTTCAGGGTCAACCGACGGTGTGCGCGAGGATGGCTCGGTGACGGAGGTTGGAATAACAGCTTGGCGCTAGAGGCTGACCTTCGGAAATTA
>NC_051417.1:30412057-30413083 GCF_015228065.2 Penaeus monodon | reverse complement strand
CGAAAATAGAAATAAAAACAAGAGACACGGATCAGCAGTCAAAGAAAAACAAAACACTTACAGCATTGTGTGTTTATACCGGGCAGATCGCCGTGCTGCCGCGCGTAAACACGGCTAATGAAAGATTCCCGACGCGATGACGAAGCGCTGGGCTCAGGAGGACGTTATCGGCGCCCGTGTTATTTACGACGGTGTACTGGCGGGGCTGAGAAGGGTGGGAGTGTAGGGTGGGGGGTTGGGAAGGGGGTGAGAAAGGTAGGGAAGGGGGTGAGGGGGTTGAGAGGAAGAAGAGGGAGTTGGGAAGGGAGGGTGAGGGGGTTGAGAGGAGGATGAGGGAGTTGGGAGGGAAGGTGAGGGTTGGGAAGGGGTGAGGTGTAGGATGTAGATGACAGGGTTCAGAGAGAGTAAGGGATCAGGGAGGGGGCCGAGGGGAATAGAGGGGTGAAGGGAATGGGAAGGGGGATGGGGGGAAGGGTGGGTGGTGGTAAGTTGTGCTTCCGAGAGTTGAGGTGGGAGTCTGGAAATGGGTGAGGGGATGAAGAGATGGGGTGGGGGATAGAGCGGGGGAAGAGGAGTTTGGAAAAGGAGGGGGGAAGGTGGGGGTTCGAAAAGAAGGCAGGAGAGGGGTAAAACATACGTGACTTCGATTGGAATCAGGGATGCGACCAGGGATGCAGCGAGAAGAGAAGGGAAGAGGAAGAGGAATGGGGAGGGGGGTAGGAATTGCGTTAAGAGGGAAGAAGGGAAGGGGAAGGGAGAGAAAGCGAGAGGTATGGCTAAGAAGGGGAGGGAGCTAGCAGAAGGGATAGAAAAGGGAGGTGTGAGAGGTGAGTTAGGGAGAGGAGGGAAGGGGGAAAGGAGGGGGAAGAAGGGGAGCGAGGGCTTATGGGGGTGGAGTTTTTAGGGCGAGAGGGAAGGGGTTAGGGGGAAACAAGGGGGGGGGGAGGGAGGGTCATGTTGCTGACTTTTGCACATTCCGAAGTCATGGCGTGAGAGTGGGTCTAGGGACGAGTCGATGGCAGATGT
>NC_051417.1:30410989-30411275 GCF_015228065.2 Penaeus monodon | reverse complement strand
TCGAAGGAAATATATAAGATATATAATTCCTGGAACAGGTGATTTACCCCCCTTTAGGGAAAAAAAAATACAGGCTTTTGCGCATTTACATATTAGCTAGGGGGGGAGGGGAGTCATAAAATCACGATATCAAAACATGTGGAGTTCTTGACAGTGTGAAAGATCTACAAGCCTTGCACGAAGTGATTTGAGTAAAAAAAAAAAAAATGCGAGGAATTTGATTAGGACAAAAAAGTCGTCATTAAAAGAAATTGCAATACAAACAAACAAAAAATCCCGACCATGT
>NC_051417.1:30410403-30410928 GCF_015228065.2 Penaeus monodon | reverse complement strand
TGCACAGGAAGTGAGCGGCCCGCACTGCCCAAAGCCAGTAGTTTATGGTCTCTTTTATCATCGTCGCTGCAGGAGGAGCTGGAGACAGGAGCAATCAGAGGGGCGTCCCTGCGATGCGGCTGGTGCATGTCGCAGGCCGATACGTCTCCCGGCAAATATCACATGTCTATGGACAAATTACCACGCTCATGTGCACAAAATACGGGGTTGGCGCGGGGCATAATTGCACACTGCGGGGATGAATTACACCCACCCACACACATCTGTATAAATTTGGAAGCCCAGTTGTGTGTGATACGGTTGGTGGTGGTGGGGGGGAGGGGGTATTAGGTTGCATAGATGTTGACTTGGGAGGACTTTGGAGGGCCCGGGTAGGGGAGATGGTGAATACGTGAGACGGTTCTCGGGTAATCGTGATGAAGGGAAACTGGGTCCTGTCTGGTGCGTCCTGTGTGATGGGTTTAGTGACAGGTTTTGAGTGGCAGGAAAAGGTGGCGGGTTGCTGGTGGTGTGTTTAACTTGTTC
>NC_051417.1:30409617-30410063 GCF_015228065.2 Penaeus monodon | reverse complement strand
TGTCCAAATGCAAACCCAATGAAAACCAAATAGTCAGATCAGATCATATGGTCAGTTAGAAAAAAGAAAGAAAAAAAAAATACATGTAATTACCGTGAATATCTTTATTGAATAACCATTCTGTCTTTGTTCTAGCTGTTCATCATATTAACATATTAACAAGAATAACCTAGATAATGATTATGAAAATAATTGTACAATATAGATATACACATTGTTAGCCTGGGTCTCTATAATATTCGCAGTATACAATTTAGAAGGAAATGAATTTTAAGTACAAAAGGTACAGTAAGAATATTTGGACTAAAGCAACTTACAGAATGTAGTATATATGTGTGGATTATTACTGTTACGTGGTCAAAATATCTTTGAGAATATGAAACTGAAACCAGTTGATTTTCTTTATCAATATTTAATTGCACCACAAAGTGTTTTCATTTTTTTTC
>NC_051417.1:30408922-30409489 GCF_015228065.2 Penaeus monodon | reverse complement strand
GTGTACATTCCCCAAAAATAAATAAACTTCACTCGTTACTGAAAGGAAAAGGGGAATTATATATAACAACAAAAGCTCTTTCTTCGTAGAGCCTGAGGTCACACCTGCAAATAATCCTATGAAAATTATCCGGAATAATGCGTGGCCTTCGGAATAATCGATATAAAAGCGTGATCGATCCTTATTTTACAAGGGGGAAGGGGGCCAAGGCAAAGATTATGAATTAATCAACATTTCCGAAGGCGAATGATGATCATTTGCAAGTAATTACAAGGGAAACATCAGTCATCGGCGGCCATCGATCATGTTTTGCAAGAAATTGGCCGCGGAGGTTGCAAAGGGGGGGGGGAAGTAGAGGGGAGGATTAGGGATAGAGGTAGAAGGGGGAGGGATTAAGGGTGGGGGAGGAACAGGGGCAAGGAAGGTAAT
Organism: Penaeus monodon; assembly: GCF_015228065.2. NCBI lineage: Eukaryota > Metazoa > Arthropoda > Malacostraca > Decapoda > Penaeidae > Penaeus > Penaeus monodon. The sequence goes on along the minus strand of NC_051417.1, from coordinate 30,409,060 downwards.
TCGGGTAGGGGTGGAGGGGCGAAGAAGGGGAGGGGGGAGTGGTAGGGGGTGGGAAATACTTCAGCGGTAGGTGAGGTAACTGTCGCACGGGAGGTGGTTTTCGAGCCACTTAGGTGTGTTGTTTTTTGCGGTAAAGAG
>NC_051417.1:30408313-30408525 GCF_015228065.2 Penaeus monodon | reverse complement strand
ACTTGATGTTTTTGTGCAGAGCGTCTCATGATTAGCCTCCTTCATGAACCCGTTCCCTGGCTTAGAACTAACCTGATTGGTTCTTATTCCATGCCATTCTTAAAATATAATGTTTATGACATCTCGACCTGAATCTTTGCATAAAAGAAAATAATGTTTGATAGAAATCGATAATCTTGTTCAGTGTTTTTCCATCACGTATTGTTCATTCT
>NC_051417.1:30407733-30408140 GCF_015228065.2 Penaeus monodon | reverse complement strand
TATCATTATTAACGGATGTGGATCTTAAACTACCATTAATTTTTTTTTTTTATCGGTTTACATGTATGTTATTTGTGATTTATTCAAAAAGTTTCGTTAGACTACAACACGAATATAAAGGAAATTACGACATACTAAGCCGGTTAGCTGCTCAGTGCATTCAATTATGTGCGTGTTTGATGTTTTCTAACTTCATTTCTGTTTTCATCATTCTTTGCCGGCATTTCTGCTCATGTGTTTATTCATATGGAATCTAATTAAAGTCAAACATGCGGCAGGTCACCACAGATGAAATTCCTCGAGTCAATGGAACTTTTCATTCTCCCTGCCCTTTTACCCGTCTCTGGGCTTTGCCAGGAGGAAGGCTTAGTTATCACTCGTCGCACAGAAAAATGCGGACTTTTGTA
>NC_051417.1:30407076-30407346 GCF_015228065.2 Penaeus monodon | reverse complement strand
GCAAAATAACGCCTTTCCTCCACCATTCTTCTCATACTCCATATCTCGTCACATAAAATTACCCCCCCCCCCCCTCACACACGCACGCAAGCACAGCAATAAGCACATCCAACAACATGCCTCTCCCGGACGTGTTTAGTTAGTGTAATGATGATACATGAACTGTTTACCATCATAACGGCGTGGAACAAAAAGGTGACATGGGTTCCTGAACTCCCATTCTCTTTAGCTTTTTATCCCATCAATATTTTTCTTACAAGTAGGATAATG
>NC_051417.1:30406343-30406740 GCF_015228065.2 Penaeus monodon | reverse complement strand
GCCGTAAAGATCCATAGAGACTTTCACTTATATATGTGTATTCTATACTTCATCAATAATTAAGGTGAATTACAGCCTGAATCGAACTTTACTAATCAGTTGCTACCGAAATATAGCGAGCGTGTTTATAGACGGAAACCCCACAATTCTGCCATATAACGAAAGCGAAAAGCTTCGTTCGTAAACCACCGCTGCTTTCCTTCTTTATGAGTATTTAATATCAATTATGATTATTACTTCCGGTTTATGTTGAGGCATTCCACGCCCCATTTCCGGTACAGCGACTGCGAGAAAATATGTTTTCATTGTATGAGAGGAATGTTCTAGATACAGTATTTCTGTGCTGATTTGATTACGTCTTGGCATCGCGCGCTTGTGTGAATGGGATCGTGTGTGA
>NC_051417.1:30405835-30406122 GCF_015228065.2 Penaeus monodon | reverse complement strand
CGTTCTTCCTCCCGCGGCCGTATGCACATCTAGAGAACCGACATGCAGACGATGATCATTATCCTCCATTATAATGCACGGAAGAATCAAGCCCCTACACAGCCAGAGATGCAATTAAGGTCCGATAATGAGGGCGGCGGCATTAATCACCCCGGCACCGACACGGAGCGAGACAGCGTTTATCAAGGCGAGGAAAGTGATTCATTACTTTTAAACGGACATTACCGCGCCGGCAGAAGGATCCCAGACAAAGAAAGTCTATTTAGGCTGACCCGCGCGCCTCCAGT
>NC_051417.1:30405518-30405698 GCF_015228065.2 Penaeus monodon | reverse complement strand
CGACTCTTCCTTAATTACTATAATTGAGACGTATAAAGAGATCGCCCGTAACGAGTTCCGTCGGTCTTCCAGGCGATTAGCACTCCTGCGTTCTCCTTTTGCGAGGCCGGCCTTTTTCGCTCTGGGTCGTCGCTTTGGGCTTTTTCCTTGCTCTCTTCTACGTTAGGGTTATTCTCTGTA
>NC_051417.1:30405176-30405314 GCF_015228065.2 Penaeus monodon | reverse complement strand
GGCAGTTGGAAAGGATATTTGACACATATACCTGTGCATCCTGTAATATATATAGTTTTCCTTTCTTTCCCAAACCTCACTAGAATTTTCCGCCATGAAAGTGACAGTAAACAGGCGTGATATTGAACAGTTCCAGCG
>NC_051417.1:30404644-30404933 GCF_015228065.2 Penaeus monodon | reverse complement strand
CCGAGTTAATTTTGTTTGTGTTTCAGTGCATCCGACGCAGCAGTCACGCTCGCTTCGTTCAGACAAAGAGGCATCGGCCTGTCTGAGGAGTTGTATGATTAGCCGACGGGAAAGGAAGAGGGTTTGATAGCTGACATGTTAATCAAAGTGTTGTTCGTGTCTGATCTATTTGATGTTTTTCAATTCTTTCACATTTTCTTAACATTTCCTTTCCGTCCCTCATGGTTTGATGTCTTTCGTCACCTTTCTCTTCGTACTGACTTATTTTATTTTATATTTTTATCAACCG
>NC_051417.1:30404160-30404318 GCF_015228065.2 Penaeus monodon | reverse complement strand
ACCTCCCGACCATATCCCTCTTCCACGACACTTTTGGCGCACTTGTTTCATTTATGTGTTTATCCCGCCCTCTCCAGCCCTCCCCATGTCGCCCGTGTTCCATACTTCTGTACCCTTCAGTTCCGGATGTAGGGAACACCTTTGGATCCTCATAAGGT
>NC_051417.1:30403745-30403908 GCF_015228065.2 Penaeus monodon | reverse complement strand
GTGGTTCGAACCACTCGTCCCCATCATGTTCATCTATTATTCCTCATTTCCTCCATCCATATAGTCCTTCCCCCTCCCATATCTCTTTTCGTCACAGTTTATCTACGCGTCTCTCGTCCATCCTTTTTCTTCATATGGGTCTATTATAAGTTTATCCACCCAC
>NC_051417.1:30403308-30403528 GCF_015228065.2 Penaeus monodon | reverse complement strand
TCTTTCCCCTTGCCTGAAACCCTCCTGCGTATGATTCCCGATGATTTATTTACCTGCGCGTCTCCAGGAGGCATCGCCAGCATGCCGCAATGCCCGCAGTCCAACGCCCGCGTAGATTTATCGTTGTAGAATGGCGTAGGATATGGAGTCCGTGGCGTAGCGGTGATGTTAGGATTGACAAATTCCTTCCGGATCTGTGGGTGTTGGTGTGTGTCATTCT
>NC_051417.1:30403015-30403260 GCF_015228065.2 Penaeus monodon | reverse complement strand
TGCTGTGTCTTTATCATTCTCTTTCTCTCTCTCTCCGTTTTTTAACACACTATTTAGCATTTCGATTTCCGCCGATGATTGCAGAGTTGAAGATATTTCACGCTTAATAATAGCATTGTTACCCTTTGGAAGTGATAATGACGTGGCTCCTTCCTCATGCTGCGCCCTCGACCGTTGAAGATTATCAAGTGTCATGAAGTATTTGCTTTGTGGTTGGAGCGTTCCCAGAGTGGAAATGATACATG
>NC_051417.1:30402738-30402965 GCF_015228065.2 Penaeus monodon | reverse complement strand
GTGTGTGTGTGGGGAGGAGGGAGGTGTGTATATATTTTTTTATGTATATTGCTAAAGTTGTATATTTTTCCGACGAAATGTTCAGCTAGCATAATTATGATCTGTAATCTGATGTTGTTGCAACATTGGCGTTGATTACGAGCGTGCGGTAATGGCTGTGACTGTTTGATTTATAGGATGGCTTGTGACTCCATGGTTCTTGCGTGTTTGGCACTCTCGGATCGGAA
>NC_051417.1:30402075-30402482 GCF_015228065.2 Penaeus monodon | reverse complement strand
CGGTGAGATGGGAAGGTCGAGAGAATAAATGTCTTCTGGATTTTGTGACACTTTCCAACAGTATGTCCCCGCGGTGATGGAGAATCTCTGGCATCGACTCGGAGGAATTTATTGCCGTATTTCTACATATTATTAACCTATGAATCATATTTATGGTGCAGTCAAGTGATACGACATTTGCATATGTCGTACTTCACTTTCACGCTCCCCACCCTTCCTCCCCTTCCTTGGCTTGGCTGCCCCTTCCCCCGACCCCCTTGGCCTAACTGCTTCTCCCCCCTATTCCTTTGGCTTAACTGTCCCTTCCTCTATTCCATTGGCCTCACTGGCACTCCTCCCTACTTCCACGGCCTAACTGTCTCTCCCTCTAACCCTTTTGCTATACTGTCCCTCCCTTGTACTCCCAT
>NC_051417.1:30401680-30401963 GCF_015228065.2 Penaeus monodon | reverse complement strand
CGTGATATATGATAAAATATCAATGTCCAATGACTATCATCTGTACAAGTTAACCTTTAGTCAAAACATATCAGACTAATATATCATTATTATTATTTTTTTTGTATATAGCCGGCGCGGGTGTGATTAAATACGAACAAAACATTATCTACTGTTACTTAGACTATACTCAGATTCATAAGGTTATGGTTGAATACAAAGTTCACAGTCTTACGAGTTCACAATTCTGAGTAAATGATCTTCATACTAGAGCTTATGCTCTTATTTAGCAAGATTTTAGTAA
>NC_051417.1:30401452-30401616 GCF_015228065.2 Penaeus monodon | reverse complement strand
GATCAGAGCGAACGTTATGTTTCCTGAACACTGGGTTTTTGTTTGTGTTTCCGACTGGTGGTTTAGTTTTGTGTATTGCTTCCGCTACGCTTTGATAACTCTATTTCCCTTGGTATGGAATTGGCCACAGCTGTATCTGCCTCCCTTAACCCTTACCCCTGTGA
>NC_051417.1:30401051-30401200 GCF_015228065.2 Penaeus monodon | reverse complement strand
GCCTTTTGCCATTATCCTCTTATATAACATATTTCCGGCTAATATATTACATTTTCAAGGTGGATGGTCAGGAAATCATTGAGCTATAGTATCTAGTGCATTAGATTGATAATCATAAAAAAGTAAATTTAGTTTGAAGTAAAATATGC
>NC_051417.1:30400260-30400812 GCF_015228065.2 Penaeus monodon | reverse complement strand
ATCCCGGGCGGTAGGATGGGATCCCGTTCGAGCGCGGCCATATCCGAGTCTCCTTCGTCATGCGAGCGAGAACCTTCCGACGAGCCGCTTTGTCACGCGCCCGGGACCGCCGGCCGACGGGCCCTGCCCACTCCTAATTTACTGGGCTTTGTACACTCCCCTCTGGCCTCTTCTCCCTCTACCCGTTTTCCCCTCTTCTCTTCCTCCATCCTACTTGTTTCTTTAACTTCTCCTCTTGCGTCTCCTTTTCCCCCTTTTTTCTTTCTCCTTCTCTTTTATTTACACCTTTTCCTTCCTCTCCTCTTCATATCTTTTTCTTCTCCCCGTGTCTCTTTTGTCTCCCTTATTCTCCTTATAACCCTTGTCTGTATCTTTCTCTCCCCGTCCATCTATCTCCCTCCTTCCTCCTTTTCGTCTATCTCTTTCTTCATTCTCCCTTATTCTTCTCTCCCTACCCAGTCTTTTGTTTTCTGCCTATGGTTTTCCTCTCCCTTTATTTTTTTACCTTTTAGTTATTACTTATTTTTACTCATGATATGACTTAATGTCTCC
>NC_051417.1:30399806-30399950 GCF_015228065.2 Penaeus monodon | reverse complement strand
GTGGTATTAACTATTCATGTACCGTTACTGTACAGGTGAGCCATTAAGTGAAAATTATATTAATTTATTCATAATTAAGTAGATTTATAAGAAATATAATGTTAACATTCATGCACACACATGTATGCTTATACATGTTTACAA
>NC_051417.1:30399450-30399697 GCF_015228065.2 Penaeus monodon | reverse complement strand
TATATATATAGGAAGATAGATGGATTGATAAATGTGTTGCGAGAAAGACACTGTGAAAGAAAGTAGGAAGAAACTGCAATTAAAACCTTTCCCTATTATATTGAAAATAGTGATTTAAATGAAAAGATCACGGATGCCGCCTACATTGATGCCTGAATTGATTACTTAATATCATGTTGCTTTACTGTCGCGAAGGATTAAGTTTCTGGAGCTGCAGATTTATTGCCGTTGACAAATTTATGATTCC
>NC_051417.1:30398846-30399430 GCF_015228065.2 Penaeus monodon | reverse complement strand
GAGTTATTCACGCATACTTTTGTAAACGTCATGTTCAGGTTGTTAATTCGTGACAAGCTTCACATGAATCGGCGTTCATTTAATGCGGTGATTCTTTAAAGTCCACTTTTTCTCCCCAATGAGATGATGATACGTGGGTATTATATGCCATAGTCCGAAAATATAAATCTTAAAAATATACCTAATAAAATGAATAGAATATATGTGAAAGATCTAAGTTTTCTTAGTTATCCCTCGTAGGATTTCATTACGGATTAAAGTCGGTTCACGTTAGTACATAATGACAATGGCGTGTCTCTGAAGCTCCTTTTCGCTTGTTCATGTATCCAAACCTCGCTTTAGGAAAACGGTAAAAAAATAATACACATATAAAGAAAATAAATTGAATGAATATAAGTTTTTGAAATGAAAGGTATCGAAAAATAAGGGGAATAAAATATATGTAGTCGATAATGATAATGATATGATAATGATAAAAAAATATATAGTTTGAGGTAAGACAGGCCACACACACAAAATACACACATACAGATAATGATGTTGATAGTAATTCTTTGATAACCCGCCTTTTTCCCTCGCAGAGA
>NC_051417.1:30397100-30398469 GCF_015228065.2 Penaeus monodon | reverse complement strand
GATACCGCAGTGCCTCGCAAAGACACAAGTCCCCCGGAGGCATGGTACACGAGGAAGGCTTAACATCCTGTGCATTACATTATAAGAAAACGTGGTACCTGCCTCGGCACCTTCCGGTTTTGGGTATCATTTCCTGTACATACGAGAGAAATATAATATGACGCCCTGAGGTGCGACAGATGACTGGATTAGATGGGTGGAAATCGGAATGAGGGAAAAAGGGAGAAAGAAAATGCGTGTATGTGCTCTGTGTGGCTGTTTTTGTGTACGTTTTAATGGTATATGGGTGTATTGGGGGAAGCTTTGTTTACGGGTATTGTACGTTGCATCCATGTTTAAGTCTCAGATAAGAGTATATATATCATATGTATCTGATTATCAAAAAGGTGTCGGTGTTTAATGGCAAATATTCAGATTGTAATGCTATGGAATTAAAGATAAGGTTTACGGCAGTGAACGCGATTCTTTCACTCTGAAGTTGATAACTGCAGCAAAAGACGAGGCAGAAGTCTTCTTCCTGACCCGCGGTCTAAAACACTCATACGACAACTCTGAAATAAAGCTATCATGTATCAGGCAAGTGAGACGTAGCTAGTTAAACATGGTAATGCAGATATACACAAATCCGCAGTAATCAGCATTGGGAGAGCTCAGAGTGGTCCTCCTCGTGTTGTGAACTCACGACAAGTGTCGTCCCTCATTTCCCCTGCATGGGAGAAGGGACAAGCGAATCCGACCTGTGGCAGAAATTAGCCTCGGCAATGATACACTATGATGTGACTGTTCCCATTGTGCTGAACGGAGAATTAGGGCCTTGGAGCCAGGGATGTCAGAGGTACGGTCCGGTTGTCAGCTGGAGATGTGTTTATCGTTTGTAAGCCAAGCGCCGTTCGACCTGACAGATCGCCTCTTTCTTAATCCACAGATGTTTCTATTCCTGGTTCAAAACTCTTAAAGTAAAGGCGAAGCGGTCCTCGGGGCTTCTCTGTTCGTACTCTATTGCATGTCGATCGATAAAATTTCAGTGACGGCGGGTGTCTCCTGTTACACTAAGTGCGGAGCGTGCTCGGGAAGTCCGCGCTCTGGCTGGGACAGACGGCGCAGTTGCTCCAGCTGCCTTGACCTTCAGCAGGAGGATGATCGCGGACACGCACCGGCTGCCAAGTCACCGCAGCAGCCTTTGGCCTTGACTGGCCAGCAGGAGCATGATCGCGTTTCGTCAGTCCATGACAGGGAGCGACAGAGGATGAACAAAGCGAAATCGCTTGTTTTATATTGATGTACGGCTTTGAGAGATTGCTTTGATACAACCAACCGAAGGATTTGTTATGTAAAAGCCAACACATTATTTTCAATACCCGCAGTATTC
>NC_051417.1:30396365-30396626 GCF_015228065.2 Penaeus monodon | reverse complement strand
CTATTAACAATTTGAGCCTAAGTTAAAAGGATGAGCTATATCGCAAGGCCTAGATATTGGTTGAGTGAACACATCCAGCGGGGATTGGCAAGGGTAATAGCGGACGTCATCTTGGCAGCCCTGATTAGCCACTAGCCATGTACAAATGACGGGGTAACGTATTATTACCCAATAAGGACATGTTACTCTGAGTTTAATATAGAGATCATTGTTCAAGTAACTTCATTTAAGGAACAGTCTGTGCGAGGGAAGTAAGGGATT
>NC_051417.1:30396029-30396199 GCF_015228065.2 Penaeus monodon | reverse complement strand
GACGGTGGACCTTCAATCGTAAAGGGGAACGGGAGAGGAAGTGCCGGCGACGGTGGCGTGCGCCTGGTAATAAGGGCAAAGGAGGGACGATAAGACGTGTGATAAAGAGATAAAGGAGAAGAAAGACGATGGGGATCCATGGCATACACTTGCATGCATTAGAGGGAGTG
>NC_051417.1:30395004-30395724 GCF_015228065.2 Penaeus monodon | reverse complement strand
ATACGCAATTAAAGTTTCTATAATACGAAAGAAACATATCTAGTTGAAACAAGCAGAGAAAAAGAAAACCTTTAGGACTGTGTGAGCAAATCGCCTATTGCACCCCCCCCCCCACCATGCCACAGTCCCGCACCTCCACCCCGCGGCCACACGTCACGCGTAACAATGGGCGGCCGAGCTAGATGCTATCATGGGCTTTGTTATGCGCCAGTTTTCGCCATTAGAATAATCTTTGGCGGCGCAAATGTGATTGTTTTGGTTTTTCATTTTATAATTTGGGAATGTGATGCTGTTTACGGCCTTTTGGAATGTATGTAGTTTACATCTGAATATATCTTAATTTTATTTTTTTCTAAGATTATATATTTTCTTCATATGGAAGTAGCTCTTTATATTTGGTTTCATTCTTTTCATAAATAACCTAATGTGATTTATTTTCATTTCCTACATTTGCTTTTAGATCTGCATATTGATAAACTTAAATATGATAATGGTAGATGAAATGTCTTGATGTTAATGACATTTCTTGGACAACACAATGTGTGTTACCATTATTATTAACATTCACTCATTTATTAGAACCAGTATGCTTAATGCATTATCGGAGTGATTGTCAAAGTCATCAACAAGAGTAATATTAATGTAATTCTTAATGATGTAATATCACTAATAACGAGGACAAATTCATATGGTATGATAATGATATTGTTGATTACCCGG
>NC_051417.1:30394287-30394415 GCF_015228065.2 Penaeus monodon | reverse complement strand
AATACGATTCTTGTGTTCATAATTTACATATTAGCTGTCGAACGCCCCTCGCTTTTCAGATACCTTGGCTGGATGTGTTCTGATCTTTGGGTTGTGATCCTGCCTTACCCGCTTAATCTATGCGCACG
>NC_051417.1:30393780-30393934 GCF_015228065.2 Penaeus monodon | reverse complement strand
AGATCTTACTCCAGCAAAGCCTACTTCCACGGCAGAGGCCTTAGGTAAAAAATGATCACATGACACCCTATTTTTTGGCCATGCCTGTCACTCACATTATGGGAAAATGACGCCCACCGTTGCAACATGCGGGCCGCTGGTGGGCTCAGGGTCA
>NC_051417.1:30392604-30392785 GCF_015228065.2 Penaeus monodon | reverse complement strand
GCAGCCACAGGGAAGAAAAGGGGTGAGAAAAGAGGGAGAGGGGTGAGGGGGTGAATGGGTGAAGGAGGGAGAGGGGGATGAGGGGGAAGTGGAAGGAGAGATGGAGGAAAAGCGAGGAGGAGGGGAGGGAGGGATGGAAAGACGGAGGGAGGAGGAGAGTGTTGGAGATGGAAAGGGAAAG
>NC_051417.1:30391560-30392061 GCF_015228065.2 Penaeus monodon | reverse complement strand
GCGAAGCAGACGAGTCTTCCGAAATATGGAATTAGTGAAAATAACAAATACTGACCTGGTACACGAGGGCTCTCTTAGTCTGACTTTTTTTCTTTTTCATTGTGTTCAGTAAATGCGGGATACCCAAAAGAGCAGAGGCGCAAATTGTGTCGTAAGGAGTAGCTTGCTATTGTTAGAAATGTGATTCTCACTGTCTCAGGGTGACTTTTTATACGGTTATTAATAATGGTAATAATATCAGTGTACATGACAATAATAATGCTAGTATTGGTACCGGTGATTTTGGCAATATTAACGATAGATATGTTAATGACGATAAAATGACTAAAATATAAAGGATGTGTCGATTTGGGCGCAGTTCATGACAGTTGAGAGTGATGCTGCGAAGAGATGTCGAAGTAAGTTCGATGTATATTTATTTTATCAATTGACTATTTTATCAATCTATCCACTTGTATTGAGGTTTTCAGTTTTAATTAAAAACACTTCACTTGATGTAAC
>NC_051417.1:30391215-30391525 GCF_015228065.2 Penaeus monodon | reverse complement strand
CTCTCTCTCTAAGTGGCCATGACGGCAAAACCTCAAAAGGTTATTAAGTACAAAAAACAGTGACAGAAACTAACTGCAGTTTGATGACGAATGGAACCTGCAAAGGGGATTGTCTTAGAAAGAAAAGAAGTTATTAATACACTGATGATGGTGCTGGTGAAGTTGACAAGGCTCCTGACAGTGAAGGAGGGAGTGGAGCTGAGAGAGGAAGAGGAGTTGATGTAATAGTGACACGGGTCGACCTTGCAACAGGTAGGTTTCTACTAGTTCAGGGTCATATTGACGAGTTGATGTGGGTGGGCCGACATGA
>NC_051417.1:30390795-30390951 GCF_015228065.2 Penaeus monodon | reverse complement strand
AAAGGATTAGAAGGAGGAGTGGCAAAGGTTTGGAGGGTATGAGGGTGGCTGGCAGGTTGGCAGGGGCGGCCGTGAGAGGTAACGATGGCAGGGTGTGGCCGCAGGGTTCGAGGGAGGCGAGCGCGATACGTGAATGACAGGCAGGAGGGAGGGAGG
>NC_051417.1:30390413-30390693 GCF_015228065.2 Penaeus monodon | reverse complement strand
AGCAGACAGACAGTGAAAGTTTACTGATTTGATGTTGCGTTGATGTTGCAATACGCACCATGACGATGAGGCATAATGAACGTAGTATAGTTAACAAGAAAATACCACGCAGGTGTTGGCAAGCGGTGTAAATAAAAGACAGTAATTGACGTGTTGGGAAATTTAGCCTGTGGAGTGTTAGTAAATGATAACAACTAAGACAACTGATAAAAATGAAGATGTGGTCTTATTGCACAAGAAAGAGAGGCCTGAGGAGAATACAAGAGACGGGGATAAAAAT
>NC_051417.1:30389446-30390314 GCF_015228065.2 Penaeus monodon | reverse complement strand
ATAAAGAATGCAAAATAAGAAAGTGAGCAACAAAAGAAAATGTAAAAAAGAAAAAAAAATGTGATCGCTGTAAGGAAGGAAAGAATATCAGAACTAATCTGCCATACAAAACAGCCTAGAAATTCACTTAGAGAAAACCGGATAGCGTTTATCACCGGCAAGACTTAAGTTACAAATACGGAATGCATTGAAAGTCCAAGACCCACTTGACGGCTATGTGATTTCGGGGCTCCACTTAAATAGTAGTGCTTTTTGCTTGATAACGGAAGAGGAATGAGGGTGAATGCCAATGTTATCGCTGCACGAAACAGTAGAACCCGACTTCAAAAACATTGTATTTGTCAGCTTGAATTGCAGTAATAATCACACGGAAGGAATAGTAATGCGGAAGTGTCTATCATTCTGTGGTTTAAAGAGATTTATTTGCAACTGACCTGCGACGAATACATTACTAAACACACCTTTTCGTATTTAGACAAATAGATATGTCGGTAGATGGAGAGACAGATAGATGAAGAGATAGACCGATATGCATCCACATCCATGACCCCTCTCAAGATTGCAAGCATTGTAGAAAATAGAGAAAACAAATCCTGGCAACTAGTTTCATCCCGGAACCCACCGGTAACCAGTAATCCCACCCACGAACTCGGTCCAGATTGGCAATTGTGCGATATGGATTGGAAAATCACTAGTTTATCCAAGTGGTGATTGTGGTGGTAGCGGGAGCGTGGAAATGCCGACATGTGCATAAGGTATCGGTAATGGCAGATATTGACACCGGCTCCCTGTTAAATTTGGACGGGTTGTTTTTTTGTGTGACTGCTGGGAGTGTCCGTCTGCTTTTGTTTGCTGCTTGCACCTGGTC
>NC_051417.1:30388465-30388987 GCF_015228065.2 Penaeus monodon | reverse complement strand
AGCACACTAGCGAAAAGAGCAAGAATGTATATAACAAATGATATATCAGCACTATAGATATAATGCTCACAGTGTGGTTGTCAAGATGTCATGCAACTCCAATAGTGATTAGAGAGAAGAAAGAGCGACAACCGTTAAATGACCTTCCAGAACCGACGCCGAATAAAACATGAGGAAGAACTGAGGCAGTGAGATGACGGTGAAGCGAAGAGACGGACGTACGACCCATAACCCAGGGCGAGGTCGTGTCACGTATGTTTCTCACTTCATCTCTCTTCATGGATTGGGCGACGTTGACCTCATTACTCATTTTCTCTCTCTTTTTAATGCATTTATTTGGTCTTTCCTTGACGCGCTTCTTTTTTTTTTTTATACATATCCTATTCGTTAGAATTACTTATTTACGCTTTTTCTTTCTCGTTTCGCCTCCCTTGTTTTTATTCCTATTGTTCCTATTTGGTTCCCTCACGCCGTCTTTTGTCTTTCCTCGGTTTCTTTCTTCCTACCGTCCGCTTTTTGCCT
>NC_051417.1:30387875-30388327 GCF_015228065.2 Penaeus monodon | reverse complement strand
ATCTTTATCACTGTTTCTTCTTTTTCGCCTCTGGTCCAGTTCACTTCACATACGATTTTTTTTTCTCTCTCTTTACACAGATCTTTCAAGTAGCAACTCTTTTTGTGATACATGTAAAAAATATTCTATACAGCAGAGACATAGGCCTACCCTTACCTTGGTGTGGAAAAAAACAGCCGATGATGAAAAAGGAAAGGAAAGAGAAGAGAAATCAAAACCCCTTTCTCTTCTGTCACCCAAAGGCACGTCGAGCGCTGTATCAATTTGCAACATTGCATGCGAACCCCGTGGAGCAGGACCTATATTGCGTTATGCAAGTGATTACGGTGAATTAACTCATAATTGCCTGCGCGTCTTTATTCCCTTTACACGTGCGAACAAAATCGTGATAATAAGAAAGACATAAACAGGAATAAACGGTATCGCGTGGGCTTAACGAGAGCGGGATGGAG
>NC_051417.1:30387339-30387560 GCF_015228065.2 Penaeus monodon | reverse complement strand
CGTGTGAGGACCGTGAGCGTCTGTATACCTGAAGCGTGATTAAGGTGCGGCGTCTTTTCGTGTCAGTTAAAACGATAAGGCTGTGCATTTACAGTGTTCGCCAGCAGTAACGAGTTCGCCTCTGTGTGTGTTTGTACTTACGGCCGCTGTGTGCCTTCCTTTATGTGGATTTTCTCGGATGAATTACGAAGAGATTTTTTTCTTACTTTTTTTCTTCCTTT
>NC_051417.1:30387215-30387292 GCF_015228065.2 Penaeus monodon | reverse complement strand
TTCCTTTGTTTCTTCTAGTAGGAAAGAGCAATTCTATATTATCTACGGGCTGTTTTTGTATGATTATGAAATTATAG
>NC_051417.1:30386670-30387095 GCF_015228065.2 Penaeus monodon | reverse complement strand
TATCCCCCTCTTTCTCTCTTGAAAATATTAAAATGCATGCAATATAGATAAATGTGTATTCACAAAATTGCACATAGTGGCATAGTTGCTGTAGTAATAATTATGATACGCGATTTCCTGCCTATTCATTTATAACTCTGTATAATGGCGGGTATACACCATTCCTTACTGACGTTAGTATTAAAGCAAAGAAAAATAATGAAGAAAAAATAACAACGTATATTGCACCATACTATTCGCATATTTTTTCACACGATCGTTATTTATTTTATCCGTGCGTGTTTCAGTAAATGCATCCCATCTATTTATTAGGTAGTACACACGCACGCACACATGATTACTTTTTTCCATAAAGAGCTCTGTTATTCTTCCCTGGCTGATGACGCACATATTGTGGGCCTATACTTTTAGGTGCAAAAATGTCC
>NC_051417.1:30386262-30386482 GCF_015228065.2 Penaeus monodon | reverse complement strand
AATGATTGTACGCACAGTTTGAACTATTTTGCATACTTTCAGCAGCATATCACGCAGTGATGGACACAGTGAAGTCGTAAAAAACGCCGTAAAACGTTGTGCGCAAAAATAGATACTAGCAAATAGAAATACTAACAGAAGTAAGACACTGCAAGGACTAAAATAAAATTTAAAGTTAAAGAAAATAATACATGGACATATGCTAATTTATATTTAATTT
>NC_051417.1:30386101-30386165 GCF_015228065.2 Penaeus monodon | reverse complement strand
GATGGACAGAGAGATAATCCCTCGGGAAATAATTTATAGAATAAACAAATAAGTGAAAACAAAA
>NC_051417.1:30385886-30386061 GCF_015228065.2 Penaeus monodon | reverse complement strand
AAGTGGCCACTCTGAAGAAGCGCGGGTAATATATAGCCAAGGGATCCCACGTATAAATCACTGGCACAACTTGGAACTCGACCAAACACTGCCGTTCTTTTCCTTATAGAAATTTTCTCTTATGCTTCTGTCGTGGGTGTTATTGTACGGAGACAGTGTTATAGAAACATTGCTA
>NC_051417.1:30385342-30385831 GCF_015228065.2 Penaeus monodon | reverse complement strand
ATGCTGTAGGCCAGTGATGGTTTGAATAACGATCCTTGTTTTTTTTTTTTAGGCACGGTAATGGAGTATATACCGTGATGTGCTTTTGATTTTTAAGAATTCTGATTATTTTATAACTTCTAATTTATAATAATGTTTTGCTTTTTCGATAAGTAATTTTTTGTGTGTGTGTAAATGGAGAAATCATAGAGAAACACCTCACTTACCTCTGTGTGTGTGTGTAAAATATAAAAGGAGATAGTCATAGTGTGTTTACTTTTGCATTTCTAATAATGGAGTGCTCGCAGGTGCTAATTGCGTGCCGCGTCTAACCCTTCTTTCTCTTCCCGCAGGTCAGTGTTGGACGAAGCCAGCTTTCTGTTCTACGGGTCTCCTAGACGCTTGGTTTTCCCCTCTTTCAAGTATGTATAAGAGGGGAAAGAGAGGGGGGAGGAGGAGAGTGGTAGGGTGAAAGGAAAGTAGATGGGGATAAATGAGGGAGGAAGTGAC
>NC_051417.1:30384474-30385138 GCF_015228065.2 Penaeus monodon | reverse complement strand
GTGGAATCATAATTGGTAAAGCAGAGTAGCCATTAAGAAATATCGGGTTTTCCTTTGCCTTAATCCTTTCCCAATTTAGTCTCTGTAAAACCATTATCCTCTAAACTCTCTTCTCTTATTCACCCCGAAACTCTGTTTGTTCATTCACACATCTCGTTATCCTTGATATTAAACTTTTTTTTTCCAATCATTGAATTTCTTCTCTTAGTCTGAAACTTTCCAAAGCACATGTCTAATCCCAGAGCACTTCTTTATCAGGGAGAGATCTCGGTGCCCCATCTGAGGCTGCGGGCATGTCGCTTTCAGTGATTTTCGAAGGTGATTAATCTTTTGATAAAGGGTGACCAGCCGTAAGGAATGTAGTAGGGCTTGCCCAATATCCTTTGTCCATGTTTTATTAGAATATACCAATTTCTATGCTACAACAATTAGTCCGGCAAAGAATCCAGACATATTACTCACGGGCCGGCCCCACCCTCTCCCTCCTCCCAAGGATCCCCCAAAGCTTAAGACGCCCCCTCGACATCCCCTCTGGAGGTGATGGATCGAAACCCAGGAAACAAAGAGAGCAGAAAAACTTGGAGACGGGACCGTCACCTCTGTTCCCGAGATCATTTGCCAACGCGACCATTAGCAGGCTGCCCCTTCCTCAACCCCACACATA
>NC_051417.1:30383329-30384334 GCF_015228065.2 Penaeus monodon | reverse complement strand
TGCGAATGCCCTTTGTCTCGTTTATTCCACATCAGGTGGAACTCCATATGACAAAAAAAAAGCTTCTGCTTGGACGTATGTATAAATGTGTAATTTATATGCCTGCGTGTGTAAACGTGCTTGTAGTTGTGCGTGACCTTTTCTCTTCTCTCATATCCGTATATTATGGTAGCCAGTTTTCATTAATGTGCCAGTTAGTATATTTACGCTGATATTTCGTCACGATGCGTGCATGTTTGTCTGTTTTATTTACCCAGTGCTATAAAGAGCGGTATGCAGTCTATGTCTGAATTAACATGCGGGAGCGCTTGGGGAAAGGACCCCTGCCGCCGCCGTGATAAATGCCAATTGTTCCGTTATCTGTCTCCTGGTCCAGGCCATTTGTCATGACTCGCATCAAGTTCCCCATAGCGGTATTTAACGCTGCAACTTCTGTGCCTTCTTTGATTCTTTTTCTGCTTAGTTCTTTTATTTCTTTTTTAATTTTTTTGGCATATACACTTGTGATTTATGAAACCTTCCAGGCTTTGCGCTCGGCGACAAACTTTCTTCTTCTTCAGATATTTCTTCGTCGAAAGCTCTCTCCTTGAGGATTTCAGAGTTCAATTAACAACTTTGTTCTCTTCCTGTTTGTCTTTTAACCACACGTTGAGCCTCAGCTGTTCATTTTAGTATATTTCTTTATACCTACTCCTGCCCCCTCTCCCACCTAATATATGTAATATTTGATTATTTAACTGTAATAATATGAATTATAATTTTATAGAGAAATAAGGGCAACGTATTTATCAGGCTTTACAAGGATCTCATAGCCAGTGTTAAAGCGACGCCCCCACCCCCCAAATCCCTCTCCATCTTCAACTCCTTTCAGGAGAGAAAGGAGGCAGCTGAAGAGCGTGTACGAGAAAGCAACAGCTAATAATCTTATGTCCGCCTGCCTCAGAGGAACGCACCGGGTCTTGCTCACTTCTCACATGGTGGCAGCTGGGAGGTGGTGGGATACTG
>NC_051417.1:30383163-30383289 GCF_015228065.2 Penaeus monodon | reverse complement strand
GTGTGGAAGGAAGGGAGATTGGGGGAGAAGAGGAAAGATGCACATACCTCTTCAGGTGCAAGAATGGGAACAAAGAGAAAAGGAAAGGATGAAAGGGAAAATTCCTATTAGAAAGGAAGAAAAGGG
>NC_051417.1:30382642-30383088 GCF_015228065.2 Penaeus monodon | reverse complement strand
TAGATATAGGTACCTCAAAACAGAGCGGAAGAAAAGCATCGAAAGAAAAGAAAGACATAGAAAAAGAAAATAGGATAGCCAAATGGGCTAATATCCATCGGGCGTGAGTGTGTGTCCCCGCAACGCGCATTAAGAGGAACGGACGCGCGTGGATTGTCCTCATTATAATTAATTGTTGAATAAGAGTACCTGGCGAGTTCTCCGGCCGCGGTGATGACGCGGTGCCTGGATTCCTTCGACGATGAGTAAAGCGGGTGCACCCGCTAATAAGCCACTTTTTTAAATAATCCTTTTCCTGGTAATAGAACTGATTTGCATACTAATTGAGCATCGCTGAAGAGGATTGAGGGATTGAGGGATTAATTCCTGGTGCTAATGAGAAATGCACCGGGCGCTGACCAACTGTTTTGTTTCAATGATAACTTGGTTACTTGTGTAAACACGCT
>NC_051417.1:30382021-30382323 GCF_015228065.2 Penaeus monodon | reverse complement strand
ATATTACCAGATAAGCGCTAATGATGTCTTAAACCTCAGGATAGATATCCATATGGCCATCGTTCTGAAAATGAGCCACAGATTCCTTTTCTTTTTTCCCTAGGCTACCTAGAACACTTTAATTCCTTCGTAATAAACAGTTGAGAAGGTTTAATGTGAGCTCAGCTCACCTCCCCCCCCTTGCACCCTCCCTTTGCCTCGTCTCCCTTCCCTAAATAGCGGAAGGGCCTGACACCCAAATGACAGATTAATGATACGATATTGCGATCTCTGTAATAAGGCAGTGGTTTGGAACATCAGCC
>NC_051417.1:30381807-30381902 GCF_015228065.2 Penaeus monodon | reverse complement strand
TTATTATTTTCTCGCTTCTTGTCCTCGCCTTCGTCCTTCTACTTGTTTCCCCTTTTCTTTATTTTTTGTCATTATACTTCTCTTACTCTTCAGTG
>NC_051417.1:30381303-30381676 GCF_015228065.2 Penaeus monodon | reverse complement strand
ACTGTGTCCAAATCACTTTCTAAGCAGGTACTTTCCTTTTTTCATGTTCCCGTTTCTTGTTTCCGTAATTCTTTCTGTTATCTCTCTTACTTCATATGCTTTTCATTGTTCTCTTTGCATCTCTCCCTCCTTTATTATCCGTGTGCTCCATCTCCCCCTTTCCGTCCTGCTCTCTCCCTCTCCAGCCTTCCTTCTTTTCGCATCTTCCATCCCCCACTACAACCTCCCCCCCTCGCTCCCCTCCCCCCACCGCCTCCCCAGGCCGTGCAAGATGGCGTCCCTCGCCTTGACAGTTTTGTTGCTCGGCGATAAATTGATTTATCCTATGGTTTCCATCGTCTTCTCATCTCGGGTTATATTTCTGTGTATGATA
>NC_051417.1:30380095-30381226 GCF_015228065.2 Penaeus monodon | reverse complement strand
ATACGGCTGTTATTTTTTTATCTTTAAATGTTTTCATTTATTATTTCTCATTCGATTTGACTCTCCGAGTGAGTCGAGTACCTTTACTGGTATCTGTTGATCATAATTTGACAATACTGATTATCATCATCAATATTTCGATGATAATGGTAATGGTTATATGTTAATTTCAATATTAGCAACATCAGAAACAGTTATATATTTCTTAATAAAGACGATAATGATAACGATACTGTTCATCATATAATGCTTATCACATTTTTAACAGCAGCGGTATTTGTACTAATCATAAACCTCATCAGATCTGATTAAATAGCTGATCAAATAAACAGTGTTGACATGCAGTCGAAGCAGAACCATCGCCAGAGTTTGTGCCCATACCATATGTGGCTTTAATATAGGAATAGCTTTGGAGCTTTCCCACAGCACACCGAAACACCAAGAGTATATCTGAATGATGTGGATTTAATTTTTACAAGTAAACAAATGATGGTGATGATAATGAAAGAGAAGATAGTGAAGAAAAAGCATCAAAGGCATCTCCTAAATAAATAATGTATATTCTTTTCCCTTTTTCCCCTTGGGAATAATTTTCTCGTGCAACAAAAATAAGCTGACTATATACTTAAAACTCCAATATTTTGTTGAAAGTAATTTTCCCAATAGTAAAAGCTTTAGCCTTTATGTTCAAAAAATTATACTAAATTTAAAAAAAGATTATTAAGATTGTTGTCTCAAATCATTTTTACTGTGAAGCTAGTTTTATCTTGTTTTATTATCATCGGATCATTATTTAAAACCCTTTCATTAAATTTAAAAATAGTATACCCGAGCATAATAAATATTTAGTAGAAGGAATATTTGTAATAATTTTAAATACATCCTTTTCGGTCCCTGTTTTTGTTATTATTAAATTATTAAACCCTTATTATCATTTATGAATTTGGGGATGATGAGATGGTGATATAATGATAATAAAAATTATTTAAAGATAAATTTTCATTTTTTTTTTTATTATTATTTTATCATCCCTCATCATCATCAACACATAAATTTAAAAATTAAATTTAAAGATATTATCATTAATGTTATTTTTTTTTATTATTATTATCATCATAAACATCATCATAA
>NC_051417.1:30379718-30380060 GCF_015228065.2 Penaeus monodon | reverse complement strand
ATCATCACATCATTATTTTTTAAAGGGTTTGGTTTTTTTTATTATTAAACATCATCATTATTAATTTTGTTATGATTTTTATTATCTTAAATTTTGGGATCCCCAAACCCTTCGGTTTTTTATATTTTCCCGATATTTTTTTTAAAGTTGGCATTGTATCCCACCACCCTAAACAATTTTTGGGAAAGATTTTGAGAACTGACCAAAGACCCCGAAAAATTTACTTGCCCTTTTTGGGTAGTGGGGGACTTTTCCCGAAGGGGGAGGGGCGAAAAGCCTTTGCTCCGCCCTCCCGCGTGGGTTTAAGCATTATCTATGACCACGAGGCAAGGCCGGGCCCGC
>NC_051417.1:30379089-30379208 GCF_015228065.2 Penaeus monodon | reverse complement strand
TCAAGCCTTTACTCCTCTTAATTTCCCCGGGAAAATTTAGGAATTGAATTTGCCCCCGAAACCCCCCCGTTTGGCCACCCGGGCCTTTTCCAAAAAAGGGTTTCTCGAAAATTATTTTA
>NC_051417.1:30378914-30379062 GCF_015228065.2 Penaeus monodon | reverse complement strand
TCCTTCCCCGGGGGGGTCCCCCCCTTTTCGGTTTCCGGGCGTTCTGCCGGGTTCCCCATAAGGGGGGTCATGGTCCGGGTTTTCCCCTCGATTTTTTTCCCCCCTTTTTCCCCTTTGCGTCAATTCCCCCTCCCCTCTCCATCCACCC
>NC_051417.1:30378159-30378259 GCF_015228065.2 Penaeus monodon | reverse complement strand
TCAAAAACCTCAGCTCTCTCGTTCTACAACCCTCGGGGGTTTCTCCTCTCAAAAAAATTTCCCCCCTTTTTTTCCTTCTCTAAGGGGAGCCCCGGGGGTT
>NC_051417.1:30374996-30375746 GCF_015228065.2 Penaeus monodon | reverse complement strand
CTCCTTCCCCCGCCCCCTCATCCTATTTTGCCCCTCTTCCCCAATTCTCCTTTTTCCTCCTCCCCTCCCCTCCCCTCCTCCCCCTCCTCTTCCTTCCTTCTCCTCCTTCCCCCCCTCTTCTTCCCCCCCCCTTCCCCCCCTTTTCCCCCCCCTCATCCCCCTTTCTCCCTTTTTTCTCTCTTTTTCCCTTTTTCCCCCCTCCCTTGGGTTTTCCTCTTTTTCCCCCTCCCTCCCCCTTTCTCCTCCCTCCTCCCCCTTCCTCCCCCCCTCCCCCCCCTCCTCCTCCCCATCCCAAATTTTCCCTCCTTTTCTTCCTTCCCCGTTTTTTTCCCCTTCCCCTTTCGGGGTTCTCCCTTTTTTCCTCCCAAAAAAAAACCTCCCCCCCTCTTCCCCCTTTTTTCCCCCTTCTTCTCCCCCCTTTTCCTCCCTTTTCCCCCCTCCTCCCTTCTCTTCCCTCCCTGGGCCCCCTCCCTTTTCCCCCCCTTCTCCCCCTTCCCACTCTTTTTCCCCTTCCTCCTTTGTTTTCTTCCTCTTCCCTTTTGGTTTTCATTTTTTTTTTTGTTTGGGGGGTTTCCCCCTTTTTCTTCCCCCTTTTCTCCCCTCCCCCCCTTTTTTCCTTGTTCCCTTTTTTTTTATTCTTCCCCCCCCTTTTTCCCTATTTTTTTGAAAACCCTTTTTGCCCTGCCTCGCTTTCCACCTCCACCTTCTCCCTCTCCCCCCAAAAAACTACCAACCTTTTTTTCAAAAATT
>NC_051417.1:30374793-30374949 GCF_015228065.2 Penaeus monodon | reverse complement strand
CCTGGGCCTAGCTTTCATCCCTCGTTTATTATCATTGAATTACCATTAGATTTATTGATGGTTACATTAAAAACGTAACTTTTGATAACGATATTTCGAAGACGGAACAAAGACATTATTTTATGCTCCTGCGCACTGGATCACACCACAGAACAC
>NC_051417.1:30374463-30374769 GCF_015228065.2 Penaeus monodon | reverse complement strand
TACATGCCAACAATCCAAAGCCAAAAAATGACTCACGAAAACATCATTGTTGCAACATAAAGGGAAAAAAACACGTAGCACTTCGCCAGGCATCAGCCATAGAGAAGGCCGCATGGCACCCAGCATGCCACGCCACCTGGCACGACCATCAGTGTCATGTTACCTTTCACGACACATGCAACCTTCTCATTACATCCCGAACCTCTCTGCTCGCCAGCTACAACGAACTTCGTTAGTCGGGTGAACGATTGCCCACAGCCGTGTTTCCGTATTTGATCTTCATTCTTCAATTATTATTGTTGAATG
>NC_051417.1:30373877-30374005 GCF_015228065.2 Penaeus monodon | reverse complement strand
ATCGTCATTATCATCCTTAGATTTTCGTATAACTGTTGTTGTTGCGTTTTTTTTATATTATTGATACTATTCATTATTACTGTTACAGTCGACATCATCAGGACTACTGTTGAAAGTATTATTGATAG
>NC_051417.1:30373630-30373846 GCF_015228065.2 Penaeus monodon | reverse complement strand
CGTAATGCTAATCATTATCACATTTATAAAAACAATGTCACGGTGATTTACTTCTGATAAAATCTCCTTTCAAGAGCCAAGCACTGATGCAACACCCTTGAACATTCGAAGAGCAAACAAAGGGCAGAAGGGCAGGCCGTAGGCTGTCTTTGTTCAGGACATGAGGAATAACCTCGAGGGCAAGAAGGAGGGGTGTAAGCGGGGGGTGTACAGGTA
>NC_051417.1:30373326-30373453 GCF_015228065.2 Penaeus monodon | reverse complement strand
GGGGGAGGGGGGGGATTATAAAAACAAAGGAAAGGGACGATGTGAGGGGAGGATTTCATTATGTGTGGAAAAAAATATGTAATTAAGAAACATTATCCTCTAACTTTCTTATTATTCAAGCAAATGC
>NC_051417.1:30372259-30372563 GCF_015228065.2 Penaeus monodon | reverse complement strand
TTTTTACTCAAGCCTAAACGTGAAGTCAATTAAGAACAAGCAAGAAGAACAGAAAAGACATTACATTTCCACATTCTCTTGACTTTGCGGGTACGTTTTGATCCCTTTTGTGTTGCCATGGCGACGGCACAAGGTGAAATGGCGAGGTTGTAGCGGTAGCGAGATTATTATCATGTATATGAGAGACGTCCAGATAGCCTAAAGCTTGGAGCTGCAGGATAAAGAGCGGTTAGGTGCTTGAGCTGAGAACAGTATGTGCTAAGCTTGTGATAGATATTTTTTACCGCTTGAGATGTAAACGATG
>NC_051417.1:30371061-30371318 GCF_015228065.2 Penaeus monodon | reverse complement strand
TGGGTACTGAATAATGATTACGACAACGATAAAAGTAAAAAAAGTAATGTTAATGTTACCAAAAGATCATATCGCCATTATCATTCCGGGTAGCATTCATTATCATAATTATTGCTGCGATCATTAAATGTATTTCCTATACATCAACGAGTCGAATGAGAAACTCCCTTTTGCCATACTTTATACCCCCGTCCCCAAGTGAGGCAGTGGCTGCCACCCAACCCAGTTATCGGAAAATCTTAACATGTCTTGCCCTT
>NC_051417.1:30370152-30370466 GCF_015228065.2 Penaeus monodon | reverse complement strand
TAAAAAATTAGAGCGAGAAGGGGGAAGGTTGTAGAGACACAATGGCAGAAGCAGAAAATATAGATAAAAATGTAGACCGATGGTTCATACGATAAATATGGTTCTTTCTCTGCCATTACACTGTCTGTTGTAAGGAAGGTGATATTTATATTCTTTCTGATATCCCCAGCATATTAAGCTGAGTCATCAAGACCGATATCAATTAATGTTTTACATTTGAGGAGTTTCAGGAGCTAGGAAATACCGAAGAGTGGCAGGGAGCGACAGGAAATGGAAGCCACACCAAAGAAAGGGGTGGGCTATGTGAAGGAAGG
>NC_051417.1:30369547-30369709 GCF_015228065.2 Penaeus monodon | reverse complement strand
CAGCAGCAGCAACGCCGCTGAGGCACCCCCTTCCCCTCCCCTCGTCCCCACAGACAGGTGGTGCAGCGATGACTCGTATAAATGAGTTCTGTTCCCCGGGCCAGCTGCCAGTTATGAAAAAAGTAAATATAACCCGGGCGGCAGGGTACTGCCGGCCGGATA
>NC_051417.1:30369221-30369495 GCF_015228065.2 Penaeus monodon | reverse complement strand
ATGCTGTGAGACCTCCGGCATCCAATTGAGATTATCAGATAAATTTATTGCGCCCCGGATATAGATCGGTGTTTATCATTATTCAAGCCATCGTTACTTCGCCGTCACCTTCTCGCGCCTTTATGGGTGTTCAGAGCGGATGGCAAAAATCGTCATCAGCCTTCAGCTCTTCTTATTCTTCTTTGCTCTGGCCTCTTCTCTAGGCCGCTGTATCTGCTGTATTATGATTATTTAGATAGACATTAATGGAAACTCGGAGACGGAGAGCGACGAG
>NC_051417.1:30368014-30368977 GCF_015228065.2 Penaeus monodon | reverse complement strand
CATAACATACAAAGACAGGATACACTTGGACAACACACAAACTACATAACGTACATTAAGACTCTACATAGAACACATTGTATATTTTCACGAAATCAAAAAATAAAGCAAAGAGGGAAAAAGAAAAGGGAAACAATATAAACAGAACAAAGCCAAGTAAATAGGGTCAAGAGCAAGGAAGTGAAAAACAGCAACACTGTATTATCACTCGAAGACAAGTCGTCACTAGCATGACGCAGGAAGAAAGCTGAAGACGACGCCGGACGCTGGCCACCGGTGGCGCCACGGCCGAGGGTGCTTCCGAGGTTTGCAAAATCAGCCGGAAAGGGAAGCAACTCGTGGTTAGGGAAGTAATGTTTGAATTTTCTGATACACGTTTAGTTTGTTTTTAGGTGTAGATAAGTAGGATTTTTTATTTTTATGTGTTCTAACTATTCGTGAGTTTTGTCTGTGTTATATTCCCTGGCTTGAATTTCTCTGTTTATTCTAGTGTTTGTTATTTGATGATTAAAAACGTTATTTCACTTCTTTTTCCAAATAATTTCAAAATGAAAAATTATGAGACACAATATTCGCAGTCTCATAAACATCGAGTGTACGAATACTAGGAATGATTTACAAATATAAATAATAGATGAGCAAACAAAAAGAAAATGTAATAACAAGATATCTCTGTCCTGATTTTCGAGATAACATGATGATATTAATGAAAATATAATTTCTTTCAAATTGCAGCTGTTTTGTACGTTATTTAGAATATATGTAATGTATTAGAACGGTGTATCTCTCGTATCAGCAAAATGAGGTCATGCATATAAAGGGAATATATATTTTCATTTTTATTTATAGTTGGGTCTATCCCGAAACACCTGCGATATTAACGGAGAGGGAGTATGAGGGGAAAGAGGTAACGACGAGTCTATAGAAAGAAATGAGGTTAAGTCTTGCTGAAAGGTGGTAACT
>NC_051417.1:30367649-30367917 GCF_015228065.2 Penaeus monodon | reverse complement strand
GTGGAGGCCTTCTATTACTTCCCATATATTGAGGACTTTCAGAAAAAAGACAAGGCAAGAGAGCAGCGAGCTCGGGGTGACTCAGGAACGGGCGCTGAGGCAGAGCCGTAACGCCAGGACCCCGGTCTCACGCCCACACGCAGTCGCCCGCACTGTGCCCGCCTCCCTACTTACGCCCACGTACCTCAGTGGGGAAGGAGACGGGGTAGAAAGAGGGGAGAAATTGAGAGAGGGGGAGAGGAAGGAGGGAAAGAGAATGAGATTTTTT
>NC_051417.1:30367329-30367556 GCF_015228065.2 Penaeus monodon | reverse complement strand
GGGGGCGTCAGTGCAGCCAGAGCAATCGGGGGGTCATTATGTCTCACGGGAGTCGCGCGGCCATCAATCTGCCAGTGTTGCCAAGGTAAAATAAGCCTACGGTAAATACGTAGCAATGACCGAAATGCCAACGACAGCTTAATAGGTGTTGGCACGTTATACAATCAAGCTTTGTTTAAGGCGGCTCACCACCAGAACAGCCATCGCCGTCCGTAAGCCCCCCCCCC
>NC_051417.1:30366896-30367027 GCF_015228065.2 Penaeus monodon | reverse complement strand
GCCCCTTTCCTTCCCCGTGGCTGCCACAAGAATGTACAGAAAACAAACTAAGAGTGGGTAGACAGAAAACATATTGCCTTTTGCACTGTTTTATTTTCACGTACACCTTCAGCCAAGGAAGAGTGACATAA
>NC_051417.1:30365964-30366383 GCF_015228065.2 Penaeus monodon | reverse complement strand
GCGCCAGTGGCAGTTAATTAAACGAAGAACGAACCCACTGGAGCGAACCGAATCCCATCCAAACTACTGCAAGTCTGTGACCTGTCGAGCATGTCCCCGTCAGGTGTGAGATACAAAGAAATCTCACCTCTCATATTTTTTTCCGAATGACAAAATCGACGTCATCGAAGATACTCGAGAGGGAAAAGGGTGAAAGTATAAAAAAGAGAAGGAAAAAAGCAGTTGCAACACCTGACGGATTTATTTCAACGCGGGATTAATGTGGCGGAATTGACCGTCTGTCTTGAGCTTGGCTAATCTTAGCTGGCTTTCTGATGGATTGGCGAAGCCCTTATGGAAGAGGCAAGGAGCGTGAGGGAGGAAGGGATTTGTGTCGGTGAGAGAGGAATGGTAATGTATACGAAGGGGGTGGATAGGGG
>NC_051417.1:30365425-30365751 GCF_015228065.2 Penaeus monodon | reverse complement strand
AACAATGTAATGTAATTTAAGATATACAAGAAACAAAAAGATGAAAAGGAGGGAGGAGGAGGGAGTGAAAGGTGAAGGGAATGGAAGGTCATTAGGAAATAGGGCATACGAGGAAGAAATGGAGGTGAGAGATTATGATGATGAGAGTTAGTGATGAATATTAAATAAATGGAAGGGAAGCTGAGACGTGACGTGAGTTCCGTGTGACACATTGATGGTAAGAATAAGGGCAAAATGACATGGTTAATGAGGTACGCTAATGAGTAGAATATGCATCCAGCCATAAAAAGTTTTAGAAAAGAAAGCCAACCACCCGTTTAGGGTGT
>NC_051417.1:30364502-30365359 GCF_015228065.2 Penaeus monodon | reverse complement strand
AGGGAAAATACCGAGGAGTTATTAAAGAGGGTTGGGCTCAGATAAGGAGGCTAGGGGGCAGAGTGACACGATGATGAGTGAAGACCTAGTACTTTTTGTTGTATGCAAATGAACTCCCTTGTAACCTCAGAGGTCGGGCTGTGTGAAGGCTGCAGTCTGAAAGTGACGTTATATGCCATCAATTCTTCACAGAGAAAAAAATATATAAATGACTTAAAAGCCTATATTCTAGTGGTGTTTAAAAGTCAGGCTTGCAAGATGTTTGTTTTTGAAAATTATCTGCGTTGTTCACTTTATATAGAAACCATGGATAGATTTTTAAACAAATATTTTGTATGTCTATATACCCGGGAGATGAAACTACGGAAGGGTTTAATAAGTGTCTGTTTTTGAAATTAGTTATTAACAGATGATTCTTCTCGCAAGAGCCACGGTTGCATACTCAGAACACTCAACAGAGTTCTCGTATTCCAGTCGATATTCCAGCGTTCTCAGATTCCTCCACCTCGACGGCTTCCTATCTCTCAGGATCGAACTAATACGCACCGACAAAGGGAAGTGCCTGAGCCTAAGTGGACCGTCTTCGGGGTACCGTGAGCAACCAAGTACCACTCGCACCGTGGCAGATACCAGTTGTCGTCGGTGATGGATTGAGGCAAGGCCGACCATTGCCCCCTTCCCCAACCAGTGGACCCTACCCCCACCAGCCCCCGCCTTCCTTTAGCCCCCTGCCCTCCCCAACCCCCTTTTCACGACTCTCACCTCTCCTTCTGCAGCGTCTCACGGTACATACCTGTCCTTTTCAATTCCTCTCCCCCTTTCTTGGTTCTGCAACGTTCTTTAGGTTGTCAAGATGG
>NC_051417.1:30363966-30364471 GCF_015228065.2 Penaeus monodon | reverse complement strand
GGGAGGGTCACGTGCAGGTACCGAATGTGTATATAATGAATTTTCTATTTTCTATCTCGTTTAGGTAATAGAGACAGACTTACTACGACATGTTAAGTGATACTGATTTTTTAATGCCAAAACGATGTAGTTATTAAAAAAATACATTATGAAAATACACACGCAATTTCAAGTCGTTAGACAAATTCTACAACGGACGGAGGGGACTGCCTCCTAAACGCAACAACTTTCTCTACATCGCATGGAAAATATCCTTACAAGACGCCCAGCGAGGAGCAGTCATAGAATTCCCACGACTTCTTTTTATCTCGAGCTTAGGCTTGGGACGTCCGCCGCGTGACCTTGGGACTTTTGTTTGGTTCTTGCTGGGCGCCAAAGGAAGAGGACGGCGTCTCTGGCGTGGAGGAAACCAGCTCTTGGATGGGTCGCTCAGCGGGTCGGGCGCGCGGCGTCGCTGTTTCTTCTTGGTTTGCCTTCTGGAGGAGGCATGTAGGGGAGGCGCCTA
>NC_051417.1:30361976-30363091 GCF_015228065.2 Penaeus monodon | reverse complement strand
CACTTGTATTTTAGCTTGTATTGTAACGAGTTAGTAAATGAACATGCACGCACACATCCAGTTGGGCTACACACATCCTTTCCCCATTACCGGGGATATGGCGGCGCGTTATCATGAGGGTACCAGTGCTAGGCCCATACGTATTGAGCCAGGGAAAGAGGAGCTGGCAGAGGCCTAGCAAGTCGCTGGCGCTCTCCCCACGCTCACGAAATTCCATATCTTTTCATAGGCTATCAGTAATGGCATACCTCCATAGTTATGTTATAATTGCTTTTCGTTCTGGTGAAAAGAAAGAGATATGTCATTCCCTTTGATGAATTTGGACGAAACGCAAATAATGGAGGGAAATCCGTACGTTCAGCCGCGTTAATGAGAGAATGATTACCCCGTTCGCGTGTGGGAAAGTTTCGCTCAGGTTACTGCGGAGTAAGACGAGGTCTCCAACGCTAGCGCTACAGCCAGGCCAGTGACCTCGCCTTCTTCTCTGTTGCCTGGGCCTCTTCGTTTTTTTTTTATTTATATTCATTCCCCCCACATACCCCATCAGGCCTGCCTCTACGAGCCCCCCCCCCCCACACCCCCAAACGCCCCTTAGTCGTTTGAGTACGATGGGCGGAGCTAAAATACTTTCATGGAGGGAGGGAGGATGACGCCCGGTTGCCAGAACATGTTTAGGTTTAGAAAGAGTTACAGTTCCGATTCTGACATTTTTATATGTCCCCATTTTTTATGTATACAAGAAGTAAGTGTTTTTTCTCTCTCATACTTGTGCGGTAGATGTGCGATAGACTTAATCTTTATTGCCAAGGGCGTGACGTATAGGTTCACTCATGGGAGCAGAGGCGATTTATAGATGTAAGATGCCAATCGCATCTACGTCATCTGTAGATATACATAAGTGGCTGTTAGTAATTATTGTAACATTTTACTATTGTATCATTAACGTCATTATTCATTACAGTTGTTGCATATGATTATAATGGAATACGATAGCAGCAGGAACTGTAAACGTTAGAACGCGTCGCGAGCCAGGCTCGTGTTGCACGATGAGCATAGGCCGCAGGAAGACACACTACCCGTCCGTAGGGCAATGAGAGATGTAGCGTGACAAAGTT
>NC_051417.1:30361452-30361600 GCF_015228065.2 Penaeus monodon | reverse complement strand
CGCCACGGGGAAGTCCTTAGAGGGGGAGAGCAGCGATGAAAAGAGAGAAACGCAGGGATCCCCTCTTTCCCGGCTGAAGATGTTCCTCAAGATGTCCCAACGAACACAAAGTTTTTGTTGACCATTTGAGCGGAACGGATGTATGTGT
>NC_051417.1:30360731-30361057 GCF_015228065.2 Penaeus monodon | reverse complement strand
ATTCGGGTTGGACCAAAAGGAGACGAAAGGGATCCGAGGGGAAGCAGTGACGCGTGGCATCATTGTATGAAGATGGCGTAATATATATATTAATGATCGTGCAACGAGTGCTGGCAGTAACGATGGCTTCGGGGGGGAGGGGGGAGGGGCACTGGGAGCCAACCAGCAGCAATCTGCTCTGAAGGATTTTAGGGGAATCGCTGTATTATCGATAAGACTGCGACATTACATGAGCTGGTTTGTTCCTTGTGTATATATTTTTTTCTTGGAACGTTTACAATACATTCAATCTGGAGATGAGGATAGTTATATAAATATTCAATTCT
>NC_051417.1:30359637-30360704 GCF_015228065.2 Penaeus monodon | reverse complement strand
GCGAGCAGTGAAAAAAAGTACAATTTACCGTTTGATTTACTGAATGACCGATTCCGTTGCTTGTGGATTCGTCTTGCAGCTGTCTTGAACTGAGAGTTTCATGCTGTGCTTATACATTCCATTTTTCCTTGCAGGTTAGTCGGTAGGATTTAATGGATCGGTATTTTAATCAGCTGGATGTCTCTACTGCATACAATCTTTTCTTTCTTCTTCTTCATCTTTTATGTACTTCTGTTATGCTCCTCTTCCTCCAGTTCACATTTTCCTTTTTTCGTTATTCTCTCTTATTAACCTATTATCCCATTTCCTGGTTATAGTTCTCCGGCACCTTTATATTCTTTTCCTTTTTCTCATCTTTTCTTATTGTAAAGGCATTCTCCTACTTATACCTCTTCTCCTTCACCTTATACTCCTACTCATCCTCGTTTTTTTTTTCTTAAACTTTTCATTCCCATCTTTATACTTCTATCTCCTGTCATATTCTTCTTTCCTTGTTATTCTTCCCCTTCTTCTTCCTCCTTTCTCGTATTCCTTCAGCCTGAACATTCTCATACTCTATCTTCTCACCATACTTATACTTCTCCTTAAATTTCTCCTTCATCTATCAATCTTCTTTTCCTTCTCCGTATATTTCTCGTTCTTCTCCAAAATGTCTTATTTTTCTCCTTCCTCTCCAGAATTCTTTACCTCTTTCTCCTTGTACTTCTCCTCAAAAAAAAATTTCTTTCTCGACCGTGTGCTTCTCCTTCTCTTCCTTATACTTTTGCCCCTTCGCATGCTTCTCCTTCTCTTTCGTACAGTTCTCACAAATTTCCTCAACCTTCTCCCTCTCTTCCTTATTCTGCTTCTCCTCCTGTCTTTCTCGTGTTCCCATAGGCTCCAACCTGCAAGGCTTTCATACACGCGCAATACTCACACGTGCCTTAAAATTCCCCGTGCATCCACCGAGTCTCCTTAAGGCAGCAACGGTACGCCAGGACTGTGCGCCCTCCGCCATAACTCAAGGTGGCCTAAGCGCTACCGATGGGAGGAGTGAACGAGGGGGAGAAGAGGGGATGTAGCGTTAT
>NC_051417.1:30359281-30359580 GCF_015228065.2 Penaeus monodon | reverse complement strand
ATTTCTTACTGTTATCCAGAGCGAGTAGAACGTCTTCCTTACTTTTATTTCGTCGTCGTCTTGTACAGTTTCTTACCTCCTAGAGAGAGGGGGGTGGGGGGTAGTGGGTAGAAAGAGGTAAAATAAATGAGAAAAATAGGATCCTTTTCTCTTTATTGGGGAGAGGTTAGCAAAAAGGAAGGGACAAGCGATTCCGTCATACACTGTTGATTTTTTGGTGGTTTCGTCTTTTCTGTGGAAGGGACATTGGATTTACATAGGCCTGCCATTTTCACAACGTAGCACTTTATATCATCCCC
>NC_051417.1:30359030-30359141 GCF_015228065.2 Penaeus monodon | reverse complement strand
TCATTCTTGTAAGTCTTTATAGATCAAGGCACAACCCCCTTAAAGGTCCCGTCTTGGCATAGGCTTCGGATGTCTCTCTAGTCATGTGGAGGCGATTAGCGATGAGTTAGT
>NC_051417.1:30358604-30358777 GCF_015228065.2 Penaeus monodon | reverse complement strand
TACGATTAGGAGCAAGGAGGAGGTTTGAGAGGGTGGGAAGAAGAGGTGTAGGAGATGGAACGGGGAAGATCTGAAAAAAGGGAGAAGGGAAGGAAGAAAAGTGGAGATGGAAGTGGGATAGTTTGTGAAGGAAGAGAAGTGGAAAAGTGGGAAAGCAAGTAAAGTGAAGATAA
>NC_051417.1:30357747-30358570 GCF_015228065.2 Penaeus monodon | reverse complement strand
TGGGGAATCAAGTAGTAGTATACAATCAGGGATGTTCATTGTGTCTTGACAGATTATTAGGCTTGTACATTGACCGATAGATGTAAATAACACAACTAGAAGATGCTTGTGCCGACGTCAACACCATTTACTTATCTCCAGGTTGTGTAAGAATTCTGAATAGAGGTTTTATTGGACGTAACGGGCGGATATCTGAAGAAAAAGAAGGGAGACAAGTTGGGGTAATGGTGGGTGGGGGGTAAAAAGGGAGTAAGGGATGGCGAGTGAGGTAGTTGAAGTGGGAATGAAAAGGAGGAGGGTTAGTCGAGGAGGTCAGGGGTTGAGATGGAGGGGAGGTGGTTAAGGAGGGTAGGGGTTGAGGGAGATGGGAGAATCTTAACATGCTTCGGCTGCCACTCTGAGGTCCACTGACGTCGAGGGAAATGACGTCTGATAGCTATAGGCTAGTTATGATTGCATTGCTGAGATACTTTGGAATCTACTTTGACATGGAGAAAATGCTCAACTTTCTCATAGAAGGAGAGGAGTTTAAAATACGAAAATGTGGCACGAAAAATATATATGCATTATGTCAGATTTATAAAATATACTAGAATAATCAGATAAGTGTAAAAAAAAGTAAAAAACTAAATCATATATGCATTTTGCCTTATTATTCGTACTAACATCAAAGTTGGTTTATGCTAAAATAACTAACAGAAAAGATGTATACAATTATAATTTTTTTCTCTTTTTCTCTTTTTTTGAGAGGGTGGATGTTCCCCTGTTTACAGTTACTGTTTTTTCTTCGTCTCTTTTTTATAAAGGATTTTTTTTTTCTTGC
>NC_051417.1:30357333-30357723 GCF_015228065.2 Penaeus monodon | reverse complement strand
TCGCAAAACAGGTTCAACAGGGTGAAAACTTCAAATGCATTGGGTATAATAAGTGTAGTGGTAGTTGAGATGGCATATAAGCGTACAGGCATATGCTCTTTGTAATTTGCCTTTATATTGGCAATTTTGCCATCAATTCCATAAGATCATTTTAATCATGTACATATGCATCATTAATATAGATAAAAATTGTACTCCCACATTGAGACAACGCATCATGATTCAGTTCGCCATAGCTGATGACTGACAGTCGTAATATCACCGGATTGATAATCAATGTCAGTTCCTTTTATTTCTCTTGTGAAGGCTGCTCTTAGTCCTGTCAAGGCAATCCTCTCTTCGATGTTCCAACGTATTTCTAATGGGCTCAGGCGAATCGTTTTCTTTTCG
>NC_051417.1:30356262-30356497 GCF_015228065.2 Penaeus monodon | reverse complement strand
CTTCCCGGACTAGAAAGTACAGAAAGCAGAGACAGCTCTTCAAATATGCCAGGTTTATTGGCTCCGGTTTCTTAAACTTTATCAGACCGGTTTAATAATCATCCGGCGTTGTCTAGGCATGTTCTAAATAAGAGTACGCTGTGTAAAGAGGGATAAAAATAGTTTCTACAATCACAGTTTCCCAATTTTTCTTCTTTTTGTTTGATTGTTTACTATATTTTTGTTCTTCCTGTTT
>NC_051417.1:30355753-30355934 GCF_015228065.2 Penaeus monodon | reverse complement strand
GTGTTCTTTTCTCTCTTTTTCATCCGTCTTATCAACTCAAATCATTTTCATTCGCTAAATGTATGCAAATACACAGTGCGATATATTTCTTGAGAGAGAAGGTGTAGTGAGCAAATTTGGACTGTCTGATTTCTTAGGAAAATGTATGTGGATATACACACGTGTCTCTCTCTCTCAAACA
>NC_051417.1:30355092-30355574 GCF_015228065.2 Penaeus monodon | reverse complement strand
TCGTGTATGCGCATATATGATAATACCTTTATATGAGCCCATGATTAAAGGACCGGGGCATAAAGGCAGACAAGATCATTCGAGCCAACATGATAAAGCTCGCTGTCAGAGCAATAACTTGGTCAACATACGCGCCGCCGCCAGTGCGTGCAAGGGCCGGCCACAATAGCAACTCAGACAATAATTTCACGGCTCTCTTCCCTCCCCCTCCGGTCCCCTCACCTGAGCCAGCGTGCGTGCCTGTGTGTGTGAGCCGAGGGTGAGAATTGGCTCCTGTCAGGAAACGTTGTCTCACCTTTGATTTTGAGGTAATTGTTCCCCCTCCCGCCCATCCCCTCCTCCCCCCTGCTTACGAAGGCGGCGTCGCTCGGAGATTAGCTTTTGTCGGGCCTGTGTTGACAAGAGCGGTCGCTTGGTGGGCGCACGTGTCGGCGGTTAATTACGTATCACACACAGACGGCAGCGTGTTGTCCCTCAATCAG
>NC_051417.1:30354741-30355023 GCF_015228065.2 Penaeus monodon | reverse complement strand
CATTTGAAGTCTTCCCTCCCCCTTCCCTAAGCCAGTGCCCTCATCCCCTTGCCCAACTATTTAATTTCTTTGTCCACTCTCTTTTTCTTGTACATTCCTTACTTTCGCCTGACGAGGCTTCGGCAGGGCGAGGAATGGCATGTCTAGATCTTGATCCGTCTGGAGGCAGCGCTAACAATTGCTGACTACGCTGCGTGGACATCCAAAACCTGTTCTTGTTTATCCTCTCTTTTTCTCTCTTGCAGTTTTCCTCCCTCCCAACTTCTCCCTGTTCCTCTCCTA
>NC_051417.1:30353873-30354633 GCF_015228065.2 Penaeus monodon | reverse complement strand
TACTTTGCTGTAGTGTTGTTGATTTGTTGTAGCTGTCCTAAGTCCTCTTTTTAATCTAGGCCGCATAAGTTGTATTTTTTCTCCTCGGAGACTCCTACCAAAGACATCTGTTCCACATGTAAACCATCTTTGCACGCTCCAAAGAGGAACTTTTCTACGTCCATATCTCTGAGGGTGTTTTTCTCTAAGCGTACGGTGCCACAGGAAGCAGGTCCCAAGCCTGAGGGGAGGGCGCCCTCGCGTGCCCTCTCCCCTCGGCCAGGTGTCATGGATTCGCTGCGGGAAATGACCGTGAACACGCAACCGTCAATTTAATTCTCATTTTGACTGTTTATACGAAGGGGGAGGGGATTGAATGGGGACTGGGAAGAGGGGAAGGAAGGGAGGGGAGTGATAGTGTTGTACAAAGGGGAGAGGTAAGGACAGGGGGCGCTGAAACCCGACTTACACATGAATGGGCAGCGTGACGTATTACGAGCATATGAGTAGGGACTCGCTTTGAATGAGTCATACAGGTGGCAGACGCGTCCTGTATTTCATCTAACTGTACCTGTGTTTGGGTGCCTTGCTAATGGTTCTGAGTGATGGGAAGGGAGGAGGAATACAAGATATTTTAATCAAGTTTTTTTTTTCTGAATCTTCCTTTCTTGCCTTAGGGGACGACGTTACAAGTTAATGGTATTCTTAGTTCGAGTTACGAAAGAACATGATGACTTACAAGATGCTTTTATCTGTCTGCTTTTATCTGTTTTTTTTTTTT
>NC_051417.1:30353719-30353841 GCF_015228065.2 Penaeus monodon | reverse complement strand
AGTGGAATGAGGAATGAAAGGGAAATGGAGAGAGCACGGGAAAATGGAGAGAGACATACACAAAGAAAATTGAAAACTCAGGAGAGAGAGGTGTGGGAAAAGTAATATCTGTTAATTAGCAC
>NC_051417.1:30353196-30353515 GCF_015228065.2 Penaeus monodon | reverse complement strand
CAAAAGATAACTCCAATTGTTTTAGATATCTAATATCATCTCCCCCCATGAACGTCAGCCTAAGTGCCCCTATATCTCCCTGTTTAAGGTAGATGCACAGAATGTTTATTTACAGAAGGAGAAAGATCTTCTTGGTTTGTTTGAGAAAGTAAGAAAACGGCGTCTGTGTTATTTCCTTCGATGATACAGTACCTAAGCAAAATGGTGTTTACCCGGCTGCTGCTGTGGAATCGTGTGTTTGGCTGTGAGTAGTGATTTTGTGAGCTTGTGTGTGTATATGTTTATCTGCTTGTCTGTATATACGCTACATGCATGCGTC
>NC_051417.1:30351644-30352897 GCF_015228065.2 Penaeus monodon | reverse complement strand
TAGGGACGTCCTTCCTGGCCCTTCCCTTTTTCTCATATTTTCAAATATCTGCGTGTGTGCTTATTGCCAAAAATTATACTTGTAACAGCGATAATGACAATATATGAATGTGTATGGCGAAATCAAGGGGTATTTGGTGATTGTAAATGCGCATTCTCATATGATGTATGTTCAATTACAGTATGCGGGGAGACCAGGCCCGCGTTCACACCACTACCAGGTACTTAAAATCCGTGCTTTTCAAAGATTTTGGTCATTTTTTCGTTTTTGGATTTGCCAGGCGCTATGCTTCACCGACCGTATGACGTGTTTTTAGCATGGTTTGATTTTTCTTTTCTTTGCACTGAGATTGCACATTGCACAGTGAGCTACCTATCCGGAGCCACTTTTAAGGTTTGTGTGTGCTTTTTATGATGATGTTATAAATGTTATTAAAAAGAATATTTCAGTGCAGCTTTTACAATAACATACAAATTTGATAAAGCAAGAGGCGGTACGAAGATACAACCGACATGCTATCACATACGCAACATGGGCATGTGTATGCATACATTCAAGCACACATCTTTGATAATTGGCGATCAAATTATTGTTATTAAGTCCGTAAAGGAAGGTTGTTTCATCATACAAACAGCCGGACATTAGAGATAATTTCATCTTATGATCTAAAAGAACAGATAAGAATCAGACGCACGGAGAGTCAGTGAGATATTAGCAATACAAAACCCACCTATTGTCTGCAACGTTGCATGGGAGGGATATGTCTGCAAGCAACCACCTCAGCCTTGCAGGAGAGACAGTCATCGTTACGGAGGACAGACCTTGCTGGGATGTGGGATTCGATGTAAAGGTGCTGCTTTGAATTTTGTGTTATGGCTTCATTGTAGGAAAATCGTTTACTGGGCATATAAAAAAGAAAACAGAGGAAGTAGCGTTTACAAACAATAGGGTTTCGTGCCCCTAGTTATCCATATTTTTTTATTAGTTCAGAAACAGATTAACTAAATCACTGAGTGTGTTGTTAATGGTCTTCGCAGTGAAAGACATATTTTATTTCCCTATCCTATAGAGTAGACAAAAAAGAGAACATCCCTTTTGTCACTGGATTTATAGAAGTGTTTGCCACAAACAGTTCAACATTCGACCTTAGAGGGTGCAGCACGCAAGGGAGGCAGAAGGAAAAGAAGTGAATAATTTCAGATAGATTAATCCTGTAAATGACTGTTCCTGATCCGCGGTATTCTCGGTGACCA
>NC_051417.1:30351296-30351620 GCF_015228065.2 Penaeus monodon | reverse complement strand
GCAGAAAAGAACTCTCCCCTCGCTCAGGTTAATTACATAAGAGCTGGGATTAACCCCTCACTTATTATCTCAATGGCCTAATCTCACTTATCATTAGCAGCGAGCGGAGAGCTAGCGCTCAGCCCTAAACACTGCAAAATATCTCCCGTGATGAGAGGGTTGGGCCGCTGCTGTGAAAAATATAAACGATCTATGTATAGTATTTTACAAAGGTCATGAGTCCGCGGATCAAGTTAGCAGTTGCTGCGCATATCGACGATTCATCGATTTTTTTTATTCTTTTTTTTACATTGCTTGCTGAGCGTGCTTGCGTCTTGATTGCGG
>NC_051417.1:30351134-30351265 GCF_015228065.2 Penaeus monodon | reverse complement strand
GTTTCAGTACATCTACCATCCTCTTCCTCTTTCTTTCTTTTGCCACTCTAACGCTTTATTCCTTTTTCGTTTAACCCTTATACCCTCCTTTATTATTATCGTTCCCTTCCCCTTTCTTTCCCTGCGTTTAC
>NC_051417.1:30350425-30351065 GCF_015228065.2 Penaeus monodon | reverse complement strand
GCCACCTTCGTGTGATAGTTTCTACATGCGGATTATTATTCAAGGGCGTCTGGATTATTCAGTTACAGATGACTTCACTCGCAGTCGTGCCTTGGTTATACATCCATATTAAAGCGCACAGGATGCAACAGGTCACTGCATCATCGCCTCCATAATCAGCCATGCTTTACGCGGTCGTAACTGTTAAGATACATAATCATCAGCATCAGCCGTTATGCTTTCCAATTATCTGGATAATAGATGCAGGTCCCGAGGGGCATAGAGTGATTATAGGCATCAGTAATGCAGCAATTGTATTTGTTTATTATGTTGACTTAACTGTTGTAGAATAGAGGGGTAAGTGGGGACGGTTCCATTTACCGAGGCATAAATTGACTCCCGAGTATTTACTCCTGTTGTATCGGCGGTTCAATGGTTCTCTGGCGTGCGGTAACCTCGCGGGGGTCGTTTGGTGTGCTACAGACTGTGCATTTTGTTGTTCTGAATCCAGTGGAGTTATTATGGTATTAGTTGGGTAAATATTGTAGAAGGAGGAACGATGTTGATATTAATTGCGAGTCAAATTGCGGATATATAATTATTATTCACGTTGGCGGAATGGAAAGCATTTAATGTATATCGCCGCCACCGTAGTTATCTG
>NC_051417.1:30348617-30349393 GCF_015228065.2 Penaeus monodon | reverse complement strand
ACAAAAAAAACAACAACAACATTATCGTCACGAATTACATTCAGAGAAAACGTTTCTTTGTTTCTTGGTAGGCCTATGCAAAAACAAGAATGCTCTTGTAGCCACGCACATAATACTCCCAGAAACAAAACTTTTGTGAGTTCCAGCAATATCTCCTTCAATGTCCAGTTAACAGGCCGGTAATATCAGTAACGAATGAAACAAATGACATGAGAATGTGTCTAGTTCGTCATATACACATAAGCCTATTAAATTTGTAAAAAAAACATATAGATTGGCAATAAAAAAAAATTAACGGCGAAGGAATTGCCTATCAGTGGTCGAGTGGCTAATTTATTTTCATTGATAAATGGTTTATTAATGATAAGTCCACTTTATTAATGACCTAGATGACAGATGACTCATATGGCACAGGGGAAAGATTAGCTATAAACACTAACCGACGATTAGATTTTTTTTCTTTCAATAGCTGTCTCACTTTCTTACACTTCACTAAATGATGTTCTGTAGCCTTTTGAATTTAAGTAATCACTGAAAGATGACTAGCAGGAATACGTTTAGAAAAAAGTGGGAGAGATTGATAGAAGATTAGAACGAGAGAGGAAGGGGAGAAGGAGTGGGAGTGAGAGGGAGAAGAGAAGAGAGGAGATTGGAGACAAACAGACACCAGGCAGACAGACAGAGGCGTCAGGGAGGAAGATAAAGGAGAGGGAGAGTGATCATGAAAAGAAGCTTTAGAAAGAGAGCGTGAGGGTAAGAGTTAGACCTAGACGAAC
>NC_051417.1:30348146-30348525 GCF_015228065.2 Penaeus monodon | reverse complement strand
TTTATGTAAAGAATTCACGCATGCACATGCGCGCTCACACTTACGAACACGCTTCCCAGCTTTCCCAGAAACCGAAGTGTGCAAATGCGATATCCCGGCTTAGGGGTCGCCGCAGAGAGCTTGCTGACGAAGGTATGAGGAACGTGGATACGGTGCAGAGGTGGAGGATTATGAGGGCGTGGTAGGTGTGAGGACTCATGGCGTCCCGGAGTTAAGAGTTAACGCCCTGTAGCATACGTTCATTATTTTTACCTTCGTATGTTGGAAACGTTTCATCACGCCCACAAACCCTCTTCCTAGAATGCCAGTCACGTTAAAAGCCAAACGAGAACCAATCTTTCTATATATCATTAGCCAATTGCTTTTCATGCAAATCCGC
>NC_051417.1:30347091-30348107 GCF_015228065.2 Penaeus monodon | reverse complement strand
CGTCGATCTGTGTACAGCAGGATGACGAGGCCTAACCAAAAATGTACCGTCTGAAAGCCCTCGAGACGACGCCACCCACTCAAATAACCGTACTCGCCGTGTACATAGGCCTATGTCAGTGCAGTGACCTTGTGTGGGAACAGAGGGTCATTAAGGTCGTTCGTGCAGACGCATTAATCACTGGTCCGATATGCGTATGGAGGCGTAGAGGGGGATCATTACCGCGGCGGCAAAACCCAGACGTTTGCAACAAAAAACGGACCACCTGCCTTAGGCCTTCCTTGGGTTACGCAGGTAGGCTTTCTTGGCGGTCGATGCCAGATGACTCAGGAGGGCATATAATCCACACATGTTATTTAGTTACGATTAGTATATTGCACTTTTTTGGGTTACAGAACATGAGTTTTTTTCCTCTATGTTAGCCGGGTTTCGATATTGCCTTGAGATGCCATGGTCGGCGAGCTGCTGTGCGTTTGGCATGTCTGACAAAGAGGTGGTTGACCCTGAACGTACCCACTGCATGACAGTATCCTTACTCATGATATTTTTTTCTTCGCTCTGAAAGTGTTCCTTCACGGGGTACATCTCATTCCTTACAGAGTTTTGTCTCGTTGGATAAGAAGCTTACTATTGTGTGTTCGATATAAGATACGGTTGTATCTTATTATTTCATGAGGTGAACTCGTCTACTTCATGACATAAACCGACACATGGTATTCGTTATATCAGGTATCATAATAATTCATTAAGTAGAATGACTTTTTTCTACTTTGTACCCTGGTCCTCGATTACATATAATTCCGAAGCTCTAGCCTACCACCAAGAGATTGATCATATTTTGTCCTCGGTGTTTGCCTAGGATTTTTTTCCCATTTCTTTTGGTAGGAATGTGACAATGGGATACTACACCATTTTTTGTTTGCAATGGAAAGATTCTCAAAAGTCAATCATGATAAACCATGCACAAGTGATATTCATGTTCTGTTTCCTGACTTCTTCCCGATGTACCTGAAACA
>NC_051417.1:30346181-30346606 GCF_015228065.2 Penaeus monodon | reverse complement strand
AGAAAGAGGTGTGGGTGATGAGACACAAACATGCTAGACAATAATGTATAGGGATATGATGATAGTTAAAAATTTGGGGGGTGAAGGGTGTGATGGCGGGACGGGAGGGGGGAGCCAGAGATGACAGGGGGGGAGGGGTTAAGGGTGGAAACATGAAGGAAAAGTACAGGGTGAGTTATAAGTTCCTCTCAGTGATTTGCCAAAATATATATGAAATGTACATTCACATTAAATGTATGACATATTGTGCATAAAAGTCATAAGTGATAGTAAAGAAGCAAATACACGGTGACACCTGGTTCTTGGATAATAAATATTTTGGTCTTGTAAAGTCACTTGCATTTTACTTTAAAAACTAAAACAAGTAAGACACACATATTCATTTTCATTTTTTTTTTTTTCTTGAGAATGATGTAACAATTGTC
>NC_051417.1:30345844-30346153 GCF_015228065.2 Penaeus monodon | reverse complement strand
AAGAATAACCTTGCCAAATGAATGAAAAACATAAGTTAGACTCCGTCACTTGATATACAAATCCATGTAAGAAATATTGAAAAAAAAAAAATTCTTTTGGTAAGTTTATATATAACTGTACGGTGTTATTGTTCTGCCATAAGTGTCCAACTGTAAGAAAACTATGAGGGAAAAAGTATCCTCATAAAGTGACTGTTTGCCCAGCTCTTAAGTGGTCAGAATACGGTCGAGTAACCCGGTGTTTGCTCTACACTCTGGCCACACCATACACACTCCCAGATACTAATTACTAGGTGTCCTGACTCGCGC
>NC_051417.1:30345557-30345692 GCF_015228065.2 Penaeus monodon | reverse complement strand
AGGGGTGTATGCTCAGAAGAAAACTTTAGTACACGATATATATAAATTGCAAATCTTTTCCTATTGACTTACAGCTGAGATGGAGTATTCACAGCCGTTGTCCGTGTCATTTGCTATCAGAGATAAGATGAGATC
>NC_051417.1:30345015-30345515 GCF_015228065.2 Penaeus monodon | reverse complement strand
CTACGACCGGCCATCAGGGGAGGATATCCGGTCCCCACCCCCCGCCCCTATCTCCCTAAGACACACACAGGTATTCCGAATGCTCATCAAGGTTTGAAAGGTGAGGGGGGGCGATCGCAGGAAATAAGAAAGGTGAGAGGAGGATTTTTTTCATATTCATAGTAAGTTATTATGTGAATTTATTTATCACTGACAGTGGGCGGTAGCGTTTGCAATTAAGATCGTCAAAAAGTGAAGAGGCAAATAAAGCAATGAAAAAGTAAAGCAGGAAATGAGTAGGAAAATAACGCATTAAACAAGGTGTGTTTTCATTTCCGGGATAACGTTATTAAATTCTACGTTATTAGATTTTAAATAGTAACACTTATGGTAATAAAGTGTACATGTTTATGCATAAATCATGGGCTGTTACAGTTTGTTGTACACTTCTATTTTAGTTTTTAAACACAAGAGGTCTACTTTGCCGTGACATCCTATACGAAGCTATTCCTATATGAAAT
>NC_051417.1:30344411-30344930 GCF_015228065.2 Penaeus monodon | reverse complement strand
TAAATAGATAGAGAGACAGAATCACACACAGGGACACCGCAAAGGCTATCAGAGAGCCTTAATATTCCCAGCATAAGGGTAACAAAAATCAGATTAACAATGGGAGACGTACATTCGCTGTCGAGGTTACGTACAGGATTACTTTTCATCTATGGACACGCGCCGCTTTCCTTTTTCTTTTCTTTTTTACGCGTCTGGTAGGCCTTCTCATGTCGTAGAAAACAAGGCTTCGAGGAACTCTTTTTTTTGTATTAATAATGTCTTTTCATTGTGATTTTTAAACCTTAATGTATTTTATTATGTGTTCTATAGTATGAGGTTGTTTATCTTTTCTTTTTTATTTACAGGTATGTAAACAGCCTTTGAGAGAAGGGAGGACGAGCCTGTGAGTTCATTTACTTTTTTCTTTCGTTTTTGCTTTCTCAGAAATCGTATTAAGTCTAAGTTTTTGATGGGCTATGCGTCACTGTAACCGGGAGGCTTCTGATGTAAGTCGAATCAGTACTTTAAGCATGTTCT
>NC_051417.1:30343343-30344113 GCF_015228065.2 Penaeus monodon | reverse complement strand
TAATTTGGGTTCAAACTTTCATTTGTACTTTACGACCATCCCTCCTCAAGATATATTGCATCGGCTCATGGGAAAGTACCAAATAAAGTAGCCAAAATGCCCTATAATTCACTGAAGACGGAATACTGTAAATAAGGTACCAGAATGTCCCTTTATCCAACTGAAGGCACGGAAGCTGCATGTCATTTTGTGCATTGCGTCATTGTCTTATGTTCATTGTCTTGTTTATGGTCTTTTTGTCCGTTGACCCATTCGTGGACTCACTCTTTCTTTTATCCCCTTATTTGTATCGTTGTTTGTTATATTGGTTCGTTGTCTCGCGAGGGAAGTTTTCACAAAACATTGAATCCGGGTACTGTTCAGTAAAGGTAAAATGGGCTCCGTCCATTTAGAGTTAATATGTAAAGTTTGTCCCCCAAAACAAGCGGAGTTTGGAAGAAGTTTCACGCCGCTTGTGTTACTGTTCTTTTTTCCTTGTTTGTTATTTTTGGTCTTGTTATTTTGTTTTGTTGATAATATCTGATGTCACGTCACGCCGATTACCGTTATTGATATCGTATAATGTTATTAGTATTGCTTCGTCCCCCTACGTAGATTTCCTTTTACCTAATGGCCTTGTAGGAACTGGAAGAGTGTATTTATTAGTTTATTGATATCGCCGTCTTTTGCTGTTGTCGCTGCCATTTTTTGTCTATTCAGTTATTTATTCCTTCTTATTTCGCTCTTTTCCTTTATTCAAAATCACAGTAATTTCTAAATCTTTTGCTAAA
>NC_051417.1:30342329-30342877 GCF_015228065.2 Penaeus monodon | reverse complement strand
TTAAAATCACATATCACGAGAAAAATCCTCGCAAAAGGACAGTTAAAGACATGGGCCAAAAGCATTGTTTTTATACGGAAAAATAATCGCATACGAAGGCTAAATGATTTAATTTAAGTCATACGAGTGAACTGTTTAGTTTAACCTAGTTTGGATAAAATTCGGTGGATGGAATGTAGGCGAATCAGAGAGCTAACTTTAGAATAATTCCAAGCAGAGCCAAAATCAGATTGAAGATCAAGTTTGCATTAATCAAAAACAGTTCATGGATGCTTTGGCCCAAACAAGTGTTGCATTTTTTTTACTGTAAAGCTGGTAGTTTAGCATTGCCTTGACGGTATAAATGATATGCAATAATGTCAATTTGAAATTCAACAACTCTGCTAGTAGTGAAATGCTCGTGCTGTGGAAGTGGTTGGTTCGTGTGGCTTGTTTGCCGAGAATATGCATGATTCGTGGCGGCCACCGTGTTCAAGTCTCACAGGTCCTCTTAGGCCTCGTACTTTCGGCGTAAATATTCATGGAGAGAACTTGGGTTGTACTCTTGG
>NC_051417.1:30341720-30341963 GCF_015228065.2 Penaeus monodon | reverse complement strand
AAACTCCTGTTACTAAGGTAAAAAGACCAGGTTTCCAGACCGAAAAAATAAGGTCCGCCAAACTTCCTTCTTCCCGGGCTTCGAGAGCGGCCGCCCCTGCCCGGCCTGGAAACATTAGGCTGGAACAGAGCCATCACCAGCCAAGATGGATTAGCCTGGAAATGAAAGTCGAAATAGTTAAATCTTTGCTGGGCTTCAGAGAGTCGTAATGCCCCATAATGGAGACGTTCCCTTCTGGTCTTC
>NC_051417.1:30341455-30341632 GCF_015228065.2 Penaeus monodon | reverse complement strand
TAAATGGTTTACTTTTAGTTTTTATTTGGTGGGAACTTTGTTTATATATATATTTTTTTTACTTTGTTTCCTCTTTTCTCTTTATTCTTCTCTTAACCGATTCATTGAAAAAATATATACAAGGGAATGTGGATCCAAGCTATATATTTACCAGCAGGGAAATACAAAAGTAAAAGC
>NC_051417.1:30340317-30341229 GCF_015228065.2 Penaeus monodon | reverse complement strand
TTCAAGGCTAAGTGTAATCTTCCCGCATTACACCGGGAACCAGATAGTTCCTCGGGAACATCATACCAATCTGCCGGTGAGAACAAGGCTGAGGAAGGGAGGAAAAGGGGATTTGGGAAGAAAGACCTACCTTCGCCGTTTCTTTTCACTCGACTCGGGAAATGACGGTGTGGGGGTTCAAGGGGAGGAGGAGAGAGATAGGATAAAGGGAAGAGGAAGAAGGGAGAAGGGGAATGGGGTGATAGGGATGTATGACGGAGAGCGAAAAGGGAGAAGGGGAGAAAGGGCCTGTGGGGATAAGAATGGGAAGGGGAAGAAGGGGTTTCAGGGATATGCGGGGGAGGGGTGGAAAGGGGGAAGGAGAGGAAGGGAGAGAGGGAAGAGGTTCGTAGGGGTGTGTAGGGGTTTGGGAGAACGGGAAAGTGGTTGTAGGGATGTGTTGTAGGGGAGGAGCGGGACGGGGGAAGGGGTGGAAATGAGAACCAGAAAGTGGTGATAGGATGTGGGGGAGGGGAGGAAAGGGGGAAGAGAAGAAAGAGGGACTGGGTTGTAGGGATGTGTAGGGGACGGAGACGAGGAAGAACGAGAAGGGAAGCGCTTTACTGGGGTGTGTTGGGGGAAGGGAAAGGAGGCGAGGAGAGGGAAAACGGAGGGAGGAGGGAATAGAAAGGGAGAAGGCAGGGACAGGAGGGAGTTAGAGTACGAAGGAGTTTGTAGGGATGTGTAGTTAAGGAGAGGGAGAGGGAAGAGGGAGGGAGAGGGGAGAGGATGGGGAGAGACTGAGGTTGTAACATCATCGTCCACGTAATATCCCGTCGTGTAAGTACATTAAAGACAAATTTATGTTAGAGGTCCCCATCACGAGCTCCTCCATGGCGGTGGTCTGTCGCAAACAGCAGCGATGCTCAGACT
>NC_051417.1:30339983-30340263 GCF_015228065.2 Penaeus monodon | reverse complement strand
CATATGCCGATGTGTCTCGCTACTTAAATCCTCTCGTTCGCCCCCCTCCCTCTTTCCCCTCTTCCCTTTCCCTTGTCTCCCCTCCCTCTCGAGAAAAAAAGGCCCCCGCCCTCGAGCCCTCGCCGAAACAAACGCCCAGAGTCTTCCGGGCAGCCCAAGGAGCTTCCGACATCTTAATGTGTAGTGCCTGGTCCGCCGGCTTGAGCAATTTCCTCCTCAGATGCTCGTAATTGTAACGTTGGCCTTCCCGACGACCTAGACAATGCGCCCATCTCTTAGC
>NC_051417.1:30339658-30339905 GCF_015228065.2 Penaeus monodon | reverse complement strand
ATTCACCATGGATAAAGGAGGCAAGAATAGAGGAGGCTGTGGAATAAGGGGAAAGGCAGAGGAATAGGGGGTGGGTAATGGGGAATAGAGTGCGTATGAAATATTTGCGTATCATCGTCATCTGTAACTGTAAACTGTCTCTTTCGAAACTTGAAAATATAAAATCCCGATGAAGACGTTTAAACATTAGACTACATAGGTAACAGTGAAGGAAATGACAAGGAAGGATCATTTAAAAAGCAAAGAA
>NC_051417.1:30339266-30339458 GCF_015228065.2 Penaeus monodon | reverse complement strand
GAAAATTACAATAGAGGAATAAAAGGCGAACACATGTCTGAATGCAACGTCCATAAGCTGGATATAAAGATGTCTTTGAAGACGTTTTGAGCTAATGGGTAATGATGAATCAATAGGAGGTAAGTTGTAAGAAGTATCAGGACTGACGTACGGCGAGAGAAGCGTTATAAAAGGAGGAACGGTTCAAGAAAT
>NC_051417.1:30339036-30339160 GCF_015228065.2 Penaeus monodon | reverse complement strand
GAGAGGAGTGCGGGTCACTATGAATTCATTCAAAAGAGCCATGCGTCAGTAGGCATAAACAAAGGAGAGAAAACGCGATCCTGAGAGGAAGAATTTTGAAATGTTTCTTGGGGAAGTGGGAAGT
>NC_051417.1:30338145-30338643 GCF_015228065.2 Penaeus monodon | reverse complement strand
AAATTCCGACCATATGAATATAATTTTTCACATCAGAAAAAAGACAGACATAGGCAAAGGAAGGAAAGAAATGTAAAACAGAAGCAGCGAAGGGGAGCATCGCAGGAAGAAAGAGAGAAATTAGATGAGTTTCTCCTCCGTTCTCCTTTGCTCGCAGGCCGGCGCCGC
The DNA here is from genome assembly GCF_015228065.2 of Penaeus monodon. Taxonomy (NCBI): domain Eukaryota; kingdom Metazoa; phylum Arthropoda; class Malacostraca; order Decapoda; family Penaeidae; genus Penaeus; species Penaeus monodon. The sequence continues at coordinate 30,338,475 of NC_051417.1, read as the reverse complement.
CTCACAAAAGGAAGAGTTACCCCTCAAATCGCAACGCCAGTTCTTTATGGAGGGAGTTCGTCTGTTTTCAATATTCACTTCTTTACCGCGATCAATCCCATTGACTAGAGGTAACGTTTGACTGCGAATCATTGTCGTAACTGTAGCCGCCTGCAGATGAGAATATATCGCAGCAAGAGAAAAAGAATGGGACCCTCCCCGCATCTCCGAAACACTTAGGAAAGATAGAGTTTTCTGTAAGATTGATGTGTGCGATTTGCATATGGTAGCACTCGGCTGGAATAAGGCCGTTGGTGCAGGCGAAACACTGGAGACTGTTGGGAAAGAGAT
>NC_051417.1:30336580-30336683 GCF_015228065.2 Penaeus monodon | reverse complement strand
TTTAAAATTTTTTAAATTCCCCGGTTTTGAGAAATTAGCCCCTCATCTGTGACGGGAAACTGCATGAAGAAAGAGATTTACAAAGGGGTTGGGGGGGGGGGCC
>NC_051417.1:30335827-30336088 GCF_015228065.2 Penaeus monodon | reverse complement strand
GATGGTCGGCAAAGCCTTCCCCCCAAATAAACCAAATTACGTAGGATATCTCGAAAACGGCTTATATGGAGAAAAAAAAATTCTTATACCAGAATTCCTCTCTTCCACGAATTACAGTACAAAAATTGTTCGTTATATTATCTCGTTTCCCACTGCATAAAATATGGAATAGAAATACGAAAAGAAAGAAAACGAAGTTGAATGTTGATGTTGAGGACGTTTGATGTCAAGAGGGTTGGGGGTCCGTACTCCTTCTTCCCG
>NC_051417.1:30335675-30335793 GCF_015228065.2 Penaeus monodon | reverse complement strand
AGCCTCTCTTTTAGCACTCAGGAAAGAAGGAAAGAAACAAAAATCAAACTGAAAAATATACTGAAAGGAAAGCTGATTACATGTGATGATAAGTGAAACCTAAATTATAAACTGAATA
>NC_051417.1:30335494-30335656 GCF_015228065.2 Penaeus monodon | reverse complement strand
CTATTCGTTTAAATATCTACCTTGATTTACGAGGGATTATAAAAGGGGAAAAACACAACTCAATGCTAAGTCTTACTGCGCAGGTTTTAAAGGTCATGAATGAAAAACTATGACAGACATCCCGACCTTATTTTCTTTTCATTCTCATTCGCATTTTCGTAA
>NC_051417.1:30334335-30334438 GCF_015228065.2 Penaeus monodon | reverse complement strand
GGGCCCGGCAGAATAAAGGCGAGAGGAAAAGGAACAGTCCAAAAAAGGGAAAGGGAAAATGTGGGGCTTTGGGCTTAGGGATGGGGACGATGGCGGGGGGGGG
>NC_051417.1:30331751-30334057 GCF_015228065.2 Penaeus monodon | reverse complement strand
GAGGGAGCGTGCTGGCGACATTAGGCTGGACTGGTGCCATGTCGCTCCAAGATGGATCACTCGCTGAATTCAAGTTGAAAACTCCCGGCCGTGCCATCATGTCGTGATGACTTCCTCGAGAGTGCGAAACCCCCTCTGAGAGATGGAGGGGGGGGGAAGGAGAGGGAAGGATGGGGAGGAAAAGGGGGTGAGGGTGGGTGGGGCAGAGGAGGAAAAGGGGTGGGGAGAAAAGGGGAGGAGAGAGATGGGAGAGGGGATGAGAGATGGGGTGGGGGGGAGGAGAAGGGAGGATAGAGAGGAGAAAAGGGGTGAGGGAGGGTGGGAGAGGGAAGGAAAGGGTAGGACGAAGAGGAGAATGGGGGTGAAGGAGGGGGGGAGTTTTGGAGAAGAAGAACAAAGGATAGATAGGAAAAAAAGAGGTGAGGGAGGGGAGAGGAGGGAAGACTAGAGATACGAAAGGGCGTGAGGGGCGGGAAGGAGAGAGAAGGATGGAGAGGAGAAAGGGGATAAGAGAGGGTGGGAGAGGGGAAGAAAGAGAAAAATAGAGAGGAGAAAGGGGTGAAGGAGGATGGGAGAGGGAAGGTTGGAGAGGAGAATAAAGGTGAGGGAGAGTGTTAGGGAAAAGAAAATAGAAAGGGAAACAATGGGGATGGGGGAGGAGAAGGAGAAGGAAGAAAGGAGGGAATGGGAAGAAGTAGAGTGAAAGAGGAGAAGGAAAAGAAAAGAGAGAAAGGGATGGAAGGGGGGGAGTTTGAGGAAGGTTGGAGTAGGTGGGGAATAAGGAAGAATAGAGTAAGGGTAGAGAAAAGGAAGGCGAGAGAAAGGGAAAGAGTGGGAGTTGGAGTAGAAATAAGGCTATTGAAGAAGAGGGAAGGACGCAGAGAGAAGTAAGGGAGTGGGGACAAGGAAAAGGAGAAGAGGGAAGGGTGATAAGAGATGTAAGAGAGGGAGAAGGAAAGGGAAGAAGAGAGACGGGCGAGGGGAGTTGAGGTTGGGGGCGTTGGTGGGGGTGGGAAGTTAGACGGGCGGAAGGTTTCAGGGGATTGAGGATGGGCGTGCGGGCAGGGGGGGGAGGGGGAGGGAAATTGGGAGAGGAGGTGGGGTTGGAAGGGCGGAGATGTAAGTGTCAGATGGGAAGTGAACGAAGAAAGTGTTGGAAGGGAGAGAAGAAAAGGGAGATCTAGTGTTCGATAAGGCTACGTGTGTTGGAAGATCAAACGATGAAAGGACGAGACAGAGAAAAGGAGGGAAAGAGAGAAGTGGAAAATGTAAGTGACGATGAGGGTGGAAAACAAGAGGGGATGAGATGAGGTTTATAGATGGAAGTGAGAAGAAGAATGAGGAAGAGACAGTAAATGATAATATAAGAATAAAGAAGGAAAGGACAAAGGGTAGAGAGAAAACAAAACAGACAAAGAAAGATGCAGGGACAGAGAGCGAGAGGGAGAGAGCGGCAACGGGAACCCAACACCGAAAGTTTGAGAAATACATCTGAGAGAAGATTAAAAAAGCAAAGAAAAGGTGGGAAGATGAGGGTGGAAGGGGGAGAGGGAGAGAAAGAGGTAAAGGATTATTTTTAAAACTCGCGGGCGGTTGGAGTGTGTTAACGAGGGCAAAGGAGGGGGAAATGGGGGGGGGGGTGATTGGGGAAAGAAAGTCGCGTGTTGTCCATATAGAGGAAGGAAGGGGGGAATGGGAAGAATGCAAGAAAAAAGAGGAATAGAATGCCAGAAGAGAGAGGGGAAGGAGGAAGGGAAGGATGCAAGAAGAGAGGTAAGGATGAGGATGCAAGGGGAGAGAAAGGGTGAAGATGCAAGAAGAGAAGGGAAGGGGGCATTGTGGGAAGAGCAAAGAGGCCCAAAAGAAGGAGAAAGAGGGGATACAAGGAGAGAAGTGGAGGGGGGAAGGGGGAGGGGGAAGGAGGTTGAACAACATCAGAGAGGGAAATGCAGATGGGAAGAGGGGAAAACGGAAGTTAATTTAACTATTTTCGAGTAAATAGTAAAAAGACGAAAAAAAACAGAACGGGCGAGAATAAAAGAAAGCTGTAAAGATAGAGAAAAAACGCATCGTTGGACTGAAGGCAGAGGAAAGTTTAAACAGGGAAGAGGGAAGGGCAGAGAGGCTGGGGGGGGGGGCCTGCTTGAAAACGCAATAAAGGGAAATTGATAACTTTTTTCCAGTCGGGATGTAGATTTATCGTCAAAGTTGAAGTAAATGGTGGGAAAGAGTTGGAAATAATGTTTCCAATATATATATGGAACCAAATTACGGGGTGGGAGATTGTCTTCACTTCTGCCTAAAGA
>NC_051417.1:30331291-30331572 GCF_015228065.2 Penaeus monodon | reverse complement strand
TTTCGCAGCAAATGATGAATAGCTACAAACCGTTAACATATATCAAAGAAAAAGCACTCATTAATGCAAGCATCTCTCGTCACCCGCACAAGGGCAACGTTAACTAACCTCTTATAAAACCGGAAACGCGTGGCATGGCGGAACTCTCGGGGGGCAGAGGGGCAGTGGGGGGCTAGAGTAATGGGGGGGGGGGGTTGCGAGTAAGGATGGGGAGTATTTATACTGTACAGAGACAGCGTCTATGTAGGGTGTAGTCTAGACCTGGCAGTAGACTGACTGAT
>NC_051417.1:30330616-30331079 GCF_015228065.2 Penaeus monodon | reverse complement strand
CCCATCCCACCCTTTCCCCCTCTCTCCATCCCCTCTTCTTCCGCATCTTCTCTCTTTCCGTATGTATTCATGTATTCATATCTGTATTCATGTATGTTTGTGTGCGCGTGTCTGCGAGCGCGTGTCAACACATCGAGGATTGCTTTGCATAATCCCGTCTCGTGTCTGTTGGAGTCGAATGAGGACGTTCGCTTGACAGAAGTCGTCCCAAAACGGCGTTATACACAGCTCATTTCGCCGTGGCCCTTATTCAGGAGTCGAAGGCCCGTCTGCATGGGACAAAGAACGTTAACTGGCTGATGGAAATGCCACGCTAAGTCCCCGCCCCTCGTGTCAATTCTGGAGGCTTGTCGTTGGGAATGTTATGATGAGATATTGTGTTGTAATATGGGTATATGGATAGGTAGGTAGGTAGATAAACGGGCAGAAGGTCAGGCTCTCTGTTTCTCACACTCCCCCCCCC
>NC_051417.1:30330084-30330404 GCF_015228065.2 Penaeus monodon | reverse complement strand
GCATCGCCACACACAAACATATTAAAACAAACAAAAGTCATTATATCCTACATTTAACGCGTGACACTTTTTTCCATTTTATTAATCTTCTCCCCACTCTCAAAATTTACATATCAATTGAAAAGTTAATGATCGATATATGTAGAGTAAAAAAAAAGAGAAGAGAAGGGGAAGAAAAAAAGTATATTGAAATTCATTCAAAGCACACAAAAAGAACCAGGTACCCATTTACCTAATGATGCTAGTCATTAGCATTTTTATTTCGAGGGGTGAATAGGCCGGTGCTCGTTACGACATTGAGGTGGTGCGGGTCAGCTTAT
>NC_051417.1:30329112-30329911 GCF_015228065.2 Penaeus monodon | reverse complement strand
AAAAATTGGTTCAGGAGAGGCGTTAGCAGGTGGGGGGGGGGGGGAGAATGGACTAGGTCAATGGTGGAATAGAGAACGCACATGGACGTTAGGAGGGGGAGACGGGGGTAGAGGTGGGTACGAGTACGGCGAGGAGAGGGGGTGGGATGAGCCGAATGGGGAAATTGCTGAGGGGAGGGGGGAACTAGTAGGGGGAGAGGAGTGGGATGGCATGGGTGGAAGAGGAGGTGGAAATGGGCGTTCAGAGGGGTGAGGAGAGGGGTAGGATGAGGGGAATGGAGGAGCTAGTAAGAGGGGATGGTGAATGGGGAAATAGGTTAGGAGAAGTGTTAGCAGGAGGAAAGGATTTGGGGTAAAGGAAAGGGGAATAAAGGAAGGGACGATAAAGAGAAGGACAATCTCTCTCTCTCTATTGATCTGAATATTTAAATATATAGGGTAAATAGGTAAGAATGAAAAGATCACATAACAATCTTGGTATTTCGCTTCTGGGGATATACTGTAAAGATTAAAATCGCTCTTCTTCGCCCTTACATTTGTATTATTCGGAAGGGGAGGCAGGAAGTGAGAATAGGGATCAGGGTAAATAGAATGTGATAATCATTATCAATCTAATGCTGCAGCTTGTCTGTTATGCGATAATTTCCTTTGTAAGTGTCTCACTTTATAAAAACAAAAGTCTGGTATGTATATTAAAGCTAAGTATTCAGTCTCAAACATGAACCTACCGTAAAAAACAAAAAAAATCAGTCTAGTAAATCAGCTTTTCTCCACTTAGATTGCACAATTGAGCTAACAA
>NC_051417.1:30328798-30329052 GCF_015228065.2 Penaeus monodon | reverse complement strand
AAAGCCCTTCCATTCATACAACCCAGACTTAATCACGAGAACTGTATTATCCACAGTCAATTACACGTGTATAAAACGGAGAAAACGGAATCAACATACACAGTCACACGCGACGGCAGACGGACTTACTGCAGGAACCCCGCCGCCGGCACGAAAATCGAAACACCTAAGAGAGAGAGAGAGAAAAAAAATGTATATTCTTCAAAGGCCAAGATCATAGGGCAGGAGGCCTAAGGTCAAGGTAGTGCTGTGAG
>NC_051417.1:30328171-30328437 GCF_015228065.2 Penaeus monodon | reverse complement strand
TAGACCTAAGCATTTTTTTTTCTCTCTGTCTTTTTTGTACGGGAAGGATACGAGGTGAGGGGAGGGGGAGGGGAAGTGGTAGTCGCGTCTCGATATGGGTGATAGGGGGGGAGGGGGCAGAGGAGGGTGGCGGGGTGTCTATCACAACAACTATATTATGGTCTTTTTGTCCATGTTGTATGAGAACGACAGGGTCAATGTCCTGGACTCTATTTTGGAAAGGAGATGCCAGAATAAAAGAGCAGGGATAGCAAAGGACGGGGACG
>NC_051417.1:30327995-30328116 GCF_015228065.2 Penaeus monodon | reverse complement strand
CGACTTGAATGGAATGGGAGAAGAGGAAATTATTTATATTAGTTCACGCCATGTAAGGCAAAAGGCATTTTTTGTGTAATGTATAAAGTCTATCTTTCATGTTTGTAAATTTGTTGGTCAA
>NC_051417.1:30327556-30327972 GCF_015228065.2 Penaeus monodon | reverse complement strand
GGCAGGTTCACTTCATTCGTCACGATAATCGTTAATGGCTATTTTTTGAGATTTGTCATCCGTTTTATCCTGAGCATTTAAAAAGAGAACACTGTTGCATTCGTTATTGCATCGTTCATTTCTTATATTTCAAATAGGTCTCTCTTCCAAGAAGCTTCTGCAATTTACATATTCTCCATCACTGCCTGTCTTCCCCACATCTTGCACATTATCTCTCATTATCTCTCTTCCTCCCCTTCTGTGTCTTTAACATTTTGACGTCTCCCAATCGCTACTACATTTCGGAGAATATACAAGGTGTGAACAAACATCTCGTATTTTTAGCTCTTTTATGGCTTCTTAAAAAAAACGTACATAAACACGCACACTCACGCAAATCTCCATCCTCTTCTACTTCTTTCCTTCGAAAAAAGGGA
>NC_051417.1:30327089-30327288 GCF_015228065.2 Penaeus monodon | reverse complement strand
GGTTGCGGCACAAAAACGGCCATGACCACAAGCCACTTCGCGCCATATATTTTTTCATCTCTACCTTCCCCTTTTTTTGTAATCATGTGCGTGTTGAGACTCCGCCTGTCCACATTTTTTTCCAGTCCGTACCCAATTTTTTTCACCTTCACGGGCGTCTCGTGTGATGGTTTGGTGACCTGCCCGGCCAGATAGCATC
>NC_051417.1:30326782-30326913 GCF_015228065.2 Penaeus monodon | reverse complement strand
TCTAGTGCTTAGGCAAAGGGCATCCCGGGTAATGATGAATCACCTCGCGGCATATTCAGCGTGGGTAATCGCCCGACAGATGTTTAAACGACGCTGCTGAAGTATTTATGGCTTTTGGCGAAGAGCGAAAA
>NC_051417.1:30326589-30326741 GCF_015228065.2 Penaeus monodon | reverse complement strand
TTCGAGGCGGTGTTTCTCATTTATTTTTTCTCGTTCGTACTGTACCTTCATCGGTAAATAAAGACAGTCTCTATCTGCCAATCGCCCCCCTCCCCCCACCCCCTCCATCCGTAAGTATTTATCCCGACTTGAGTTTGGCGAGAAGGTCATCC
>NC_051417.1:30326372-30326541 GCF_015228065.2 Penaeus monodon | reverse complement strand
CCCCTTTCTTGTTTCTCGCTCCCGCAGCGGCGATGAAGATTGGCACCGGAGACCTTGCAGGGGGTATGGGGAGGAGGGGGGTGGGGGTCACGCCGCCTGGGATCTGGCCTTCCTCACCTTGTCCTGCCTCGCCCTCGCACGACCTTGGCTGGAAGAGGTCATGCCGATT
>NC_051417.1:30325557-30326047 GCF_015228065.2 Penaeus monodon | reverse complement strand
GAAAAAAAATGGAAAAAGTAATAGGAGTGAGTGAGCGATAACTTAAAGTCGCAAAATGTATGTATTGCAATGAAACGGCAAAATTTGAAGTCTAATGCTCAACCCTAATCGTTGTTTTTTCTCTTTCCGTTTCCTTTTTCATTTTTTATTATACTTTTTTTACGCGTTCAAACATAACGGAGACTTATTATCTTTTTATTTAGGTATTATATGTGTGCGCTTGTGTTTGATGGCGAGTCTTTGTTTCTGAGTCGGCCTCTGTCCTCCCTTAATAGTGTGTCTGCGTCGAGTGACAAGGGGACGTTCCGGAGGCCTGGCGGCGATGACGTCGAGCAGGGAGGATGATCGACGCGGCAGTCACGCTTCTTGACCCGCTCGAGAGACAACCCCCACCCCCTTCCTCTCCTTTCTCCCTTTCCTTTTTCCCCCCCCCCCTTTTTTTTTGTTCCCTCCGTCATTTCCTTATTTTCGTCTGAGACCTCTCCACCTG
>NC_051417.1:30325224-30325428 GCF_015228065.2 Penaeus monodon | reverse complement strand
AAATCCCTGCAACACGTGAGAGACAGGAGGTGATTGCTAAGATGATTGCTCTCTGAACGCTAGTGGATGCTGGTGTCTGTCTAGTGGAGGATGGGAAATCACGCAACCTTGAAATTAAGCGGCATAACGACGATACCGCGTTTTGTTTGTTCTTATCATTGCCGTTATTGCTATTATCATCTTTACTGATAATCATTTATTTGC
>NC_051417.1:30324599-30325142 GCF_015228065.2 Penaeus monodon | reverse complement strand
CTACCTCCATCCCCATCACACCCACCAAGATCACCTCGTCCTCAGCCTTATCACATTATCTTCATCTAAAACAAATCTCTTCGACCTTTATTCTCTATTAAACACTGAAGAAAAAAAAAACAAAGAGAAAATAAATCGAAGACACTGCCGTAGAAGACGAACCATTTCCCTCCTTCTTGGAAAGTGATATTAATCACATTCCGAGGGATGCGGATGTCAGCAGCGTCAGCAAGAAGGCTGGAGACGGGGATACACCTGATTTAAAGGAAAGTCCAAAACTGCCTTTGTTGAGCTACTTGAAATATATCGATTAAAAATCTCTTATCAATGCCAACATTAAAATCTTGTTCAAATCCTTTGCTTTGCATATTTTCCATTTCGTTACCTTTCATAACCATGGCTAAGATAAGGAAGATGCAAATTTTGAGTCGTAAATATTGTTTAATCCTGTAGCCTTGATTTTGTTTTCTGTTCTTATTTTTATAAATTTTTCTTGCTTTTTTTTACTTTCTCACTCTTATTCTTTCACCCTCTCATTTTAAG
>NC_051417.1:30323946-30324363 GCF_015228065.2 Penaeus monodon | reverse complement strand
GTAGTCTCGTTTTTGTCGATCGTCTGCCGAAAGAAAAACTATCGGTGATTACCCCGTCCCTCCCCTCCCCCCACCCCCTATTGCTGCCATTGCCACGGAGAGCCTGCGAACTCCCGAACTGATTCTTTTTTTCTCCCTCTGTTTCTCTCTTTTTTCTTTTTCTCCCCTTTTTTCGTTTGGTGGAATCTTAAAGGGATTTTGTTTGTCTGATTAGAGTGACAGTAATGGAGCGCGCTTAAAGTGACGACCGTAAACATCTTGGTTGTATCGGGCATGACACACGCTGCGTATATCACGGTATTATTGCTATTGCTGTGCTTTGTGTCTGTTGTGAGGCGTTAGATGTTGTCGGCTTCGGGGGCGAGTGAATTGGTTATTTGCAATCTAATCGTGTTTGACGTTTGAAGACTGCCATTA
>NC_051417.1:30323482-30323809 GCF_015228065.2 Penaeus monodon | reverse complement strand
ACAAAGGAAGATTTTTTTCTTTTATTGTAATCTCCTTAAAAAAAAATAATTAACGAGCCTGCAAGTACTGAAAAGCACCCAGAAAATATCCAACTATTACACAAGACCATTACCGGTTTAGAGGAAGCAAAACAACGACAATGCCACGGGCCAGAACAACCCCAATCAGGCTAAAGGGACACAAGAACACAAACAACATTACTGGCATTCTCTGCGCCAACACGCGAAGAAATAGGACCTGCCAATAGCAATAGTCTAATAGCAGGTTGAATAACGACCTCAATAAGAGTGGAAGTGTTGTAGCCTCACCCCTGAGAATATTTTGTG
>NC_051417.1:30323357-30323429 GCF_015228065.2 Penaeus monodon | reverse complement strand
GTGACGATCATGAGACTCAAGAGTTATTTCTACCTGAGTCAACCCTCGCGATGACGTCAGTTCCGCTTCGAA
>NC_051417.1:30321726-30322323 GCF_015228065.2 Penaeus monodon | reverse complement strand
GTGACCTGGCGTTCTCGTTGTCTCTTTGTTCTCCGCAAGGCTGACCTGGTGTTATCAATTCGGAGTTTTGCCGTTCGCTATCACGCCGATCTCACGCTTCTCGCTGTCTGTCCTCGGTGTAAATTTAATTGCCCCCTTCTCCCTCTCCCTCCCTCCTCTATTCCCTTTGACCAAAAGATGTTGTGGTCTCTATCTCTCACCCCCTATCACTATCCACCTCCCCCGACCCGCACAGACTCTCTTTAACATTCGCTATCTCAAATCTCACATAGTTACCCCTGGCAGTTTTTTTTCGCATTTGTTTTTGCGTGTTTTTATTTTCATGTTCCAAACGTGTTTCTTGTTTCTCCCTTGTCGGGAATAGTTAAACCCCATTTTTAGAATTAATTCTCTACTGAGGTGCACGATAAATTCTCATAATCCTTAAGGCCACTGGTTATGAAAGATGTATGAGTAATCTCGCTGATATTCAATTGGTAGGTGATGCGCTTGTTACGTGTTGAGAAACCTTGGATCATCCACATTACAAGACTGTAGATATTACATAGACATGATATGTAAAAAATGTATATTAAATGCTTTTGCCTATTGTCTGTT
>NC_051417.1:30321618-30321691 GCF_015228065.2 Penaeus monodon | reverse complement strand
GCTATAGGAAAAGCATCGCGTGCAACGAAAGATTGTTATCGATTTTATTTTCTATTCAGGTCTTCTTATCATT
>NC_051417.1:30319738-30320750 GCF_015228065.2 Penaeus monodon | reverse complement strand
GTCGATTTCCCCTTTTCCCGCTTTCCCGGTGTTTGCTTCGAGCGGCCATTGAGCTGCCCGCGTCCATATTGTCGCTTGCTTATGTGACTCTCGGATTATAGCTTAATAAATAAAATTTAACGTCCTTCCGGCCGTCAGTCTCGGCTTCCGGCGGATTGGCTGCAGAAATTCCGCCATCGGCCTCATCACCCAGGCTTCCCCCTAGAGCTAATTAGCATATAGACACGTCTCGTTGATTATCTCCCTTTTTCGCGTATCTTATTATTGGTTTCCGACGATTATTCTCAAAGCATTTCTCTCCCATCGACGGGGAATTATGCGCGTTTTCTACTTTTTTTTTGCTCTCTTTTTTTCGTCTTTCCCGGTTTCTTTCTTTTGGTCAATTTTCGATCTGATGGTTAGGAGGATATCCGCACTTTTTTCTTCTTCTTTTTTGAGTTTGCGTTTATGACGTCACCCTCTTTCAGTGTGCCCGACCACCCAGTAACAAAGTCTTAGCTTTATTTTCCTTCCTTCTATCCCTCGCAATGAAATAATTTTCTCGTTTATCAAGACGATGATCTGACCGTAAGCCTTACTGCAAGAAGGTAGATTAACGGAGCTTTAGATTCGTTTGTTCTATCATCATGATGTTTATCATTATCCTCACCATTTTGAACAGTATTGATATGCGTCGTCCGTTGCTTTCCCCAACCCCGCCACCACCTTTTTTGTTTATTTTCTTTTTCTTCTCTTTTATGTCCTCATAATGTCTCTGCATTTATTATGTGCTTGTTATCTGGCAGTATTTTCCCTTCGCAGGTTAAATATTCATGAATGTAAAGCGTCCATGAATGTTAAAAGCTTCATAATCGTCATTAATTATCTATTCAAGTTTTTCTTTTTGTGTGAATATTAGTATTCTTATAAATTAAGGGGCGTTAAATTAGGGTTTATTGCACCATTTCTGTTTGTTTTTGTGAGTGCATTTGCGTGTGCTTGAACTTCCGTGGAGGGCGTTGGTGCGAAAGGA
>NC_051417.1:30319254-30319429 GCF_015228065.2 Penaeus monodon | reverse complement strand
AGCATACTTTAGTGCATTAGACCATGTCAGCCGATGCGTGTGAGCAGCGGCAGTGAGTGATAGGTCTAGCAGGAGAGTGACAGGAGACGCTAGAACGAGGAACATATGAGGGCATTATGGCACTGTTGCCTGCTGTGATTAAGTCCCGCGATTGGCACGCTCGGAGGCTCTGTGC
>NC_051417.1:30318586-30319226 GCF_015228065.2 Penaeus monodon | reverse complement strand
GGGGCAGGGTTAACATTCTCTATACTTTGTTCAGACTTTTTCAGGGATTTCCGTGGGTCCTTTTATATATACTGAAGTGTTATTTTCTTTAACTTCTTTTTATCGATACTGTTGTTTTTATTGCCATTCTGATGTTACTGGAAGTGATAGTAATGATTGTACTAGTAACCTTTTGTTGATTTTGTTGTTCTGAATTTTCTTTTTTCTTTATCTATCCTCGTTACCGTCACTATTGTCATCATCCTCTTTGCTACTGATAATAATGATAATGATATATTCACGTGGGGGCATAAGAGGGGGAAGGGAAGGGGCGAGGAGTGTTTTATTTTAGATCGTTGGTTCATCGATGATATGGCGGGGGCCACTTTGTGTGCTGCGTCGGAATGCTTATCATTTTGATAATTATTGTTCGTGTCATTATGATATTCTTATCTTTTACGAGTTACATTACTGTTTTTGTCATAACCATCGCATTATCATGGTCAGTAACGTTTATATTGCATCGACAATAACCAAATTGTGAGGGTCAATATTAATGAGACTAAATAAAAATATTAATAAAGAGGAAAGAAGAGAAGGAACAACAGATAACGAACAGAACGAACCTGGGAGAAACAGAGATAACCACCGATAAAAAAAG
>NC_051417.1:30317094-30318030 GCF_015228065.2 Penaeus monodon | reverse complement strand
CGGAGCAACAAGGAATGGAAGAGGAAGCGAGAGGCATGAAACAAAGGAAGAAAAGGGTGGAAGTTGTTCTCCCAGACAAGATCTCGTGTTGACAGGTTGCTGGGAATAATCAGCGATCATTATCGTGAGGGTAATTACCGGGGCTCGCACCTTGATGAGGATTGTCGGGATGGGGGGCGAGGTGGTGGGGTATGGTGGCGTCTGGGGGTGGGGGGTAGGGTGCATAGGCGGTAGGTGTATGGGAAGGTGGATGGGAGGGGGTAGGGGTCTGTAGGGTAGTGGTAGTGGGTAGGGGTCTATAGGGTAGTGGTAGGGTGTAGGGGTTGGGGTGGGGGCAGGCGGTGAGGTGTGGGTGAAGGGTGGTATAGGTGGTGGTAATGTTTGGGGGGGGGGGGGCGGATAAGGGGGAATGGAGGTACGGTGAGGGTGAGGGGATATAGGGTGAGGGGAGAGAAGGAGGCGATGGGGTAGGGGTGAGGTCGGAAGGAGTGATATAGGTAAAGGGGGGGGGGGAGTGATGGATGACGTGTGGGGAGGGTTGGGGAGGTAGAGATATGGCACGTGGGGGCATAAGAGAGGAGGGGGGGAGGCGAGGAGTGTTTTATTTTGATCGCTGGTGCATCGACGATATGGCGGGGGACACTTTATTCGCTGTGTCAAAATGTTCGTTATCATCAACATCGTTGTAGTTGTCGTCATTATCGTTATCAGCATCATTTATGGTCGCTATCGCTGTTGGTATTATTATCTGATGTTGTTAAATTCTTTTAGTCTCGTCTGACCTTATGGTGACTGTGATGAAGACGTTGATAGTTAAGTTAGATGTTTACATTATCCTCACTCTACATTTAGATTGTCAGTTATCATGGTGATAGCGTGCTTTTGTCTGTGCATGTGTGTTTAAGTACGTTTTCATGAGTGTGTTTACATTAGTCA
>NC_051417.1:30316491-30316786 GCF_015228065.2 Penaeus monodon | reverse complement strand
AGATGGGCCCCGCTTCCGGCCGCCCCGAAGAGAGCGGAGCGAGAGCAAAAATGCCATCTCTCCGGAGCATCGAAGAGCCGCCCATTTATCATCCCTTTGACACAAGAGATACTGTGCAACGCGCCCATCCCGACGTTCCTCGCGCCCTTGTGTTGATAATTAAGAGCGGCTTCACCTGTACTTCGCCACTTCAAAGAAAACGCGGGCTGGCGGGGGTAAAAAGCCAGGTGGGCGTGCGCAAAATACTATATATCCATGGACACGTTTTTGCGAGGCGGTTATGGGCACAGGCGGC
>NC_051417.1:30315951-30316457 GCF_015228065.2 Penaeus monodon | reverse complement strand
CTTATGGACACGTGGGTGAAGGGGAGGGGGGGAATACGGTTGAGGGCCGACGTTCATCATAAAAGTAATTCATATAGGTTGGGAGAGCGTCGGGCGCGATAAGGGCCTGATACGGTCGTGTAGAGAGGATGGTACCCACCCATAGGCACAGTGTCACGTGGTCAGGATGAGGACGAGGGGAAGGCGGAGGCACACGCAATTCAGAGGAAGTCGCTGCGGTAATGAAGACATAGTGCGGTCACGGCCCCTCTTTGCACCGCGACAGATGAGGGATATAATGGTGTCGGGCGGGGGATATGCGGCCTATGAAAGAGACTGTAATTGTCTGGTATCGCGGTGAGAGCGCTAGTATGGGACCAGATGACTGAGGTCATTGTCTTTAATTTAATTATGAGAATACTCTTTTTCCCCCCGATATAGACAGTGGACAATAAATGAAGGAAATAATTATGAATAGAAAAGGGAAGAACAATTTACTTAGTAATTGATTAATTATAATTTAGTTT
>NC_051417.1:30314617-30315793 GCF_015228065.2 Penaeus monodon | reverse complement strand
GGTAAGGAAAATGAAGACGGTTAGAGAGATAAAAAGATGTTTAACGAGAAGGTAAATGTGTTATCCCTATCGTAGTAGAACTAATGGTCCGGTGATGAAGGAAGAGACAGTGAGAATGTCATTATCGCAAAGATATAGGGAGCCACAGCAACAGCTTCAACGCAATGCCGTGAAGTCTATGGTCGACGGAGCCTTTGTGGGGGCGCGGGGGCTAGGTAGTGGCTGGGGATGGAGAAGGAGGGGGGTGCTTAACGGGGTCGCTACAGCACATAGAACCATCCGTTCGTAACGAGACTTAGCGATAGATCGGTCGTTAGTGTAACCGCCGCCGCGAGGGAATCACCGTGACGCGACGCGCAACTTGCGATGTGGGGCGTGCAAGTACGAGGGGGGCGGGGAAGGTAAAGGGGGAAAGGGCAAACACCTTTTTCGAGTTAATGAGAAGACGCCGGTGAGCCTAAAGTCCTCTGGCAGTGGGGAAGGAAAGGGGAGGAAAAGGGGAACACATGCGGCGCCCTCTCGATGCAACGCCCCCCCCCACTCCCCCTGCCCTCCTACCACCCACACCGCCACCAGCGCACTCTCGCCGACGCCCTCTGCGGTCTGCGGGACGAGGCGACGACTGATGCTTATAAGTGCCACTCGTGATAGCAGATAAAGAGGGCCGCGGCACTCTAAGAGGGCACTTTATGGCAGCGAGCGAGGCACGTGCTAGGAACATGGCAGTGCATGGCAGATTTTGACAAGGAATGGCAGCGGGAGGAATATAGAGAGCGAGACTCAAGATGGCACTGATGATATGGGTTGGGGTTGGGGGTGTATGGAGGGGGAAAGGGACGATGGCACTCTGCGTGACCATAGCACTGCCAACACACTCGATGCTCAGTGCCGCAGCGACAATGGTATATACATGTTTGTGTCTGGGTGTTTGTAATATTTAGACTCATTATAAACATTCCGAACACTAAAATGGTAGTTTCTTGTAGGAAGAAAGGAGAAATCGCGAAAAAAAAAATCTGTGGAAGGAAGCAGGTATAACAAGAAGAGTAGGAGTGGAAAATCGTGGATAAAGGAGTGTGAATGAATAGAGAGAGAAGGGTTGAGTATCGGGCGGGAAGGAAAGGGTTGTAGGGGATGAAACACATGCCAAGAGGCTACATTGGCAACATATGACGA
>NC_051417.1:30313095-30313915 GCF_015228065.2 Penaeus monodon | reverse complement strand
CATTCTTCTGTGACAGCAGGTGAATCCTTGGGAAGATCAACATTCCCCACCTATTGCTTCCTTTGGCACTGGCACTAATTGCCGGGGAAGTTACGATTCTATCTGCCTGCGGGTCCCGTATGATCACACCCTGCTCCGACAGCAGTGGGGGAGAGGGCGGAGGGGAAGTGGGTGGGATGTAGGGGGCGTGAGAGGCGCTAGTGAGGGAGAGGGGGAGGGAGGGGCGAGAGGGTTTCTAGTCTGTTGGGGAAGGGTGTGAGTAGGAGTGAGGGGGTGTTTCAGTGGTTGATGTATAGGATCTGAAGTGGACGTGTGTGTACTACATCCATCATCATTATCGCCATCTCTGTTTTGTGTCTTCTGTGAGACTTTTTTCCCCTCTTTTTCGTCTTTCCTCCCTAACCCTTACCCTCCTCCCCCATTCTCCCTTTTACCTCATCCTGTACCATCTTCGCGAGTCTTTATTTGCATGGCATACCTCGCCGCTTTTAGTCTTCGGGGTGGATTAGGGAAGTTTGTTTTGGTTCCGCATCTTATCCTCAATCACCCTTGCTCTCCCACCTCCGCAGCAGCGAATGCGACCGCGGCGATACGTTCCCCGGCGTCGGATACAAGCCCGTCGGCGCAGATCGTAGCTACGTCGGCCCCTCTCCGTCACCGTCGCTCGCACTTCCCCCGCCCGTAACTCGCGTGGATCTGAACTCTTTGTTACCGTCACAACGTGTTGGACGGCGTCTGCTTGGACCGTCGGCGTGGTCTGGTAGTCGCGTGTATGAGAGTCTTTGGGAAACTTTGCACTTTGAGAGTATTCGCTTTTTCG
>NC_051417.1:30312416-30312988 GCF_015228065.2 Penaeus monodon | reverse complement strand
GACATCTGAGAATTAAAAACTTTTTACTGCTGTGTCTGTCGGATCTTCGCATTCCTCTGCTTGTCACGCTGGGCCTTCTGCTACTCCCCCAGCAGCGTCGTCTTCGTTTTCACACCCGAAGCGTGTCTTCTGTCTTTCTGTCGTTTGCTTAATCTTCCGAATTTCCGAAAGTATTTTAAAAGGGAGGGAGCATAAATGGAAATTTCCGACTGATTTCCCCTTTCCTCTGTTCAGTACAGCGTAATACCCTCATTACTTAACAAGCTTCCTTCCACAACACTCTTTTAAGTAAATATCCCCCGTTCAAATCACCCTCATTACATAACACTTTCCCTTCAAAACCACCCTTGTTACGTAAAAGCCTTCCTCTCCAACGCTCTCATTATGTAACCTTCCCCCTCAGCAACACCCTTATAACCTCAGACTTCAAACCTCCCCTTCCACAACCCCTTCTCTCCCTCCCTCATCCCTCCCACGCCAAAACTATGGTCACAACCCTTTGACACGTTGCCAAAATCCTCGCCAAGCCGCTTATATAGAGGAGGGGAGATAGATAGCGTGATAAGACGTGG
>NC_051417.1:30312274-30312382 GCF_015228065.2 Penaeus monodon | reverse complement strand
GCTTTGGCTGAAGGGAAGGGGAGAAGGGAAGATTAATGTAGGGGGATGTGGGGGAATGACAAAAGGAAACAATTGGGTGTTGTATTGAGTAGCCTGTATTTCGGGTTA
>NC_051417.1:30310436-30311599 GCF_015228065.2 Penaeus monodon | reverse complement strand
GTGTGATATATAGGAAGATGATGCAAATGTGTAGAAAGAGAAATAAACAGCAAATATGCAAATATGTAAACATATGCACGTCCACACATTTATATATCCTCCATCACCTGTTTTCTTTTACACACACATTTATATGCAAAAAGGGCAAAAAAGGGGCAATTTCACGGTCACGGGCAAGAGTCCACCGGCGATCCCGCTTGTTAAGAATCGCCGGCGTGTAGTTATCGTAAGCGTTGTCCCTCCCCGAACCAGCTTTATGAACCGATAACGGACTGCGTGAAGAGATAAGGAAATAGGTGCTCGCCGTCCCACCTTATTAATGGGCCAATTATCATGTGTGTTTGAGCAGAGCCGGAGGAAGTTTACCTTATAACCAGCAATGAGGGGGTTTATGTTTCCGGCTGACACGGCAGGGAGCTCCTGGGGTTTGGCGGTGGGAAGAAGGGGTGAGGTTGGGGTTTGAGTTGGGGTCGGGGGTGATGTCAGATCGGGGTGAAGTTGGGGGTTGTTTAGGGGATGCTGCATGGGACTGAGGAGGTGGGGAGGCGTAAAATGGGGGTGAGGGTGTAGGTTGTGTGGACTTAGGGGAAGCAGTTGCCTAAGATGGGGATGGCGTTAAGGGGTCGTTTAGGGTCGGGTGCTTGTGGTAAGGGGATGGGATCGCTTTGAATGGGGTGAGGTTGTGGGTTGCATAGGGATTGAAGAGGATTGCGTTGGGTGGAGATGAGTCTGTCTGCTGGGGTTGTGTCTTGTTGAGCGAGTCGTTTGCCATTCGTCTGTTTGTGTAAAGGTCGTTTTACTTAATCATTTATTTTGCTATTACTTATATTTTACGACAGAGTCGCTATTGTAACAACACCTGCTACAGCTATTCCTAACATTGCTGGTACACTGCTAAAACTAATGGAAGTAGTAGCAGAAGTACAGTCAATGTTTAGTTACTAAAACTTCCAGTTATTCTGGATATTATCTATAATCATAATATTTTCGTTGAGATTGTCATTGCTCATATTAATTTCTTATATGTTTAATTCTCATCCATATACTTTACCGTCAGTCATTATTATTGTATTTTTTCATGTATTTGTGAGTGTTTGTTTTGAAACTTGTCTGGCGCAGTTGATTATTTACGTTTATTATTCTTTGTCAGCTTCCACACATGT
>NC_051417.1:30308368-30308625 GCF_015228065.2 Penaeus monodon | reverse complement strand
TCCCCCGTGCACACTCGAGAATCCATGACGTCATTTCTTACTACAGGCGGCCGCATGGCAATATTTTATTCATCCAATGAGCCCGCCGACCCCCTAATATTCCTGGTCTGAGCCACGTGTTTCGGATGTCTGGCTGTGTGTCGGCCAAACATGTGCTCAGAAATAGATGGTTTGAGGAACTTGGGTGTGGGCGTGATGTTGTGATATAAACCTGTAGACTAATGTTAGATTATTGTTGTTTTATATGCTTTCTCCCG
>NC_051417.1:30307808-30308012 GCF_015228065.2 Penaeus monodon | reverse complement strand
TAAAACCCAGGTATCAAAGCTTGGGCAGGAGTAGACACGATCGCCGTATTCATGTTGATTTAGGTGCTTTAGGCCTCAATTCGGATTTTTTTTTTTTTAGAATTCTTTCTTTGCCACTTTTCCATTATTTTATTCACTGAATTTCTTTGTTCTTTAGTTCTGATATATGATTTACTTTCGCTCTCTCCTACCCTCCCGCCATTC
>NC_051417.1:30307559-30307696 GCF_015228065.2 Penaeus monodon | reverse complement strand
CTTCGCGATAGGTCTCTCTTTTCCTGCCCTATCTCAGTTTTCCTCTTCCTCCAGTTGTCTCTCTCTCCCTTCTTCCCTCCCCTCTTTCCCCCAGGTTATCAACATACTTGCAGAACAGTCGATCTCTTCACGACTAC
>NC_051417.1:30307407-30307492 GCF_015228065.2 Penaeus monodon | reverse complement strand
TTTCCTCAGAAGAGAAACCGTTGAATTAACAGTGATAAAGTTCCCAAAAGTCCTCATTTCCCGCGTTCGATACCAATCACGACCG
>NC_051417.1:30307254-30307364 GCF_015228065.2 Penaeus monodon | reverse complement strand
CATCAGGCGGCGGGGTCTTTCAAGAACGGGTGCGTCGGCTTGTGCATGAGCGCCGCCCACGAGAGAAGGGAGATATGCTGATACAGAAAGAAAATGAATGTGGAATTACG
>NC_051417.1:30307024-30307172 GCF_015228065.2 Penaeus monodon | reverse complement strand
GCGAACATTATTTGCATTTTTGTTCATTTTGGTATTTTCACCCCCGCCAAGGATTCACTCCCGCAAAGGTGCATATTTTTGTCCCACTCGAGATTTATGGCAACGCTGTGTCCGTGGCGGCCGTTAATCTGGCTGATGTACGCGTTCT
>NC_051417.1:30304080-30306886 GCF_015228065.2 Penaeus monodon | reverse complement strand
CAGAATTACCATTATTTGCACATCTAGTCGTACTTCACACTTCTTTCCCTACTTATACATGTATTTCTCAAACGTAACAGACCCGTGTAGCAGGCCCTCTCCAGAGGCGGGATGGCGTTGCGTGTGCGTGAGTGCCGAAGTGAATATATAATGAGCCCGCGCGAAGGAGACCCAGACCTAGCCGCCGCTGCCTTCTTATTTACTTGCATATTTCCCCCGTCCATGTCAAGAGTCTATTAAGTAACGGCTATTCAGAAATGGCCGACCTATAATTTCCTGCAATATTAACGCGGTTTTATCAATATCAACGTTTCGGGTGAGCATAGGGCGAGGGGAGGGGCAGTGGTGGAGTCCTTCGCTTTGTCTTTCGATCATTTCACTTTTGCATTTTTGATGTTGTAATATCTTATCAATGTTTATAGATTGGTATATTAATATGAATGTATAGGTTAGTGCATAGTTTGGGTAGATATGTATACTATAGTTACATATACGATTGCAATTATCGAATAGTGTGTATATATAGTACAGTATAGCATGCTTAGATACGTGTCTACATACATTATCACTGACATACATATACATTTAGAGTGTAAACTCACAGCCTTAGAAGAGAAACGGGCATCCACATATAACGTAATTAAATGTCTTCTGAATTTGGAACTTTGATCAATATCTGTCAGTCACTTAGGGAAATAAGTAGAGGCGACCCCCTTCCCCTCACCCCCACCCTCCCTTGAGTGTTGGCCTGTGATGAGCGTGGCATCAGCCTGCACACAACTGTCTCACTATAATGAGGGTTGAGGCGCCAGGCGCGCTGTAGTGTGCATTGTTTATGACGTGGCTGTGATGTCCTCTCTTGTTGTGTATCAGTCGGATTTTGAACGGCCATAGAATTATTGATTTGGAAATTTCGTCTTTTTGTTTACATATGCTTATATATTTACGTTCCAAAGCCCTTGATCTATGAACTTTAAGCGTAGATTTTTAAAGTCGTTGTTGGGAGATAAAAAAAAAATTGTTTTCTTATCCTTCCGGTAAAATGAATTTTGATTTCTCAATTAGCTTAGCGTCCCCGGAGTACAAATGATGACCATTAACCAAGACTCGCAATTTAGGCATAAGAAAAAATGTCGCCCCATATATTTCTTGGCAAATCATAAGCATTCGACGAAGGGTGGCGGCCGTTGCGGAGAAATGGCTAACATTATAACTTAAACTTGCCCATTTGTTACACATACCGGACTTGCTGCTGCTATGGGACTTGTCCGGATGCTTGGAAAGGAGAAGAATAGGATGATCATCTTGGCCAGCAGAAGACGTTGTAGGACTTCTAGCGGACTCGTAGTAGGATATTATATGTACTGTGAAACTTGTGTTTACTGGAAGACTTTTGAGTGGATTGTGTTTACAGTGAGACTTGTATGTATTGTAATACTTGTAGACCTATACATTGTGAGATATATTTAATTTGAAAATTGTATTTATTGTAAGACATAATTCCTATAATTCTTAAGGAAGATCTGACTAAGGTATAACCTCCACTGATGGCCGGGAATGGAAGCACCCAGCTTACTTGATGACGCGAGTTTTCGTAATGTAGGAAAACAAAGTTTCAGCAATTTGTAATGTTGATAGCTGTAATTTTGCTTGTTTTTCTTTTTTTTTTATTCATTATCCCCAAATGACTCGGGATTTTTCACTGGAAATAGAGAGTTATGTTGACAAGGCTGATAGTCATGCTACATTGACATTATCATTCATATTTGAATAGTATTATTAGAAACAGCATTCGGAATTAACCAGGGATTCTTTTCTTGCCCCTCAAGCCAATGAGATTATCTGAGGATCAAAACCTTAAACTCCCCGGCATCTAGTTTCAATCCAGTTCCCCCTTTTAAAGCGTTATCTTCTAATCTGCTGTAAAAGCTGTTGTAAACAAACACAGAAATATGATCCAACCCATTCTTTACCTAAGAAGTCTTAATTCACCTAATCACTGATAATATTCCACAATCATTCGAGTTAACGGTATCGGACATCTCTCTAATTAAACGCACTTTACGGCCAATATTTTCTCCTGGGCTCCCATTCCCGGAGCCATTATTATTGCCGGTTACTAGCTGCGCTATTTTTCCCTAATTTTAACCCTCCCGCCCATTAGCCCGAAATTCCATCCCATTGAGCAACCGAATCACCCCTTTCCCCTCCATTAAACAAAATCTAACCCGCTATTGAGCCCATTTTAAATAAGCCCATCGCGGCGGCTCCCTCCCTCCCACCTCCCGCGCGCCGAACGAAACCCGCCGGCCAAAGCAAGCATGGGTGCGGCGGCCGAGCGGAGCAGCGCCGGCACATGAGCCTCTGTTTGTTTGAAGTGGAACGCTAATGTGTTTATAGGATATGTTCACACACGCCGCTCCTCCCTACACCGGCCCGCCAAGCCCGGAGTCCGGCCGGCTTTTCTCTCTCTTCCTCTCGCTTGCTTTTTTGTTTTTTGTTTTTATCAATTTTTTTAGTTTGTTTTTCTCTATGTTGTGTCGTTGTTTTTAGATGTATTCTTTGTTTCTAATTTGCTCTTTTGTTCTGTGTTCTCTATGGTCTTTAAATTCTTTGTCTTTTTGCTACTTATACTCCTGTCTCTTTCGTTTTCACGTTCTATTTCTCTTTACCACGAGCATTATCCGTTCCCTCCCCTTGTTTTTTGTCTTTCTGTTCGTTCTCATTTTCATTTTTATTTTCTCGTTTTCTTTTTTTTTCTTCTCTTCAGTCTTCCCCTTCCCTCTCGCTATTTTTCCAACCCCCT
>NC_051417.1:30303551-30303888 GCF_015228065.2 Penaeus monodon | reverse complement strand
GCCTCTGACAGTTCTATTGCTTATCAGCCTTTTCTTTCACCCTCCCATCGTATCCTATGTAAATATTCCGCTTTTTCTCTTGTCTCCTGCTTGCCTTCCCTATCCGCTATCTGCCAGTTTACCTACATAAATATAGTAACTTTTGTGGCCGATCGTGATGTATGAGGCACGTGTAGTGGCATAGGCTGAATGTAAACAACAGGTAGGAGTACAAGGGAGGCATGGAAAGTACTGGTATTTTGTGGTTATAGTCTCATAGGGAATAAAATGCTACGTCAACAAATGGCATAATCAACAGGGAGAGTCAGGCGATGTTTGGGGATATGTGTTAAGAGAA
>NC_051417.1:30301849-30302130 GCF_015228065.2 Penaeus monodon | reverse complement strand
GAGGTAAGGAAAGCAGAAGAAAAAGAGGGACAGGAAGAGAAAAGCTATTTACATGATGAGAGGGATTTTAGATCATTCCAATTTTAGTCGCGGATTATTTCCGGGATAACGAGGAAAAAATCATTTAGGATTACGGGGGTCTAAAAAATAATGCTTGGATAATTTGAAGGCAGGATAAATGCATGTAAGGCGTAATTAGGTGAGCCCTAATGTGGCGAGGAAAAGTGAATATAATGATGATAAGAGAATGAGAATTAGCTGGGATAATTGTCAGACCTCAG
>NC_051417.1:30301677-30301804 GCF_015228065.2 Penaeus monodon | reverse complement strand
CAAACGTTGCATAATTAATTTGAACTTGGCGGTCGCGGGGAGTGAGGTGGAGCATAAATCTTGCTCGCCCGCTTCTTTATCGCGACACTTATTTTTATGGATAATAATTCCTTTGTTTATGATATGG
>NC_051417.1:30300568-30300924 GCF_015228065.2 Penaeus monodon | reverse complement strand
CTTGTTCACGTTGGATACAGACCGATTTTTTTGGGAGTCTGACAAGTAAACGCCGAATTTAAGATAAGGAAAAGATGATGTCTTTGTTTGAGGACAAACTGAGGCCCTGATTTATGCGGGGAATAATGTCCTTTGATTAGATTGAGTTTACAGTTCAGGAAGATGAGGACCACGTTATAAGGTTCTTAATAGTTGTATGGTTTATATTATTAACTGCAAGGTATTGGTTTCTATGAATAAACGAAGGCAAATCATGCGGTTGTGAAAGTAGGATGTAGGCCTACGTGTTGAGAAGAGGATACATACTGTACCTATACTTTATTTATGAATGCGAAAGTCACAAAGCTACATACACG
>NC_051417.1:30299897-30300314 GCF_015228065.2 Penaeus monodon | reverse complement strand
GATAGCCCGAGACAGGGAAGTAACAAGAGCAAACAGGAGGACCTCGCTGGTGTGGATATAGGATAGCACGAGGATATACTGTGTGTTCCTGGGTGGCGAGGGCAGTGTATGCACAACACCCATTAATCGTTGGCATTTACTCTAAATTATGATGATTATTCTATACTTCGTGACCTGGCTGATCTTACCTCGCGGGTTTCAGGCACGCGAGGTCTCTCCGGCCGACCTTAAACGCTGCTCGAAACTTGCATTGTTTGTGGCCCGATTTCTGTTTCATTTTGCTCTCTCTGACCTTTTCTTTGTCAGTTAGCTTCCTTTTCTATTTTTTCTTTTCCTCTTTCTTCGTTTTGTTTTCTATTTCCTTTATTTCATTTTTGTAGGTTTATATCCCTTTCGTTTCTTTCCTCAAAGACAAAG
>NC_051417.1:30299290-30299520 GCF_015228065.2 Penaeus monodon | reverse complement strand
TTTAGTAATCTTCTGTTTCTTTTTTCTTTCATTTTCTTTCTTCTTTACCTTTCTTCTTTTTCACTGTTTCTCCCAGTGCCTCTTTTCCTTCGTTCTTCTCTCACTGTATCATTTATCCCCCTCTGGATTGCATCTTCAGGTCATTTTCTCTTCTCTTCATCGTATTCTGTTTGCATTTACTTCTCTTCTCTTTTTTCTTTCACTCTATCCGCCAGTCATCACCGATCTGC
>NC_051417.1:30299046-30299260 GCF_015228065.2 Penaeus monodon | reverse complement strand
TTTGCTTATATCCTTAATCTGACTTGGGAGGATTAAAGTATTTGTTTGTGTCTAAAGAATTATGCGAGATTAGACTCTCGGATTAATGTGGTAAGTAGAAGATTATTTGATAAATGAAGTGGTAACACATGATGTCACTTTAATGAGTTTTTCCTCTGCCCTTGCTTCGGGGAATGAAAACAGAAGGAAGGAAAAGCAAAAACGATAAACTAAA
>NC_051417.1:30296783-30297223 GCF_015228065.2 Penaeus monodon | reverse complement strand
CGGCTGTAACACGTGAATCCGCTTCAGTGTATCAAAGGATTATCCTTCAAAAAATGAAATGAATCTGGATTGCCTAGGTCTATTTTATGTCGTCACGGTGTTTAGCCCAAACGCAAAATTGTAAATATCAAATATAGTTCGTGTGTATGAATTAAACTTATCATTTATTTCAGTAAAATACTTAAAATCTTCCAAGTGTTTTTTTTTTCAAATTTTATATGTTTTTCACATCCTGATTGTTTTCATAATCTAATGTTGCATGCACTTATGTTATTAGTTTTGTTGATAATATATCTGGATTTATGAACATCTCTCGCTTCGTGGTCTTTTAATTATTATGTTTTCTCTCTTTCCCGTAATGTGTTATATTGTGTTACATCATTTTGTGTGTTGTATTATTCTTAAAGTTGTGTTGTAGATCATATCGCTAATATCAACTT
>NC_051417.1:30294922-30296194 GCF_015228065.2 Penaeus monodon | reverse complement strand
AGTCATATCTATTCATCATGCTATTATTATTATGCCTGTATTTCCAATCGTTTTCATATATTTAACCACATTATCTGTTTGTTTGTTTTCCTTCATTATATCGCCTCATATTTTTTTCTTTTTCTGTACCCGTTCTCACACTGTTATCTTATCTTTCCAATATCTCCTTTACCTTACCATTTCCCCTCTCTTCCTCTTACTCTTGTAGCCTGTTTCTATTGGTTCTCTCGTCTCCTTTCTCCATATTCTACGTATTTTCTCCATCCCTTTCCTACTGAACTTTCTCTTATCCCTCTCCCATTATTCTACTGTTTCCCTTCCCTTTCTTTCCTTTTCCTCTGATCGCTTTCCCCTTACCACTGTTATCCATTCTCCTCCTTTCCCATTTAATCCCTTTCTTTCTAATTTCCCTTTAATCTTTCTCTTTCTCTTTCTTCTTGAACCCTCAGCCTCTTCTCCCTTCGCCCCCCTCCCCCTTGCTCCCTTTATCCTCCTACTCTCTCTTTCCCTTTCATCACTCACCCCTCTTCCCTCCCCCGTCCTTCTTTTCCCCTTTACCCCCCCCCCCCCCTCTGAATCGAGGAAGACAACCCAGTAACCCGGAGCGACGTTGCGTGTCGTCTCCCGCACTCTACGCAGAAAATTGTAATCCTTTAATCATTCTGTATCGAATTTTCAGCCGATTATTATTAGGAGCGGCTGTCTGTCAGTCACGGGGTCATTGCCAGTCAGATCAAGTCTCCCAGGTCTTGCAGGTCGTACGTTCGCTAGTTAGAGATTGCCCAGGAAGCGCAGGTCACGCAGGTCGTAGATTCACGGTTGGCACAGGTCGCACTTCGGTTGCAGACAGGAGTCGCACACCGTAAGGCGGACAGCTGCAGGTCGCACAGACGCAGGTCGTATATTCACGGGTCCCACAGTCACAGGTCACCATCATTTGTCTAAGAAGGTTAGGGAAGGAGATCTTAAAAGGGATAGTGGTAGGGGCGGAGGGGGGGGGGGCACTGTTCAGAGGGCTTTGTCTCGAGGCTCAGACATCAAGGGTAGGGGAGGGGGTGGGGGTAGCGTCGGCTGGTATTTTATTTCAGGCTTATGTCAAAGATGATCTGACTCTGTGAGGGTGGAGGAGCCGGCGTCAGTCAGTCGAACGTTTTGAAGTTCGGATTTGGGTTTGGTGAGAGAGGGGCCTGCGGTTATTCGTTTATCCAATAATATTTATTTTGGTGACGAATTATCGTTCACATTGCTAGTGTTGTTATCGTTGTTTTTATG
>NC_051417.1:30294353-30294563 GCF_015228065.2 Penaeus monodon | reverse complement strand
AAGAAGAACATTTTAAATGACATTCTGATTTAAATGTTAGGTCAAAAAACACGCAAGATGACGCTGATCTTCCGTTGATACAACTTAATCGATATGTTTCAGACATTTTCGGAAGGTGTAGGAAGTGTCGTTTAGTTAACGCTGTTTTCAGAGTTAATGTGTGTATTTTTTGTGTGGGTGGTAGAAAAACAATCTACGCACGTACGCACT
>NC_051417.1:30293667-30294030 GCF_015228065.2 Penaeus monodon | reverse complement strand
CTCTTTGTGAATTTTCGTGTGCAAAGGACAGACATAAATCAATTCATATTTTCCATGAATAGCAACATGTAAGCCATGCGCATAATACTCAAATAATAATTCATTTTTTTCTAGATAACCGTAAATTGAAGGTCCTTTGAAAAAAGGAAATAATAACGATAATTAAGGGTGCACTTCCGACCGCGTGTTTGTTTGGTGAAATATTAATGGTCACTTTTCCAGCGTTCTTTTATGTTTCTCCCACTGGCATTGTGACCGAATAGTACAGAGGAAGGGCGCTGAATGAATGCATTGTAAGGAGAGTATAAGATGGTGTATGTATATAGTTATGTGCGGCTTTCTCTATGTTTGTCTGTGTTTGCA
>NC_051417.1:30293241-30293614 GCF_015228065.2 Penaeus monodon | reverse complement strand
TAGTGAGTAAAGTGGGTTGGACAGGAGAGAAGCAGGAGGTGGCGGTAAAAACCTGGCGGGCAGCACGCATCAGTGGCAGGTAATTACCAAAGGCACGCTACCTACCTCAGTTTACTTGAGGTTACCTGGCGACACCAGCACACACGCACGCCTGCTCTCCCCTCTTCCCCCTCCCCCACTCCCCTCCTCCCGCGGGACAGCGCTCTCTTGGGGGTTGTCTGTGAAGGCGCCGCCACCGGGGTCATTTTCGTTCCCCGGGGGAGCCGCTATCCATATTGCACGAGGTGTTGATACGCCGTCCCCTAAGGCATGCACAGACGACAGCCTGTATTTAACGGTCCTACCGGGCTAACTATGTACATTTTCCTTTTCG
>NC_051417.1:30292375-30293204 GCF_015228065.2 Penaeus monodon | reverse complement strand
AAACTGGTTCAAGATTAAGTGGTTCGTACACGAAGTCGCGGTTCTTTTTTATGTTTTATTTACTAAATATAGAGAAAATATTTTAAATTAATGTGTTTATTACAACATCATCATTTTTACTGTTTGTAATAGGTTTCGTTATTTAATCATTCACCCTTGGACCATTCTTTCATTTCGTGGTGTATTAACCATATTTTGTTACGTTTTCTTCAGGTACGTGATGTGGAGGGTATAACTGAAGTAAACCAGCAGGTTTCGTTGTTCCATCCCCAAACGTAAGTTTTATTTTGAAACAGAAACACGTTTTACATTAAAGATTTTCGCACTGTCCACTAAGTAAAATGTCGGCAAAATGCATGTCGCTTAATTATTATAGTCATTATTATATCATTCAGTCTGACACTATATCTCCGTTTGCAAAGGAAGTGGGTCTCTTTCTGCCTTTTATCAGTTCGCAGGTGACACGCCAAGCAACCTTTTTCAACATGAGCGACGATTGTAATCTTTACTCACGAGATTGTTTCCTCTCTTTGCGTGCACGCTCATCGACAAAAACTTTTTTATCGCTCCCGTAGTATCCTCTCTCGCGCGATGTCCTCACTGCTGTGGTGTCTTTTCTCTTGGGGTGTCCTTTCTCCCTTGGGCAATCGTCTAAGATCGCCCATCCCTTCCCGCGATCCTCCAAATCTCTCTTATTCTCTTCTCGCGTCTTCTCTAGGGGCTTCTTCGCTCTGTAACAAGTGTCCAGTTTGATCTTTTTTTCTTTGGTTTATATCAGCTCCTCTTTTTTCTCCGTGTCTCGTTTTTCTTTGTCTCGTTTCCTCTGGAA
>NC_051417.1:30291735-30292042 GCF_015228065.2 Penaeus monodon | reverse complement strand
TTTTAAATTTTTGCTAATGTGAATCACGTCCTCAGATAAAAAACGAAAATCTTTTGTTCGGTAATAAGACAGGAAGCAATACGGTTCCAACTATGCTGCATGTGATTGGCGTATCTATCAGATTCTGTTTATTATCTTCCATTTTTTCCGCTTCCTGTTCTTCTTCCTGTTTATCACCAAATTACCCACACCTGCGTTTACGCCGCTGACGCCACTGTCTTCCCTCCCCCTCTGGCTCCCCTCTCACTTTCCTTTCGATCTTCTTCCTTCCTTCCTGTTCTTTGTCCACTCTGGAGAAAGAAATTCC
>NC_051417.1:30290792-30291710 GCF_015228065.2 Penaeus monodon | reverse complement strand
GTAACTTGCTCCTCCTCGTCGGCCAACCATACAGCACTCCCGTCGGCCTCTGCAAGGTCTCGCTTTTTCTGTTCGCTCGCGGATTCTGACGTCTTATCCTGTAATTTCTTTTTCAGTTTCCTTCTCCCTGTTAATGGCAGCTTAGGAAGTGCGAGAAATTTCTGTCTGTCTGTATTTTTCCATAAGAATATCTTCCTTACTACCTTACCTTTCTCATTTTCCATTTTATTTTTTCTTCCCCGTTCCTTTTCCTCATCTTTTCCTCTTTTCCCGACCCTTTTCCTTCCTTCCCGTTTCGTCCTCCTTCTCCCTCCCTATCTCACTTTATTTTCTTCCTCCTTGTACTTCTGCCCTAGCCCTCCCATCTATTTTCTTTCCCTCTTTTGGTTTATTCCTTTCTTCCTTCCTCTTCCTTTTTCTCCCATGTCCTTAAATCTTTTCTCCTCTCCCCTTTCTCATTCCTTCCCCGTTTGTTCTTCCTCTCATGCCTTCATTCCCTTCCATCCCCATTCCTCAGTTTCTTCTTCCTCTTTTATCTCCTTCCTTTTCCTTCCCCCTCTGCACCCGACCCATTCTTTTTCCCCACTCTTTCCACTTATCTTTATTTCTCCATCTCCTTTCTTCTCATCATCCACTTCCATCCCTATATACCCTCTCCTTTCTTCCCCTTCCTTTACCCTCCTTCTTTATCCCGTCATCTCTTGAAGATCGCACCTTCCAGGAGCGCCCAGGAAGTCTGGGATAATATCCGGGGATATTAGCTCCTCAGAGCCATCACTTCCTTCTTCATGAGCCTGTGAGTGGAGGGGAGGCGTGCGACCCAGTCCCTTCGTCGTCGGCGGGGGCGTCGGGCGGGTGTTGCGCGGAGAGCGAGTGGAAGGAGAGGGGAGGGGGGTCTTCGCCAACAGAGAGCGTGTT
>NC_051417.1:30290463-30290583 GCF_015228065.2 Penaeus monodon | reverse complement strand
GTATCTCTACCTTAATAACCAATAGATAAAATCCTGAGATGGATCAAAAAGAAGATAAAAAATAAAGAATCATCTAAAAAGAAAATTGTGCAAGATAAGTTCTGGGAAGATAGAACAGGG
>NC_051417.1:30289903-30290174 GCF_015228065.2 Penaeus monodon | reverse complement strand
TACTGAAAGGTATGAAGTGATCGAGAAATTTAATAATGTAGGACGTATATCGGAAAGCGTCTTGGAATGAGATAAGAAGAGGATAAAGAGAGGGATATGGCGGGGAAAATTACGTGGAGAGCAGTCAAGATAAGAGATGGATGAAATAGTTATATAAGGAATAAAGATCTGGTTACGAGTGGCTGAGGGAACCGAGAGAGAACGTAAATGAAGCGAAAATGAAATTAGAAGGAAGGACGATAAGGAAAGCAAATGTACAGGAAAATAAGGG
>NC_051417.1:30289413-30289811 GCF_015228065.2 Penaeus monodon | reverse complement strand
ACATTTTGTTGATGGTATGGGATTGGTGTTTGATAATAGATTGTAGAATAATTCTAATAACAGTGGTGAATAAAGGAAATAACTGCAGACCGACAAAGGTCACACGTAAAAAAGAATGAACAGACAAAGGGGAAAAGAATAAATGCGATAGGGCATTGACAGAGAGAGCGTGTAAGGAAGGCAGGATGACTCGTAGCCTTAGGGATATGTTAGGCTTGGAGAGGGAGGGGCTAATCTAGGGAGGGGGAGGGGAGGGAGAGGCTAATCGAGGGAGGGAAGGGGAGGGAGAGCTTAGGTGGGGTAGGGGAGGGAGAAGTGGGGCCCGGTGATTGATGCTGATGAGAAACGCGTAATGAAGATGGTAATGAAGTGGAGAGAGGAAGTATCAAGAATAGGCG
>NC_051417.1:30288341-30289356 GCF_015228065.2 Penaeus monodon | reverse complement strand
AGGGGAAATTCAGGTTGGGCGAGGGTGTATTTTGTTTCTGGATTCCCCTCATTCGCTCGCAGGAAATAAAAAGGTTTGTGGTTTCGCTCGCTCTACTTTTTTCTCTCTCTTTTTAACTGCGTGTGTATGTAACATTTATTATTTTCCCCCTCCTAGGCTAATAAATTTTCATGTATTTTTTGCATCCATATAGGCTACATTTAACACACATAAAAAGAGACGTATTTATTTTGGAGAAATTCGTTCATAGACAAATAATTATTATGCGTTTACACGAAACGCTATTTCACAAATGTCCGCCAACTGTTTATTTATCGTCCTTGCATTTTGTTGAAACCTTGGGAGATCGTTTCATCTTTTCCAGCGGAACATGAATTAATATTTTCAGTCACAAATGCAATACCGAAAAGGAAAGAGAAAACAATAGGGAACTGACAAGAAAAATCCCCAGAAAATCCGGCACTTAGAAACGCAGGAGATAATGAAAAGTTATGTAGACCTCCCGTAGAGTTGTCGCTGCCGGCCTCGTCCTCCAGCTCACCCTCCTCCCGATCCCCGCCAGCACGGCCACGAAAACTATAATTTACTTAATTGTGTTGAGCGCGTAAGAGTATTAAGAATATGTTTAAGCCTTCTACATGATAAAAGTTGAGATTATTCATTTTTCTTGAAAGCTACATAAAATAATTATGGAGAGTTTAAGTGTAACAACATGCATTCGTTAAAAAGGAAATAAAAAGGAGAAAAAACAGCTTCCAGTAAGAGTAGGTGCCATTTTTACTCTCTCCCATTTCATAATATGAAAGGCACATCATTTCACATATCAGGGGATTGCTTTACCATGCACTGACATTTGAAAAGTGTTCAGCCTCTGTCCTCTAGTATTTTACATGCCATTTTTCATGAACGTCATAATGACTGCGGTCGACTGATTTTCATATCTAGCTGAAAGAAAGACAAAAGATAAGATTTCAATATAACTTTATGCGCTTAAGTAATTCTTATTGTAACAGCT
>NC_051417.1:30286482-30287257 GCF_015228065.2 Penaeus monodon | reverse complement strand
TTATATACTTAAGTATGGTTAATCTTTGTCTAATGAATCTGATGACCAATCCTCTGGTTGTTGCTACCCCCGTTATATCTGTTAATGCCAAGATAGCTGTTGACCCCGGGATGCGTAATACCTTAGCGGAATACCTCAATATAAATAATCAATATCAATAATAAAACACCAGAAACGAATGTTTGAATCCGAAAACACGGCCAAACAGCGAGCAAATTCCAGCTGGAAGTGTTTCCAAGGGTAGGTTATAGTTGACCCTCTCCGCCATCCAGTCATTTTCCCATTTTCAGTGAGTCCCAGTTTCTGCAGTGCGTCAGTGGAAACCTTCGAAGTCGGGAGAAAACTGGCCTTTTTGTTTCGCTCACTTTCTCTAAATACTTCGCTCGCTCGGCTGGTCTTAGGCAGTAAGAAATAGGTGTTTGGTTAGGGACTAAAGTGGATTAATTGTAATGAATGATAAAGCTTCTGTGCATGAAACTTTAGTCTTTAGGTCGTTCGGGCTGCCATTATCCACCGCAGGGTTGCCGAATAAGGGAATTAACGCAGGAGAGCATCGAGACTGGAAATCCCTGTCGAGATCGCGCCACGGTACGAACCATGATAAAAAGATTAAAAAAAGAACTTACACTATGGCATCGGGAATGGTGGCGGGAAATGTGTATATCACAGAGCAAGAACCAAACTCGAAAAATGTATGTCATGAAAAATTAATTCGGGGCTGTGTTAAGGGATCTTCACTTCCACGCGACTAGAAGAAGGGAAAAAAGTGAGACAG
>NC_051417.1:30286349-30286448 GCF_015228065.2 Penaeus monodon | reverse complement strand
TGAGGGTTTCACAGGCGGATTCGAACATAAGGACGAAACGGGCAAGAAAAGAGAAGAAAGAATAAAGGGGCGGGGGAGGGAGGAGGGGATGCTGGGGGG
>NC_051417.1:30285994-30286212 GCF_015228065.2 Penaeus monodon | reverse complement strand
GCGGCAGATGACCGAATAGATACCCATTTTTTGTTCGCTGTGAATGCTATGGACGCCTGAAATGTTTGTTCTTGTATTGTGTTTGTTAGTTGGCGTTATTTTATAAGAACGTCGATTAATTTTCGTGCTGAGCTTGTTTGCTTTTAATTTGTACTTACATTTATGGACAAACATCTTACCCTTGGTTAATCATATTTGTATTCAAAGGAAGGATTTGC
>NC_051417.1:30285391-30285735 GCF_015228065.2 Penaeus monodon | reverse complement strand
GAAAAAATCTGTCACAGTGAGAAACCTTTTTTCTTTTCTTTTTTTCTCAAGCCTTTAAGGACAGGCCAATCTTTGGAGACAGTCCCCAGGCATAAGATGTCGGAAGCCGTCGTGAATGTCTTCTATTGTGTTAAACTTTATGAATAATTGATGTACAATGATAAATGTTATCGGGTTATCGGCGGTGGCACCATGGAATGCTTTTAGTGGTGTGCTTTCTCGCGCCGCGCCCTCCGCCCGCCCACACGCCCGCTCCGCCCCACCCGCGCAGGATTTCTGTTTGCGTTTGTGTTTGCTTTTTGGGGGATGTCTGAGGAGAATGATATTACCTTTAGTTATCTGTC
>NC_051417.1:30285207-30285333 GCF_015228065.2 Penaeus monodon | reverse complement strand
TAATCCATGCGGGCAAGCACATAGTACTGAATGATCGCCCGGGTGTGCACACATATACACAGACACAGTTTCATACATACGCACACACTATATGCAATTAAGGTTATTCTAGCATTAATCGTATCT
>NC_051417.1:30284323-30284761 GCF_015228065.2 Penaeus monodon | reverse complement strand
ACAAGATAGCCATTATAGGCATATAAATAGAATATAAGAGTCCATTATTTTCTTTCACTTAACGATTTACAGTTATTGTTGTTGTTGCTTTTAATTACTTATTCACATTTTACTCTCGAGTGGCAATGTAATTTCTATATCATTATTTCTATTCCATTCCTTCACAATCCAATTACCTTTGGACAGAGGGAATGTAATTTCCATGAAGCTTAAGAGAGCCTTCACACTAATAATGTAATTCTGTGAGTGATGCCTAAGAAAAACGTCCGCTTGGGAAAGATCGGGGAGAAAAATGAATCAGGAGTCACTTACGGGGGATGAATTTGAGGAAGACTCTCTGAGCTGGGATTAATTTCTTATTACGTAAGCGTGTTGATGAAATTAAGGTTTATGAATATTGTTTATTATTGTAATTACAGTTGTTGTTTTTTGTTTTTG
>NC_051417.1:30283595-30284079 GCF_015228065.2 Penaeus monodon | reverse complement strand
GTACACATTTTACATTAAAAAGAGGGAAGATATTTTATATCAGTGCTTTTATTTTAGTGTCTCGTACTACCTCCGTTTTCTTTATTCGGAGCTCCTGACGCCATGAGCTCTCGAGGTTGCCTAACGTTGGGGATGTGGGGGGGGGGGCTATTTCGCTTCTCTCTCCCTTTTCCTCCTCTTATGCTCCTCCCCCCTTTCGACAGGTTTTTCTTGTTAATGGTCAGTGCACCTTCTGTCTGCATGGTCGCCCCCTCCATCTGTAACTGTTGATAGAACAAATAATCAGGGATTAATATCTATTTACACAATCTGAAGTTTGCTCTTTAGTAAACCCCGTTCATCACTCTCTTTCTTTTCTTTTCATTCCCTCTTTTTATCTCTCATTTATTCAGTTTCGTCGTAACTTCCACTCCCAATCCCGCTTCCGCGAGCGTAGCTTCTCTTAGAATCCCTTAGTATAAATGTATATATAAAAAGAGATGGG
>NC_051417.1:30283334-30283442 GCF_015228065.2 Penaeus monodon | reverse complement strand
TTCCTGGGCCGCTCGCCACTTCGCCAGCCACAGACAAAGGGTAAAAGTTTGTGTCCATTTCTTCGGAATCGATGTATTTTTTTTATTCGTCACTCTGATAAAATCGTC
>NC_051417.1:30283061-30283226 GCF_015228065.2 Penaeus monodon | reverse complement strand
TGAGGGTTCGTCATGGCCGACTCCCCCGCCATTCTTCCCATTGTCTTCCTGACCCATTTTGGTGTGACATTTGATATATTGTTGTGGAAGAATTTATTGTGACTTGTGATATAGGGTTGGGTGGCAGACAGAATGGCATAGAATAGTTACGAAGAAATGGTGCCT
>NC_051417.1:30281980-30283011 GCF_015228065.2 Penaeus monodon | reverse complement strand
TTGTCGTGGTTACATGACAAGTACTAATAGCGAATTTTGGTAGAAATTATTATTGATTGCTATATCCTACGTGCTTCTAATTCTGGTTAGTTAATCTCGTTAAGTGACTGGCATGTAGCGTTATGCAATAGATCAGGGCCATTGAATACATAGCTGATAAGAGTATCTTGGAAGAAATAGGAGTAGATGATAGTGTGTAAAGACAGGAATGTGGATGAGTCGGCATGGTGGTTGGTTATTATCACTAGAAGAATGTGGCACGAGATAATGCAGATGGATGAAGTAGATTGCTAAATGTAGACGAAAGCTGCAGAAAAAAGTAAATTGGGTAGATAAGATAGAAGAGAAAATTGTGGCACAGACGGAGAGATAAAGGGAAAAGAAAGGAACCAGCAGACAGATATGTCTGTGGAGCTTGTAACAGAATTGCCGAGTTCCTCTCTCACCCTGTCTGTGTTGAAACATCTCATTATACATTCTTTGTGATATCTCAGGATTAGCATAATATTTAGCTTCCTTCTAAAGTTATCACCCTTATTCATACAGATTAACTTTGCTGTGTTGCATGGCTTACCCGCTAGTCCGACAGCTATAACAGATTGCTTAGGCATTTCTGTTACTTAGAGGAAAAAAATGTCCTTCATTCCCAGAGGCAAATAGTTCCCAGACAACCACAGGCCGCTAATAATAACACAAACAATTAAAAGGACTGCTTCGGTTGGCAGCACTGCCAGAACGGCGATTGGCAGCCCTGTCAAATGGCGTCCTTGTACTTGAGATGTTTTGTTTACTTCTATAACTTGCTCGGCGACGGCAATGATGTCGTTCAAGTCGCACGCGAGAGGATTTCTACTGGTTCTCGTTTTTTCTTTCTCTATTTTCCCTTCTCCTGATTTTTCATAGAGCTGGCTGATACACTGATTGTAATTTATTGGAAAATAAGGTTAGAGACAAGTCTAAACGCCAAATATTTTTTTTCGTAGGAGGCATTCTCCCAATTTTCGGGAAAATATGTTCATCACGTGTATGTG
>NC_051417.1:30281827-30281940 GCF_015228065.2 Penaeus monodon | reverse complement strand
CTTTTAGCACGATAAATACATCAATATGATGCATAGGTACTGATTAGTAACCATCATCATTAAATATGTTTCCTTCCTGATTTGCTTGTACCCAGGGCAGGTGTATCGGCTCA
>NC_051417.1:30281404-30281761 GCF_015228065.2 Penaeus monodon | reverse complement strand
GTAAATATGAATGACCTGATTAACTGTTGCAACTTTGACCTATCTGTTTCTCGTGCCGTAATTCTGGCACGGTGCCTCGTCCGCATATTAAGAAAGGGAAAACCGGAGGACAAGAGAGTGCCAACTTGCGTGTGTTCTTTGGGCTCATAGTGGCTTGCTTTGTCGGTGGGAGTTACGGCTTTAGTGGTGTCAGCAAGGAGACAGGTGTTATCGGGGCGGAGTTCATATATCTGGTATGTCCCATGGTCCAAGAGAGAGAATGTTAAGGGCCGCATGGCTAGGAGCATGGAAGGGTGCATGACGTTGGTATTTGTGAGGTCATGAGATAATAACATTGCCTTGACTGGCACTGACTGT
>NC_051417.1:30280475-30281332 GCF_015228065.2 Penaeus monodon | reverse complement strand
CTAAATAGAGAACATGCGTACAAAGGGAAAAGAAGTAATTGTATGAATCAAACATACAGGGTATTGGGCAAGGAAAACAATTGAAACGAAGAAAATCTGATTAAAAAGGCTATGCGAAGACCAAAATAGTAGTGGAAAAGTGCGGTGATATCTCGTCATCTCACATATGCAAGAGAAAGCACCATGAATTGCCAAATTATAGGCATTTGTTAGCCATACACATGCAAAGAATCTGGAGATGGGTGATGAAGCTGACGCTCATCGTTGTCTTGAATTTAATGTTTATCGTATCTTATTCTATCTCATCCGATGGTCAGATCACTGGAATTTGCGAGACTGTGTAATGCTCCTTTATATCCATGTTTAATTTTTCATTGTTATTATTTCTATGGTAAGCACGGCGATGAATAATATTATCCCATAATTATTGGCATGGTTACTATAATTATGGCCTGTCGATTAAGAGAAAAACCTGACGGGCTGATAGCGAGGAGGGAAGAAAGAGAGGCAAGAGAAGAAAAGGAGAGAAGGGGGGCGGGAGGAGGCGGAATTGAAGGCGGGGCACAGCGGGGCGGGGGTACAGGAGGGGGGAGGGGGAGTAGGAATAGGGCCCTTTAAGCGGCGCCAAGCTTGGGTGACGCTCCGGTACATCTATATTTCTTGTTTCTCTCTCATTTCCAGTCTTCCTCCACCAAAAAGTCAGCGGGACAAAAACGACTGTCGCTGTCGGGGCTCAGACCCGGGGGACGGCCGCGATTTGTCTTGTGTCGCCAGCCAGGGCCCCAGCATCCTGCCGGCTGATGTATGGAGCTGGGGAGGCGCTGCTCCGGCTCGGGGTGTAATAGGGGCGCCAGCGA
>NC_051417.1:30278963-30280441 GCF_015228065.2 Penaeus monodon | reverse complement strand
CTTAGGGGAGATGTTAGGGACGCCCCTCGCTGCCGGGAGACTAGCGGGTGCGGTGGTTATGGTGGTCTGGTTTGGTTGGTTGTGCGGATGCGGTTGTGGGTGTGGGGATTCTATGGTGATGCAATCGTTTGAAGTTGTTAGTTGTTGGTGAATAGGGTGTAATGATATTTCGCTTGTATTTTATTTATAATGTTTTTTTTCCCATCGTATTTTTGTTTCATACAGCTAAATGGCTTTAAGGAAGTACAATGATTTTTTTTATCAGAATTTTGTGATAATATTTAGTATGAGGAAGTTCTAGCAGGAATCAGTATTGAAGTACTTTAAGGGATTTTAAGTCGAACGGGAATTAAGCTGCTTTCAGCACGCGGTGCCAAAGTGCTTAGTTAGGAGCTTGAGTAGATGAGTAATGATGCAATCGAGAGATAAAGGCAGATGGCGATAAGGAAATGGGAAAGAAACCTACAGAGATGAAGACATCTAATGTGGAATAAATTTGTCTGGCGTAAACTCACCCCGGGACGCAGACAGCTGCTTTCCACCTACGCCCCTCCCATAAGGATCCATTTACAACAAACCATCGCAGACTCTCGACCTTCGGAGCAGTAAACTTTTATACAGTGTTATCACGTGTGTTTATTGCTTTTTTATGACTAATTATGTTTGTTTACATCTGGGGGAAGCAGATGTCAAGGTAAGTTCGCAATTCGTACGCACAGTTGGGTGGGTATCCAGTAGCATCGGTGGGGTTGGACCGGTTATTAGTAATATTAAGATAATTATATTAGTTCCCCCTGAGAATGAAATATCCCCACCTCACTCACCATCCCGACGAAAGATTTTAAAAAATAAAACTAACAGAATAAAATTTTGCTCGTACCTCCCCTTAGCTTCGGTTTAATTATAGGAGACCTTGGGTGGAAATTGCTTATCCTAAATAGATCGGGATGTTAAAGAAAGCAAAAAATATATATATAAATCTATAAAAAAAATCTAAAAAGGATAATTCGATATGTGTTTTTACAGGCTTTCGCAAGAGTGCTTGGTAGCTATTTAAGGAGCTTCGTCATTGCTCCTCAAAAGAAGGGTAGTTAGACAGGTAGAGGCAACCTTAAAAATGTAGAAATGTTCGGCCTTTAATTTTAAGAGAATTTAATCTCTTGTATTACGGCCCGTGTAAAAAAGGGCAGAGCTGCAAATGAAGGTTACCTTGTACTGAGGAACCGCTTATTTCTGGAGCGTTTAATGGCAAACGAACTTGTAATTAATTATATTGGCGATGATCCAGCATTTTTCTTCGTGTCTGCGTGTGGCACGGAAGACGAGGTTGAAACAAGGGAATGGTTTGTTTGGCGAACGCTTTTGCTAAAGCTTGGACGCTCAACTGACGCTACGGAAGGCGAGGCGACCAGGGGCGTTGATTGCCTTATGACCGATTGCGTGAAGTCTCTCCTCTGTTTTCTCGCGCCCACTTGTAT
>NC_051417.1:30277122-30277233 GCF_015228065.2 Penaeus monodon | reverse complement strand
ATACTGTCATTGTCACGTCAGACTGCAAGCGTTTGGTCTACTTGAAAAGTAAATTTCAAACCAGGAATTAACGTCGTTTGCCTTTAACTGAAATGAGAGAGATAGGTAGAT
>NC_051417.1:30276759-30276920 GCF_015228065.2 Penaeus monodon | reverse complement strand
CGGGGAGAGAGGGGAGATGGGGGGTGGTAATTTCAGGCGAATATCAGTGATATTTAACCGTTTCTCTCTATTTTATACTTCGCCAACAGGGTATCTATAAGCACGGTGCATACACACGTTTCTGTTACCATATATACGTTTTTATCTACCTGATTCCTTTA
>NC_051417.1:30275738-30276341 GCF_015228065.2 Penaeus monodon | reverse complement strand
CAACGTTTTCCCTCACTCGAACGCCGCGCTATACTGACCCATTTTCCTTGATTTAGGAGCGCTTAACCTCCGTGCGGCGCTGGGCTTTGGTGAATGGCCCGAGGATTTCCAGCCTAGACTGGCCTCGAGATGGACGCCACAGACTCCGATTTTGAGAGAATTTGGAGCCAATAGATGCGCAAGGGGGAGAGGGGAGGGGGAGATACAAAAGGGAAGGGGAAGGAAGTGTGGGGGGATATCCATGTCTTGTGTGCGTATTTGTGCACGCTTTTGTGTCTGTATGTGCAACGAGAGCGGGAGGTTTTATGCATCTGTACTATTTTTTCTTTTTTCCTCTTTCATGAGTTTCGTTGGCCATGCTTTGAAGACGCAGAAGAGGAAAGAAAGAGGAGAGGAGGGGGAAGGATGAAAATCGATAGTCGATAAATGTTTTTTTTTTTATCCTCTTTGTCCGAGGAACTAAGCAGGAACTAAGTTTTATTTTTTATTGCATTTGATATGGAGAAAAATAGATCGTCACCCTTTGAATTTTGAACCGTTGACACGCAACAGACACTTCAGTACTCCACTAGCTGTCAACTGTACCAAGACACCCTTTTCCAC
>NC_051417.1:30275174-30275716 GCF_015228065.2 Penaeus monodon | reverse complement strand
GGGTCATTTAACAATCACTGAAAAGTGATAGAGATAGATAGAGTTACTTATTGCCTTATTAGTGCACATTTTAGGGCAGTCAAAAATTAAGTATAACGTTGCTATTGATCATTCAGTCATCCACTACACAATCACAATAGATTTCCCTTGTCACTTTCATCAGAAGCCAGACATAACAGTCAGCCATCAGTTACCAGACGATCACCATCCCTACAACACAGTCACCATACGGTCACTACATCCCCCAGGCCCTCACTACACAACCCAAGTTATCTCTAAGTTGTAGTAGATCCTCGGTGTAATGAATGTGCACAATTAGCCACTTGGCTGATAAGGAGACAGAAATGCATTATAGGGGATCGCTTTGTTAACTGAACCGTAGTTTGTGATTGCGTCATTTACTCTTTCCCTGACTGACGCCATCTCGTGCGTTCGGGCTTTTGTAATTGTGATTGTTCTTATTTTTCTTGTTTCTGTCACTATTGTTTATTCTCACTGAATGTATTGTGGATTTGGATGATTTCCATGTTGTTGCCGGAACG
>NC_051417.1:30273103-30273898 GCF_015228065.2 Penaeus monodon | reverse complement strand
GCATTGATTCCCTTGATCACCATTTAGCTTTCGAAAGGGGGCGAAAGGGGAAGGGGAGGAGAAACACCCTTCCCCTCCTCACTTTCCTCTTCTCATCCCATCTCCCTCTCCTCATTTTCGCTGTCCTACTCCCCTTACCTGCTCTCCCCTCTCATCCCCTTTTCTCTCATTCTCTCATTTCTCTCCCCTTCTCTCTCCCTCCTCACATTCACACAATCGTTTTCCCCCTCCTCCCCTTTTCCCTTCTCCACTTTTTATAAAACCTCAACCTCTCTCAAACCCCTTTCCCTCTCGCCTCCTCATCCCCTCTCCCTCTCGCCCGCTCTTCCTCTCTCCTCTCCCTCTCGCCCGCTTTTCCTCTCCCCTCTCCCTCTCCGCCCGCTCTTCCTCTCTCCTCTCCCTCTCGCCTGCTCTTCCTCACCCCGCTCCCTCTCGCCTGCTCTTCCTCTCCCCTCTCCCTCTCGCCGCTCTTCCTCTCCCCTCTCCCTCTCGCCCGCTCTTCCTCTCCCTCTCGCCCGCTCTTCCTCTCCCTCTCGCCCACTCTTCCTCTCTCCTCTCCCTCTCGCCCGCTCCTCCTCTCTCCTCTTCCTCTCGCCCGCTCTTCCTCTCCCGCTCCCTCTCAGCCAAGCGGGCCAGAGGCGGAGGCAAAAGGGCTGGCCTGTGTCCGAGCTATGCATCATAACGACGAGAAATATCCCATTCCCACATTTTCCTCCTAGCTGGTGGCGGTGCACCCCTTGCTATCGATTACCCTCGCTCTAGAAAAGGCTAAGGCTCCCTCCGGACGGCTTAGAG
>NC_051417.1:30271794-30272033 GCF_015228065.2 Penaeus monodon | reverse complement strand
GAAGATAGGAAGGAGACCAGATAATAGAGGATATTAGAGGATGGAATGTAAAAAAAGAAAAAAAATGTTTGCCAACCTTGAAATATATCGGATTAGATACACAGGTCTTCTCCTGCATCATATAATTCATGGACTTCAACGTATTTACATCTTTCGTAAACACACAAAAGGTTTCGCACTCGCTAAAACACGCACAAGCAAACCATACACGTTCGTTAAAAAAAAATGAAAAAAAAATT
>NC_051417.1:30271352-30271777 GCF_015228065.2 Penaeus monodon | reverse complement strand
TATATATATATAACGACAGAAGAATAAAGGCACATATGTAAATGAACTCATCCAACAGCTCATGTTACATGAGAGAGAATGGAATACCCCCCAAAATAGATAGAAAAATCATAAATATATCACTTTTTTCTTGTTTCTCTCATAGTATCGCGGACAAAACGAGTGCGTCTTGTGTGTTACCGTTCTTTTGTCCTGCGGGAAGACGCAATTGGGTACGAGGCCTCCGCGTACCCAATCCCATTATAGCATGACAGGAACTCCGTTTATAGTGAATAATACACTACATGGGTAGGCTACTCAGACACGCATCTTGAGATAAGGAGACAGTGTGATTCGCAGGAAACCTCAGATACTGATACAATTCGGGGGTGACAGGACATGAAATCGCAGGTTGGATGACGGATTATACAGATAGTATACATTAT
>NC_051417.1:30270830-30271074 GCF_015228065.2 Penaeus monodon | reverse complement strand
CAGAACATGCATAACCAAAATACCTCCACAAAATAGATAGATATCCACACATAAATGAGAGCGAGAGACCTTTGCTCCTTCCGTCACTTGGCTGCCATGTGTGCAAGATAATCTTTCCGGTCTACCTGCTACCAGAATACATAACTGCTTGCATGTCGCTCTAATTATGTGTTTGCCTGCCAGTCTTTCCTTTTATATCAGCATGTGAGCCTATTTATGTCTTCCTGCCTGTCAATCTGTGCAC
>NC_051417.1:30269536-30270659 GCF_015228065.2 Penaeus monodon | reverse complement strand
CGTGCGCATTATTGTGTGCGTGTGCGCACAGAAAAAAATATAACTTCGCCGGACAAATGAAAATGGGGAAAGAGAACCTATCGGAAAGAAAGCGAAAAATAAAAAAGTCAAATAACAGTAAATCAGAATAGGAATAAAGCAAGAGGGGAGAGGGAGATGAGATTAGAAGAGGGACAAAAAGAGGCCGAGGGGCGGACACAGAGCGGGGAGAGCCGGAGCTGGAGAGAGAAAAGCTCTATGGTTTGGAAAAAGAGGAAAAAAGAGGAATCTCCCAAGATGTATCTTCGGATCCTCCCGACTGTCGCCTGATCGATGCTTGGAGATGCTGTACAGGTGGGAGGCAGTTTGCCGGTAGTCTCTGCAGAGTACCCGGAGCCTTTGGTTATTTCTGCTGCTGCTGGGATATTGTCAAAGATCTCAATCAAGTACGAGAGATATTTTGGTGTGGAAAATTCAGCGTCGGAATAGATGGTGAAGGATGCCATGTATCGTTTCAGAAATATATATATTTTTAGAGGTTCTTGATTATTTGTTCACGTGTGAATGCTAATGC
Organism: Penaeus monodon; assembly: GCF_015228065.2. Lineage (NCBI taxonomy): Eukaryota > Metazoa > Arthropoda > Malacostraca > Decapoda > Penaeidae > Penaeus > Penaeus monodon. Next base: position 30,270,106 of record NC_051417.1, on the reverse strand, counting down.
GGTGTCTGTGTGCAAAACCGTCACAGAATTAGTGTTGCTTTTGCACGTCTTTGCTGTATGATTGCACAAAATAAATGTACAAGTAATGGAAGGACTGGCAAAAGCAATGCATTGACTCCCACATAGCGTTTTACGTATACAGAATAAATATACATTCCTAAGTATACCAATGTAACTTTAGCGGGTATCTTGACATACAAGTAATTAAGAAGACATACATTTACCCGGCAAGGAACGAGATTAGCGTTTTTTCGAAGAATCTTAGCGCGAACCTTCACCAAGGCCATTGCAGTACTAAAAATCCTTATTACTTACGATACGATATTAAGATTACATACAACATTATATACAATAATCTTATACACTGTAACATTAAACACGGCGAAATTATACACCTCGGCGTTATATACCGCAGTGTCTGTATGTCGTTGTTATATCCCCCTTTCCCCCAGGGTTAACCGGTGGACAGGAAGATGGTTACATTGTGTGTCTCATCTCGAGCTTCACCGCGTCCCACGATAAGGCTGAAAATTAGATTTAGAAATTGAGATAGAGAGAGGGAGAACGAAG
>NC_051417.1:30268818-30269348 GCF_015228065.2 Penaeus monodon | reverse complement strand
AGCCAGGGTGAGTACCTTCCCTAATTGGGCACTTTACGAAAGGAATTAACAGAGCTGTTTATAAATTCCTGACATGATTCTTGGACGTTTGGTATTTTAATCATCAAAAGTTAAGTATCAAGAGCTTTATGATATTATGTTAATAGGTTGTCCCACGGAGCAAAGTACAGTTGACGTTTAAGTGCAGGGTGAGAGGGTGCTTGGTGCGAGGAGGGCGAGCCTAGAAGTGTCTATTACTGTCTATTCGTAATGTCCGGTTAAAGACGGTTTTCGGCACAAGACCCTCATCCAGCTCCCCCAGACGACGGACAGCCGCTGCCACTGGGTATGTCCTCGTAGAGTCTTCGGGAGAGCGAGTTGAAAGCAGCGGCTGCAGCGGGAACAGCGCCGGCGGTCTTATTAGCGAGGCCCGGCGATCTCGCGTACACCATGGCTGCGTCAAGGGTCAGCGTTTGGCGGCGATGATTTGACGCTTGCTTGCTCCTTGGTCTGTCGGGGAGGACTTGAGGACTTGCGTATAGGGAGGATGT
>NC_051417.1:30267201-30267545 GCF_015228065.2 Penaeus monodon | reverse complement strand
TATGCCTCTTAGAACACATCCCTCTGAAGAACTTTGCCAGGTGTTCTTGTTCTGAGAGAACCAGCAGCCAACGTCTGTCTTAGAATTGCACAGGTTTAACGTCAACGAACGAGCGAGAAAAAAAGTCACGTTGAAATTACCTGAGAGGTCACGCGGCCTCGCAGCTCCCGCCACAATGGCCCTTACACGTTCTTCGCACAGGAATTGAAATGAGCGATCGAAAGAGGCCGAGAACGAGTCCATCTGAAAGTCTCTGGGCGGTCGAGGTCATGCACGGGTGGCTAGTATGGCTCTTAAGTCCGCATTCCCGTCATACAGTAGCTGCTGGTCGCCACCATGATTGT
>NC_051417.1:30267014-30267163 GCF_015228065.2 Penaeus monodon | reverse complement strand
TCGACGGACGGACCTTCCCCCGCGGACCATGGCTTGACCTTGTTCCACACCTGCCCTCGCCACTGGACCATAGCGGAACTTGTTACTCCGGACCATGGCGTGGTGGACGAGGCGGAGATGGTGGTGGTAGCGGCATGGCCGACACAGCA
>NC_051417.1:30265857-30266971 GCF_015228065.2 Penaeus monodon | reverse complement strand
CTACTTACCTAACAACATCCAGTTCATGCTACCGTAGCTGCAACACCTCCTTGGACGCCGTCCTCCGCTCGCCCCGTCCTCATTCTTTCCTCTGGTGCAAATCAAGGGCGCTGGGAGGCATGACGGGCCCGTGACGACTGTCATAGGTCATGGGCTCCGCCGTTGACGTTTTTCCTTGTTTCTACACTCTCTGTCTGGACGCAACGCCACGCTGTCTCGCCATTATTATTTCGCATTTGTCCCGGCAGTTGGCATCGTCTTAGATGTAAACTATTAGCATTCTAAATTCACCACATTCGAGTCTCTTGTGCCTCTACCCTGCAGCTGTTGTGCGTATGGGTGCGTTGGTCAGACATGTGTTTGTCCAGTTCTGTAGGTTCACACATGTTTATAAGTGCAGCAATGTGATGATTTAAACATCTGAATTGATCTGGTTCTATGATCCCACCGTAGCATGTCTCACACTTGAACAAATCTTTATGTTCCAATGTTTGCTCTTCTTTTAGCCACTTTACTACTTTCTTCTGAGTAATTACCTCATAATTTTACATATATGGCATGCGATGACTCTGTTACTAAGTCCAGTGTAAGAGAGAGTGTGCCGTCACTTTTTTGCAATGATATTAATACTTCCAAAAAGCGTGAAAGTACAACATTGAAGCATTACCTCAATTTTATACTTTCCAGGTATGTTTCTTCTCGTAAGGTAGCGTGCTGGTGTCGACCTGTCATGGCGCGGGCAGGTAAGTATTTGCCAAATTCTCTTAAATTTCATATTCATGTATTCATAGTTTCTGGTATAGACAGGTTAAACGGCCCATTAAATGTTCTCGACAGTAGAAAAATTTGTATTCCCGACACTGGGTCTGTGTGGCTGGCTGGCTGGCGGCGTCCGCATTCGGGCCTGACCATGTTTTGCGCCGAGTTTTGCCCGTTTCAGCTCCGTGTTTTCTCCAGGGTGTTATCTCAGATGGGGATTGTGTTCATGAAGAATTGATATTATTATTTTTTTTTTATCTTACTTCATCTCATTTTACCGCAATTAGAGTCAGATACGGTTTAGTTAGTACTGATGTGCTAAATGGGGTAGTAATGTGATGTGTATGTTTCCATT
>NC_051417.1:30265258-30265671 GCF_015228065.2 Penaeus monodon | reverse complement strand
CATGCGAGTTTGTGTTTGTGTCGAGATGAATGTATTTTCTTTCTTGGCCATTCTTGTTGCCGTGTATATGAATTGCTTGTATGGATACTGCGCCGTGATTATCCTTCTTTTTCATGTTTTTCCCTTATTTTTGTTGAAAGGCAGCATTTCCCAAAATACGATTTTCGGAAAAAGAAATACACTGAGGAATAATTTACATACAGAGAAGAGAGGGGTAGAAGTTCCCATAAAGCTTCCTGCAATATGGGCCTGGAAAGGGTTCACCATATAAAAATAACAACATGAAAGGAGGAGAGACACGGCTAAATAAAACTGGCAACGTTGCAGGAATAGAAGGGCCTGAACATAAACCTCTTGGCATTAGACAGTAGTTTAGTACTTCCCGGCATAAAGCTGCTGCTCAGTGAGTGAAT
>NC_051417.1:30265049-30265153 GCF_015228065.2 Penaeus monodon | reverse complement strand
GTATAAAACAAGAAACAATGACTAAAACATCGTATGTTCAAAAAAGGAACAGAGATACCTGAACAATAAGAAGAATAAAAAAGGGGCGAACAGTTAATGAGAAC
>NC_051417.1:30263328-30264653 GCF_015228065.2 Penaeus monodon | reverse complement strand
GAGCGACCGAGAAGGACATCCCCTATATTTATAAATCTGGCAGTGATTAACCCCAGCAGCGGCCTAATTGCAAACCCCGATACAGGAAATGTTGTAATTTTAGACGTCGGAGCGAGAGCGGGAGAGCGCGCTCCGTTCCACACTATTACTCGAAGCGGGTAAAAACTGGCGCGCTGGAAAATGTAACGACTCCACCGGCCGGAACAACTCAGGGGCCTTAATTTTGTGAAACCGCGGATGTACTTAGGGGAATGAGCGGTTAAATAAAATCCCTCCAATAATGATGGCGAACTAGGGGGCGGGGAGGGGTGAGGAGAAGGGGAATGGTGGGGAGAGGAGGGATTATGAGGGAAGAAAAAATGGGGAGAGGAAGGGTTGAGAAGGGAGAAAAGGTGGTGAAAGGAAGGGTGAATTGGGTGGAAAAGCTGGGAAGAGGAGGGGTTAAGAGGGGAAAAGTGGGGGAGCGAGAGGTCAAAGAAGGAGAAAGGTAGGCACAGAAAAAGCTAAAGTGGGGGCGGATAAAGAATTAAGGAGATACTGCAAAGGGGTGGATCAGTGGGGAGTGATACGAAAATATTAAAGTGAGGATATAGTAAAAGGAAGGCGAGGAAGGTAATAAGTGATAAGGTCCGAATACAAGGCCCTCAATGCAGACCGGATAGCCCAGATTGTGTAAAGGATCTGTTAAGGGTTGTGGATGCTGACGGGAAGGAGCGTCAGGATGGGCGAGGAGCGTGTGCGAGTGGAGGGGAACTGGTTGGGGGGGGGGGGCAATGGGCGTGGAGTCAAATGTCTGTTAGGTGTCGTCGCGCCACCGCAAAGAAGAGTGAGGGAAGACGTCAAACTACTGAAAGGAGAAGACAGCGAGATGATGAAAAAAGAAAAAGAAGCGAAATTCTTGATGGCCAATCCAGTTTTACAGAAGAGGTGAAATGCGCTGAAAATTCAGCGAATGCTTGTCAACCAAGTCTCCTTCATAGAATTAAAAAGCGTGGAAAAAGTCAAAATTTGTTAACAGTGTTTATAGCATCATCGAAATAAAAGGGAGATCAAACTAAACCTATATTATACGTTATAGAAACACTCCGATAAATTTTCTTTCCACGGGATGAATTGACTAAGTCTTTTGCGCTATCATTATTTAAGCCTTTTTTAAATTCTATATCTATCCCGCTTTAAAAGAATGGGAGGGGCGAGGTAACTTCTCGGAGAAGAGAGGAAAAGGAAAAAGTCGAGGATTGTGTTAAAAGGAACTGAGATGAAAATAATCATGAAAGAGGGAGAGGACGAATATTATTCCGGGACTGGCAACTGAGGAAGGTGTA
>NC_051417.1:30262441-30263237 GCF_015228065.2 Penaeus monodon | reverse complement strand
GGAGTATACAAGCCATCAGCTGTGAAGACAAGCATAAGACATCGCACGCTCGAACACAGCTCTTGGGGTAACTGTTCAGGCAATTGATCGCTATCAGCCCATCATTCCTCCCCCTTCCCTGCCTTTCCCTGCCCTTCTCCCTGCTAGCCTCCCCTTCCCCTCACCCTCTCTCCACTTTTCCTTCCCTCTCACCCTGTCCCCCTTTCGCTTTCCGTTTCCCTACCCCTCACCCTGCTCCCACTCCCGTATTCCTTACCTATCACCCACCCCTTCCCCTCACCCTCTTTCATCTTAGCCTTCCACTACCTCTCACCCTGTTCCTCCTTTTCCTCCCCCTACCCTTAACCCTGCTCCCACTCTCCTTTCCGGTTTCGCCTTCGCCTTTCTCTCATCCTACTTCCCTACCTCCTTTCCCTCCCCATACCCTACAGTCTCTCCCCCTGTTATCCCCCCCTCCCCCAACGTTTCCCCTTCCTCCCAGGTAACCCTCCGGTGCGCTTGTAAATTTCTCCTGAAGGGAAGAGGAGGGGTAGTAGGTGGGGGGGGGGGGAGGGGATCCTTGAAACAAATGAATCAAGAAAGAGAGAAAAAAGGCGATCCCTCTGCCCGCTGAAGAAGATAATCCCCCTTAATAGAATCCATTTTGGTGCCCCGATCACTCTTGACCGCTCCATTAGTCATAGGGGAAATATATAAGGCGCGGAGGGTAGGCCAGAGACGGCTATTACGAGACTAAGTATTCAGATATGTGCGTGTAATGAACTGGAAGTAGGCGGCAATATGCGAGTTTGACTTA
>NC_051417.1:30262285-30262352 GCF_015228065.2 Penaeus monodon | reverse complement strand
AAGTTATGGAAATGGAGATAGTTGGCATGAGGGGAGAAGAATGTGGAAAAAGGGAATCGGGAAAATA
>NC_051417.1:30261329-30262239 GCF_015228065.2 Penaeus monodon | reverse complement strand
TGAGAGGCTAGTGAGCGCCTAGAAGAGGAGAGAGGAGAAATCGAGAGAGGGGAGATATGGAAAAGGGGAATAGGTAGTGTATGAAATAGAACGAGGGAAGAATGGAGGAGGAGTAGGGGGAAAAAGGGAGGAAGTAGAAAAAAGGAAGAGGGAGGGTGTAGAAAAGGTAAGGGGGATGAAGAAAATGGAGACGGAGGTGTGGAAAAGGAGAGGGGGAAGAAGGTGGGTATAGAGAATGGGAGGAAGAAGGGTGTAGGTTACGGTTAAGAGTAGGAAGAGACAAGGGAAAGAAGGAGGATATGGAGAAGGGAGGGGATGGAAGAAGCATGAGAAGGGGAGAGGGACGACTAGGCTTTTGATGAACGATGCATTTGAGTTGGTTGACTATTAATTTTTTTTCACATTTTTGTCTTTTTTGACTTGAAAGATGAAAACAAAAGCATGATAGAATCTGAATTGAGTAGAAATATGAGACAGAAAGTTATATGGTTCTTTTTCCAGACGATTGTATGCTGTGTAGCTTGAGCAGACAAATCGCTTTACTTCCATAAAATCGGACCGTGTGCTAGCTTTATTGGGGCTAACATTAGTCTGATGGTGATTTGTTTCTTTTCCTTTTTTATTGTGACTTACTTTTGAAGCTATTTTGCTATTTCGTATGATTAATTAGGGTTGGCAGGAGATCGAATAATCTAGTAGTATCAAAAGGTAGGCTCCGCATAGGCTGTGTCTGAATTAAACTAGTTAACCCTTCATCCGTAACAGAAAACGGGATGTGCTTCACCTGGTTGGGCAGCGGATGCCAACTCTCGCTCTCACAATGGATGCCCACCTTATATGGAAAGTGGGTACTCCGCTTAATTGATATCATTATCACTGTATTTGTTTATAGTGTGGGATACTTCACATA
>NC_051417.1:30260365-30261283 GCF_015228065.2 Penaeus monodon | reverse complement strand
ACACATTTACCGTTTTGGCATGTTAGGGGTAAGAGGAAATGCGAAAACAGACTTCAAATGAGGCTTTTAGCTTAAATACTTCGTTGATAATTGTGAAACTAGCGAAATACATCCGATTATTATAGTTACCTGTGGGAAATAAACCGTCATCCGTCCCTTTCTTTCAAGCTGCGACACAAACACGGGGTAAAAACAAACATGCAATTGTTACGCCCCTTTTGAACAAGTGAACAATGATACTATTTGATTCCTACCCCATCCCCCCCCCCACCCCTTCTTCCTTCGACTTCCCCTACCCTATAAAAAAGACGATGAAAAATAGATAAAAAATCGGCCGAGTGATTTTAATGGATATAAACAGCTATTAATTTTCAGGGAAGAAATTAAAGGAAAAAAGGTTTCCGGAAATTCCGTGCACGGTGTAGGCAGAAGAACAATCGTTTATAGACTTGAGTAACTTCGAGCACAGAATTTTGAATAAGTATGTTAAAAGAAAAAGAGTGATAACGATTTTTTCTTTGTATTCATATTTTTCTTTTGCCTTATTTAGTCATTTTATTGATTTGTTTGTGTTGCAGAGAGGCGAATGACCTCCTTAAAGAGAGTGTAATCAGGAAATTTTGATAAATCAAATACATGAAAGTAATATGAAGAAAAAAGAAAGGGGCAAAGGAAGAGGAAACAAATTGAGAAAACAGAAATATCAAGTTTCCGGGATGAAAAAAAAAAAAGCGCCGTACATTAGTCGACTTTCGTAACATTAAGAAGCGAAATGATTGTTTGAAATGCATGCATAAAAACTGTATAAAATAGCACCACAATGGAACAGAACAGGAAGTTTTCTGATTTAAGATAGTCTGAATGTTGCAAAAGATATCAAGATACCATTCATATGTCCATTCATAATTCGAGAGGATA
>NC_051417.1:30259542-30260152 GCF_015228065.2 Penaeus monodon | reverse complement strand
ATGTACTTAAAAAAGACATAGGAATGCACATGTTACGAAAATAAGATTTTTTTGTTTGGTGAAATTGACCCAGATAATACTTACACCAACTCTGTGACAACATTATCATACATAATAAACACAAGGAAGAGATAAAATTGCAGTAAGCATTGTCGTAAACCGTAAGTAGTTAGCGATAACGACAATGGGCGCAAACAAAAGGAGAATTAGAACGAATGACTCGAAAGCCAGGGGCAAGAACCGCGGCGAATGGACCGCCCCCTAAACAAACCACAGAGACACAGCAATGATACTAACAGCATTATACCAACAAAATACCAGGAGGCAGAACAGCGCGCATCACACGCACACCTAGAATGGAAAAGTGCCCGTAGTAAAACAGCAAAATCAACAGGAAAATCGCAGAAACACCATTCAGGAAAAATATCAGACAAAAATGAGAGTCATAAAAACGAACTGGCGGCGCTTTCTGTCATCGGAAAACAATGCAAAGTTCTAAAGCATACAAGCCTTATTCTCACGGTTTTGCGGGTATCATGCTGTTGCTGCGACCGGGCTTATTATTATGCTGAATCTTGATGCTGAATGTGGTGCGACAATTGGTTCTGCT
>NC_051417.1:30258847-30259271 GCF_015228065.2 Penaeus monodon | reverse complement strand
CAGAAACAGAGAAGAATGAAACGTTTTGTAAACGTTTCCTCAAGAATGCAATAGATATTCTTAATTCTGTCAGCTTTCCTTTTCCATAATATCAAGATGCACTTGATCTTAGAAAAAGGAGGGGACATCTAACGGGAGGCCGGAATCAGGCCACACTTCTTGTTTGAATTTGAATTTGAAAAGACGGTCGTGTCAACAGCGAAGCGGGTGTAAGAAAACGTTACTACCACGGCTAGGCCTACACCGGGGCATGAAAGGGTTGAGGGGGTAGCCTGAAGGCCGACTTCTAGTGCCAGTCATCCTTCGATTATAGCCGTAGCCCCGGGCCTATATTGATAGACCATGTGGGTAATAGAATAAAGAACGTGGAGCTTACTACGTCAGTAGCTAACGCATGTACTGAAATACAACACGCGCGCTCGCG
>NC_051417.1:30258584-30258707 GCF_015228065.2 Penaeus monodon | reverse complement strand
ACGCACGTGCACGCACAAACACATGACTGCGGCCTTACTCCGTGTGTGAATATGGCGGAAACAGGAAATTCAGTCGGCTTAGTATAGAGTTTCTACATCTATTAATTCGGGAGAGTAGGAACA
>NC_051417.1:30258033-30258352 GCF_015228065.2 Penaeus monodon | reverse complement strand
TGAACTAGATATCAATATATTTTTTGAGAAAGAATATCCAATTCACTTGTCATTTTGATTGTCAATAAAGAATATTTTTACCTTTATCTTCAATTTATATAAAGGAAGAGATATCTCAATTACCAAGATTAATTACAAGGTTGAAGACTTAGGCCTAGAGATGACGTAGGCGGAGCAAAGAGAGAAGCAGCTGGTTGGCGGCTGACTCATTGTTAGCGCTGTGCTAGTTAACTGCCGCTGTGTGCCTCTGACGTCATGGGAGTCTGTTGGTGAGGGGCGTACATGCTGACGGGCGTGTGGGAGGACTTCGATATTCGGC
>NC_051417.1:30256411-30256924 GCF_015228065.2 Penaeus monodon | reverse complement strand
TGATTTCAGCAAACATTTACTCAGTGAAATTAGTTTAATGGATTAGATTTTATCCCTGGAATTACTTGCAAATTTTTCCTTCGTCTAAAACACTAGTGCTTTTAATGAAATCATATGGATGTTTATGAGCACTCATTGTAATTGACACAATCTCTCTCTCAAAGGTACGTATGCGCACATAAGGAATGTCCTGCAGATGTCGCCGAACCGTGAAGCGTGGGCGTGGGCGGGGACCAATCGCAGTCGATTGGCGAGGGATGAGCGAAGGGTAGTGGTTGTCGTAACGATCCTTTGTAATTACCAGCGATGTTAATGAAAGGAGGAATCATTAAGACATTAAAGCGTTGGCTACGTATGCCGTAAATTTAATCACCTTTTTAATGTAATTGTGATTTTGGTATTACTCGAATAGGAGCCAGTCTTCGAATCGCTCAGGTTTTCTATCCACACAACTCGCAGTCACCTTTCCCACACTTCCGTAAACTGAGAATGTCCGTATAGACTGAGGGTCCC
>NC_051417.1:30255919-30255991 GCF_015228065.2 Penaeus monodon | reverse complement strand
TCTCATTATTACGGTTTGGGTTGTTTTACCAATGTTTACCCTATTTCTCCCAACCTGCACCAACATCGCCAG
>NC_051417.1:30254814-30255676 GCF_015228065.2 Penaeus monodon | reverse complement strand
CGCAGTCTTTGTTTCGCTACACATGATGGATATTGTATCATTCTTTGATAAATACATTTACGTAATTCCTTTTGTTATTTATTGTGGATGTGTTGTTTGTCATAATGCTTTGAAAGTATAAAAGCTTTTTCCCTTTGAGCCAATTTGTATTATTTGTGCAAATAAATTGATATTGGCACGACGCATTTGTCGTCAGCGACTCGTGTGATATTTTTTCGCACTCATCAAAGAGACTTGTTGACGATCAGAAAACAATGACGAGCCACGTCACTCGGCGCTCGGGCGAGGGAGCCCTTGTGCGAGCGGCCATTGGCTCTCGGCCGGCGACTGCTCGGGCCTCATGTTTTTGGGGTGTTTTTGTTGAATGTGTGTGTCGTTTTTTGTTTGTGTGAATGTGTTTTTTGCTCTCTGCTTGTTTTGATATATTTTAATTGTTTTTCGGTTTTGGATTTTAATTGAATTTTGTCTCTGTTTTTGGTTCGAATAAATGTTTTTGCTTTTTGTATGGAATATAATTGGTTGCTTTTAATTAAGTAGATCTTCATTTGTACGTTCAGGTGCGGTTGTTTGGGTCTTTCGCTGTTTTTGTTTATAGTTTTGTTGTTGGTTGACAGCTGTCGTAACGATCGCTCTGTCTGATATTACTTCCTCTCGTTTTTCTCCTCTGTATTATCATTTTCCTTTTACATCCTCTTCCTGTTTTTCTTTGTTCTTGCTTTTACTTATGCGTGCTTGTTACATATAATGAATTTGTGATAAAACAAAATGCTCCGGTAAAACTTTATAACATGTGTACTGGTATATACAAGTTTTAAAGACACGTACGGCCATACACAACAAAAATAACGGGGGAAATAATAAC
>NC_051417.1:30254525-30254786 GCF_015228065.2 Penaeus monodon | reverse complement strand
ATAAATTCAAAAAATAATTTAAAAGCTAATTCGCCTCATTACTGAAAGTGTTGATGATTTGAATAAGATAGAAATGGTGATAATGATTTTGAGGATAATAATGTTATCAATAATGATAGTGATAATAGTGATGAGATAAGTTGAGCGCTAGATTCATAATAATCAAAACTACAATTATAATATGAAAACAAATTCTTAGCGAATAGCTTCAGAAAAAAAACTTGGTTTTTAAAGAATTCCTTGATTTTAGAGAGAGAGTGA
>NC_051417.1:30254250-30254420 GCF_015228065.2 Penaeus monodon | reverse complement strand
TTGCCCCGGGAATTCACATCCCTGTCGCCCGAGTCAAGGAGCAGTTCCGGGCCGTCGCTGGCTCGCTCGCCACCTTTGTTATCTCTTAACAAAAGTGGAGTGAAAGTAGACAAGCGAAGCGAACCCGTTACCTCCGAGCTGAGTTTCGGCCTTGGGTGCCTGGCAGGCGA
>NC_051417.1:30254091-30254207 GCF_015228065.2 Penaeus monodon | reverse complement strand
AGAAATCGCCTCTTTGAACGCGTTTATCGTTTTTTTTTTCTCGTTTTGCTTTATTTTGTTTTGTTGTTGTTTATCAACCTGGGCGTTTCTATGATTTTTACATTACGGTTTGTTTG
>NC_051417.1:30253413-30253566 GCF_015228065.2 Penaeus monodon | reverse complement strand
CTTGAACATCACATAACCTTGAGAGTGTGATTACCCCCCCCCCCTCCTACCCCCACTCTTACCTAAAGGGTTGTGGGCAGAGTAGGCCTGTACTCCCCCCTCCCCCTCGCCCCCTACTCCCCTGCATTGATCATTTATCATGTACGTACCCTT
>NC_051417.1:30253267-30253371 GCF_015228065.2 Penaeus monodon | reverse complement strand
GGTGTCTGTAGGCCTATGTGGCGGCCCAACCTTCGCCTCTGACGCTCCCTCGTCCTGGCCTCTGGGTATTTGTTTGTAGAGAGGACGATTTCATTTGATTATCG
>NC_051417.1:30253137-30253238 GCF_015228065.2 Penaeus monodon | reverse complement strand
CGGGTGATGATAATGTAGGATGAATTAGATTACAGTATAAACTGTCGTGTTCGTTATGTGTGATTGTGTGCATGGGTGAAAAAAGAGAGGGATTCGGATAA
>NC_051417.1:30252514-30252908 GCF_015228065.2 Penaeus monodon | reverse complement strand
GGGGGGGGGGGGCAGGCAAGCAAGAAGACGTACAAATAGATATAGGTACGGGCAGATAGACGGGCAGAACGAATGTGTCATATGCATGTATTTGACATAAACACAGAATGAGTATTGGCTATCTCTGTTTTATTACTGTCCCATAATGAAGGAAGCGGCACGTTGGAGGTGCTGCATGTCCGCGAGGCATTTCCTAATCACGGCGACGCTGGTGAAAGGGGGAACGCGTCCATCCTTCCATTAGATCGTTCATTATGATCAGGAAATCATTAACACAAGATAATCGACTGAATGAATTAATGATTGAGAAATTCCTCCCTTGAGGTAATTAATGTGAGGAAGGGGTTTAAGATGCGTTGTTTGAAGAAGAAAAACAAGAAGTGTAATGAGAGAG
>NC_051417.1:30251757-30252349 GCF_015228065.2 Penaeus monodon | reverse complement strand
TAATACCTGATGCCTAAGGGAAGTGAAATATAGATAAAAACAATGCGAAAGTAATAAAGTGTCAGCATCTGAAGCGAAAACAAGAGAGGAGGAGAAAGCAAAAACAAATTCATTTAAAGTTTGTCATGTGTTGAACTAGGAGGCAAATAAAACATGGAAAACACACAGGAGAGTTATTTCTTACATTGACATTGATATTTTGAAAACTAAAATCCTATTGGTTAGAAAAGATTGCAATATGCTTATTGAACCACGTAAGTCGAGGTATTTTATACTATGAAATACCAAATACAACATTCAGAACTTTTATAAAGGTCATTATATCCACGGAGAAGGGATTGCATGATTATATAAATGAAATTACCGTTATGGTCATGATAACAATGCGCTAGCATATAATGCTTTCATTGGATTGGTCATTAATAACTCATTCTACATTTTGTTCACTCCTGAGTATGAATGATAAAGGGAAGTTACATTGATTTGCCAATGATATTTTAAAGTTAGGTCTGGAATGAAATTCATCTTCAGTAGAAAAATGGCGCGTTGCCAGAGCCTAGGAACGGAAGACAAGAGAAAAAAAGAACTTGAT
>NC_051417.1:30249418-30251718 GCF_015228065.2 Penaeus monodon | reverse complement strand
TGCTGTAGAGAAGGAGAACCATCACCTTTCGGCATTCCTCCCCCTTCTAAAAGGTTAAGAAACGAAAGTCTGAAATAGAGTTTGTCGTGTTACTTCAAGGACCACAAAGGAGGGACCTGTGTTGCGTCGTCGTGTTGTTCTCAGCCCTCACTCCCGACGTCTTGTAGATCTTATCGGCGAGGAACAAAAACTGGAACATTGACCTCATGGGTTAATTTTTGAAATCTTTCCATAGGGCGACTGCATCTCCCATTCCCTGAGAGAATTAGGCCGATATCCCGAAGTCTGAATTCGGACTGAGGAAGTTGAAGGAAACGCAAGCCTGGTTTCTGGTACGCTGGAACACCCTGGCTTCGGATCAGCGGCGATTCTGCCAAAGAAAGTACAAGAGGTATATAGAGTCAGTCTTTCTGTGTATCGATTGGCTTCGTGTCAAGGAGAGGAAGAAAAAAAGACCTAAAGCCTTTGTCGGTAAAGAGGAATCGAACAAGTTTGTCACCAAAGGGTTAAGAAACCAGGTACAATTGGAAAGGGTTAAGCCAAGGCATGACGTAGGCCTATCTCCGGTGCATAGGCTCAGAAATTTTCTCCAGATCTTCGTTTTTTTCCAGAGCTTGTGTCCATGTGAAGAAATCAGGGTGAATCGTAAATTTCTTTAATATTTATTTACAACGGTACGTGGTGTTCGTTTGTTTCGAAAGAGTTAGCAGGTGACGAGTGATGTTATTTACCGCAGCCCGACCGCAGAACACCGAAAGACAGTTGGTTGTTAGATGTAGCTAGGCCTACAGTGGATTCATAGCACATCGTTTCGTTTGATTAATGTCTTAGGCCTATCGCTCAAGTCCAAATGGAGAATGTCCTTGGATTTACTTAACAAAACTTTGTCATGATTAGTTTCCATCGCAACTCTTTCTCTTCTTCCGTATATTTCCGACGAGAATATGTAAGATATCAGAACGGACTCAGAGCGATCTCCTCACCTCCAGATCCGACCTCAGATTCAGGAAGAGAGAAGAGAAAAGATTGACGTTCGAGACGTGGGTGTGTTTGTAAGCCTATTCCGTATCTCCAAAATCATTACAAAAATGCAAGTCACAGTCTATGATTTTTTTTTCTCCGTGTGACCTCAGTATCCCGACACAACAACGCACTGTGGTGGCAGGCAGTGTCACTGACCGATTTTTCTGTCTCTGTTTATTTTTCTTGATTTGGATGCGTTGATTGTCTTATGTAGGGTTTAGGTAAGTTAATTTGTTTTAGGGAGAAGTTTTTTAAATTTTTGATATGTTAAATGAAAAGGATAAAGTTTGCTTGAAGGATGTGTGTTCGGGGCGTTGGCTATGCATTGCTCTCTCTCTGTCATTCTATATATCTATCTCGCTATATGTTTATTTATATAGCTATTCATAAATACATAAACATGCACATGCATTGTATGAATTAACAGTGCGAATCAATATCTGAAAACTCAGAAAGAAGTCTTTCATTTGAAGGCGCACGGAAATTATTTTTCTGCAGAAGGCTGCTGTCCAAAGATAAACCTCTTTACCCCAAGTCATTACAGCTAATGGGCTACGTTTTCGACACGAGCAGCCAGCGTATCGTCCCGCGCGTGTGAACATGTACGCTCTCGTTCGGTCTAAACTGCGCGTTGGACTCACGCTGAAAGGCGCGTGTCGCTCTCTCCGTCTCTTACGTGCATCAGGTAAATTGAGCAGTAATCAAAGGAGGAAACTGAGGGAGAGGAAGCGTGGTGAGGTTCGATGTACCTGCATTGTCCGTCAGTCCCTTTTCTCTTCTCTTTACCGCTAGACAACGGTATAGCAACCCGTTATGCCCACCAGGTGCATTACAATGCAGTTATCTCTCTCCTCCAATGCACTTTAGGCCTACGCTATATGCAGGTCACTAGGTTTTAGGCCTAAGAGATCGAGGTTTTACTCGAGGCGTCTGTAGGTTAATGTAAACAGAAGTACTAATGGAATAGCGAGTTTGTGTTCAAAAGTAAGAGTAAGAAGTGAAATTTGCTCATAGAATTTTTTTTTCTTCTTTTTTTCCTGAATAATTTTTACGTCGTTTACGTTTTTATCTTCTTGCGGTAGGTGTAGGTGATTGTTTTAAGTACTTTTAAGAGAGCGTAATTGCAATACGTGTTGCTTTAGTTATGAATTTTAAGAGTTAATTGTACCGGAGTTCCTGTCGTATTTTACATGAGTTTTCCTTAAAACATCTTCATAGAGAAAGATAATGCAACTTTTCTTTTCGAGAATTATTATATTTAAATAATTTCAATGAGG
>NC_051417.1:30249301-30249373 GCF_015228065.2 Penaeus monodon | reverse complement strand
GATGTAGCATTGCGCTTGGTTACAAAACCAAGGACCTTTAGTCCTGGACCTTTATTTGATCGGAGGCTAGAT
>NC_051417.1:30248524-30248647 GCF_015228065.2 Penaeus monodon | reverse complement strand
AAACCCCGAAGAATGGCTGGGGCGAAGTGCACGGAGAGCCACGGCAGAAGGACGTGTTTGTCCATACATTCTCCGACGTGCACTGGGGAATCAATAGCAATTACTAGTAGGGGGAATGGGTGC
>NC_051417.1:30248282-30248381 GCF_015228065.2 Penaeus monodon | reverse complement strand
TGAGAAAAAGTAAAATGTGATGTATAGTGATATGCTATAGTATAAGGGGATTAGAAGAAATATACAGTAACAAAAAGTTTGAATAAGATGTCGTTAGAG
>NC_051417.1:30247398-30248233 GCF_015228065.2 Penaeus monodon | reverse complement strand
GCCAAGAAGAAAATGTCGAAGAGAAGAATATAGAGACATAAAAAAATGCAATGCAGTTGAAGGGGAAAGAGGCAACCGAGGAAGAGAATAAAAGCGACAAGAAAAATGAGAGAAAACATCAGAAAAAGCAAGATGGAGAGGGAAGGCGACGACGACGGCGCGGGCGACAGGGAAGTGAGAGGAGCACAGATGATTTTAGGCCTACGAGCCAAGACGCCGCCATGAGAGAGAGGCAGAGGTGGCCTTCTCTCCCGAATTATCAGTGTTATGGATGGTTGGATTAATGCAGGATAAAGGAATAAGCGAGGAGAGGAGGTAGAGGAGACGGGAGTCGGTGGGAGGGGGGAGAACAACGTCTCAAGAGGGATGCGTTATCCATATTCCTTAGTGCTGGTGCTCTGTCTTTGCTCTCATGTGCCTATCAGTTGTCCAAATAGCTAATGGGGTGGGGGTGGGGGTGGGGGGTAAGAACGGTGGAAGGCATTAAGGCCTTCGTGCTTTCCTGTTTGTTTGTATCTTCTTCACTTTCCACAGTTTGATCATGAAAAAGTGCATGGGAAAATGATAATGAGGTAGTAATGATAGCGATGATTATAGTAAAGATATGGTGATGGTAAGACTGCAGTTGTGATGATAATGGTGCAGCTGACTATACAATCATCATGGTAAGGATATTGATGTAATACCTTTAAATGTTCATTTGGATACCACAAAGTATCATTCAATCTACTCTGACTGGTTAACATGTGACCATGTATTAATGATTAGTGTATTTGAACAGCGGAGGATCAACTTTCTCGTTATGATGTTTCAGGGTTAAGGGGTACACGGATCA
>NC_051417.1:30246124-30247344 GCF_015228065.2 Penaeus monodon | reverse complement strand
CTTTGTACACCTCATGTTAATGTTTCTTTATGCTGTACATCTTCTTGTTCTCTTAATTTTTCTAAACATATCAGAAAGTATAATGCCACAAATTAAGTTACGTATTAGACTAACGTATATTCTGTCATTGTCAGGACTCACCCCTAGCTTTCACCCAGCCAACCAAAGTCACACAGCTCCAAGTTCCGACTAGGAAATAACTTGCTATTCAACCCAAATACTTCATGCATATCATTCATTTTTCTCACAATTGTGCAACAAACTTCATCATGCAATATAGAAACACAGTAAAAATGAAAATGACAACGACATATGAAATGCTTCCCTAGCATCAAATATCATGCAGATTGCAGTAGGGCATCATCGTGAAATTACGCTTATCTGATTACATCTAAACCTCTCCCCATGGAATGAATGATGACGTCACGGCTGCGGTGTGTCATGCCAGGTAAGCGGACGCATGTTGGTGAACCTGAGAGTCACGGTGCCAGGGAAGGTTCGAAAGAGTCCTTAATTCCTACTTGGGGAAGAATCCTCACGGGGAAATAAAAACACGTACATTTTCCCTTGGCGTTCTAAGGAAAGGTGTGTATACTTGTTGTAAACATCAGGCACGCAAATCGTAATGTGATGAAGAATGATTATCATTATTGTTTTTGTCTTACTTCTTCTTGCCTCTATTAGTGATTATCACGTGTATATAAAAAGAAAAAGTTGACGGGCATTTTATGAAGAATTAAATATGCGAGTAAATGTACGTGATTTTTACTAGAGGGTGGGTGGGAGGGCTGGGGATGGCTTTGGGGTTTTATATCACTTTATTCGTGGCTTGGCGGTGGTGCGCGAGACCTTACCGTGGCTAATTGGGTCTATCAAGATGTTCCGCCAAGCCGCGGCCTCATAATTAGTATTCATTTGCTTTTTACTCGTATAATTTATGATGTTTAATTGTGGGACTTTGTTTTTACTGCAACTGTATATTTATTGCCATAATTTTGTCATATAATTCAAGGCTTTGAACATAAAGTTTTATTATTTCGGACGGTAATTATCCGCGGTCATTAACATAATTCTGAAGAGGAGTCTGGCGGGCAGAGGCGTCTGGGGAAGGTGTTACTGGAGGGGACTTGTTGCCGCTCAGTCTTGTCACGCCGTCTCACGTGCCCTGCTACTGTTTCGTCAAAGGTGCTCGTGTTCGGGAAAGTACAATGGCTAGATAT
>NC_051417.1:30245179-30245766 GCF_015228065.2 Penaeus monodon | reverse complement strand
ATATTTACCGGTGACCGCTACGAGAATCGTGCATCACAATCGTCCCAATAGACAATCAGGTCTGCCTACCTGCTCTGCGTTGTTAGGATCAGTATTTCATTCCTGAATATCCGAGAAACGGGCTTTTGTTCAGTAGCCTTGTCTTATACTCGGAGAATATTTCGCCTTCGTTGAGCGCTGCCCGGCGATGCACGGAGAGTAACGAGTGTTATTGCGAAGAGCACACAAGCACTCGGATTGGATTCGTTACTCTTTTTTGTAGAGATTATGGGCGGAGATAAATAATGATAAAAGTAAGTGATTGATTTTGTTATTAGTAACCACGGAGTGAAATCACCTCACTGCAGCGCGGAGAAGATCGTCACACGCAGGCTGAGGGCGTCGTGCCCTTAATATGGCGACTGGCAAAACATGATTAATTTTCCTGACTCCACTGTAACCCAGGCGACGGCAGCGTGGGAAGGACTCTTACGAAGTTATTACCTGAACAACATCTAGAAGGCGTTTCTTACCAACCTTTCTTCTCCCACGTAGCGAGACCTGTACTCGCTGCAGGGCTTCTCCCTATCTATTTTTACTAGCAGCGC
>NC_051417.1:30243525-30244166 GCF_015228065.2 Penaeus monodon | reverse complement strand
TGTTATGTTGAGTTTTGGTAATTAATGTTTGTTTGCTGTATTTATTATACAGATATGAAAATCCGTAATATTTTGAAATTCAACCTACTATGTGTATTGAAGAAAACGATCGCCCTGGCTAGGCGATTGTGTGTATGGGCCACAACTGTACACTTGGTGATAACTCATTTAGCATGCCCCCCCTCCCTTACCCCCCTTCGCACACATATTCCCCCTTGCCCAATCATCCTTCGGGCGATCTTGCTGAGAAAGTTTTACCCTACCGTCATCGCCCCCCTCCTCTTCGCCCCACCCCCACCAACCCCTCCACTCGTGAGCCTCAGGGACCTTCCCTCCCACACGCGTACGTCCTTCTGCCTTTCGCCCGTTAGTGGTGAAGGTGCATTATTTACATTCCCTATGCGGCATTGGGGTGGGGTGAGCGGAGGCGGGGTGAGGGGGTGAGGGGTGCATTGTTTACGTCTGGTAGGCCTGGGCGCGTCTGTGCGGCGTCTAGACACTGCGTCATTGGTTTCCGTAGGCCTAACTGCGCCTTAGGCCGTCGTACTTTCTCCCTCGCTGCACCTGACACTGATGATGTGGGAGGCTGGAGCTGACTGTCTTTGTTGCCCGGCCCTCCGCCCGGCGCCTTACTTCCTCTA
>NC_051417.1:30243357-30243483 GCF_015228065.2 Penaeus monodon | reverse complement strand
CGAATCGGAAGGAGAGAAAATGACAGCGATTCTTGCCCTCCCCGATTTTATCCGATGCTAGCCTCCAATTTTCTTTACATTTCTACGCTTTCAGTGACGCCTTACTCTCCTAGCTGCGACCAAGCA
>NC_051417.1:30242698-30243312 GCF_015228065.2 Penaeus monodon | reverse complement strand
CATGTAGATACACGCGTTGCAAGGCATTTCTTATGCCATGGTTTAGGCAAAGAACGCACAAAATGGCAACTTGTTTTAACAGTTTCGAAATCGAAGAAGACCCGATACTGAAATGTAGTTTGATTTCGATGATGTGCTCTTGCCATTTCAGCGAGCCATCCTAACGTATTACCTATTTTTCGTTGATATTGTCAAGACGACAGCTGTTTTCCGCGCCATTCATTTTCGGATTATTTGTTTTCGTACATCAGTATCTAATACACATTTTCCTTCGACGAAACGCAGCGAGACGACAAGAACGGCGTAATCACCAAGCACCCGGCAGGACACGCGCGCACGTCTCCGCGCACACAAATTGAAGGCTCTGCAGGGGAGGACCGGATGAATATTCACATCCATCTCTGGACATAAAACCGTGACGAGATATAAGGATAACGGACGTAATGTAGACAAATGGTCTTTTGGCCCTCCGGACGCAGCCTAATACGCTGTCGGAGGAGGAGAAGGGAGAAGCGAAAATGACGGCACAGTGAATAGGAGTTCTTGAGGAGAGTGGGATGTCGGCGCGGGTCATTTCTTGATTGGCTCCGTGATTGGCGTTTCGTCGCCGTGCC
>NC_051417.1:30241767-30242314 GCF_015228065.2 Penaeus monodon | reverse complement strand
TGTGTTTGCCGACGTAGAAGACGCACCCATCCATAAGAAGCACCCCTATTTCACTAGGACATTTAGTGAAAAAGTATGTTGCGTCATACATTTATTCAGAGATATTTAAAAGTGGTTTTGTAGGGAGGAAATTTATGATGTTTTGCATGAAATGCAATATTGTGACAGTATACCATCGTAGCGTTATAGTTTTGTTGACATCCACTCATTGCGAATGGCTGACAGGCTGATGAAAGTTTAACATTACTTTCAGATTTCTATGAGGATTTTTCTAGATAATGAACGAATATTTCTTAAAGGTAACATAGTCGTTGAATAATATAAGACCTTTATTAGGTGTTGGTTATGTATGCCTGAGAAAAAGGTAAGTGAGATGATGTGAGCTTTTCTCATAACTGCCGGCGTATTGTAAGCTATTTTTCATAAGTTTGTGATTACAGACTGTGATAATTCCCACTGGCTTACGTCACTCGGTCTTCCTACTGTGATACAGCCGCATTAGATGCAGGGCAATTCTCTATACATTTAGAAACAAAACGCGCGTCTA
>NC_051417.1:30240413-30240786 GCF_015228065.2 Penaeus monodon | reverse complement strand
GTGTAGATTTTTATGAAACTAGTTTTAGCAAACCGAATTTAAGAAGCAGTGCAAAAACAGTCACATAACAACCTTACAGAAACTCTTGGTTCGCCGCGCTGCCAATAAATCCCAAACAAAAGCAATCGGGAAAATAAAATCTCTTCATCAAAACTACATACGCTTGCACCCCACCCCCAATCCCCCCAGAGAGAGGCGCCCTTTTAAACTCTCGTCACGCCGAGAGAACTTTGTTAAACGCTCGTTAAAACAACATAAAACTTACTCGTCATGGAGTGTGGCAGGCCTCATGCTACTCCGCACTGGGAAATGTTTTCCCGAGGCCTATTTGTGTCCAAGGCCAGTGACCCTGCCGCGTGCCAGGAGAGGCTGA
>NC_051417.1:30239887-30240117 GCF_015228065.2 Penaeus monodon | reverse complement strand
GGGATCAATTTTAAGTATTTAAAGGTCATAACGTTTTATTTTTTTATAGTGGAAGGGCGGAGAATAATGAGCTTTATTGGAACTTGGGGAGAGGAAGACAAAGACATAAAGGAAAGCTGTTTGCTGCGTCGAAGGCATAGTTCATATCTCACTCCTGTAATTACCAGTGAATATTTTTTACAAGGTCAGTGGAGTACGTTCACAGTCATGAACTATACGACAAAGGAAAA
>NC_051417.1:30239514-30239736 GCF_015228065.2 Penaeus monodon | reverse complement strand
ACGCATATGCACAGGACACACAGAGAATGAAATCTCTGACAAATACCAAAATCAACATTCGTAAAGGAACATTCGTAAACATTCGTACCCTAATCCGGGTCTTCCACATTTTATCCATTAACGGGAGGGGCAGTCAAGGGCGGGGCAAAACCCTCCACAAAAACTGAGATGCGGAGGAAGGGACGGCCGTGAAGGGAAAAAATGTACTGATGCCAAGAGACG
>NC_051417.1:30239079-30239382 GCF_015228065.2 Penaeus monodon | reverse complement strand
TGTTTCTATTCCTCTCTTGCGCCCTCTTTTACCTCTATCTATTCTGCTCCCTGAATGCGCCCCCACGCCGTGCCCTCTCCCCATCTTTTCCCCTCTTCCTCTCCTACGCCTACCCCTCTTTCGCAATCTCTATCCCTTCTCAACTTCTCCCTCCCTTACTCCTACTCCCCTCCAGTGCCTCTCTCATTTCTCCTATTCCTCTCTCCCCCCCCCCTTTCCCTCCGTCCCTCGGGCTAGTGGCCAATACATCGTGTTCTCTCGCGGATGAAGTTTTATAATGCGCAAGTTGAGTAGAGCGCAATG
>NC_051417.1:30238637-30238843 GCF_015228065.2 Penaeus monodon | reverse complement strand
TGAGTTATGTAAAGATGGAGGTATTGCACACGCAAACTGACTGACAGGAAATAGAGATGGAAATCCAGAAAAAGGTCAGAGAAACAGAGAATGTGAAAGGAAGTGATGAAGAGTAGAAAGGCAAGGTAAAATAAAGAAAAAGAGGAGAGAACAGAAGCAAAGTAAATAGGGGGGAAATTAGCAGACACAGAAAGCAGATGCTTCCT
>NC_051417.1:30236770-30236925 GCF_015228065.2 Penaeus monodon | reverse complement strand
TCAAACACCATTCTCGATCCATTATCATCCTAATTACGATAACAATTGGAGTGTGTGCGCACGTATCCACACATGCGTTTCCCTTCATGTGTTCGTGCGTGCGTGCCCGGTTCTTATCTCAGGTTTTGATAAGGGCAATGAATCTTTCGAGCTGC
>NC_051417.1:30236479-30236736 GCF_015228065.2 Penaeus monodon | reverse complement strand
GCGCGAAGTGCAGATCGTAGCAGCGAGATAGCGGCTGAGGGATGGTGCCATCTATTTAAGGCGACGTATTCTTCCCTACGGCCCTGTATTTCGCCGATGGAAAATAGATGAAAAGAGGGAAATAAATATATATATATTGTATTTTCGGAAAAGGGCGATTTATGCTGTATTTTTAACGGGATGGGATGGTGGGAGGGAAGGCGGGGTGTGAGGGTGAGGATAGAGGGGTGGGTTGGCGGGATAGAGAGAATAGGAGG
>NC_051417.1:30236046-30236273 GCF_015228065.2 Penaeus monodon | reverse complement strand
ATATATGTGGTGTCCTGGATGGTGATTGGAGTCAATCGTTGCCTTGAAGGTTTTATCGCTCGTTCTTGAAGAAATAGTTTTATTTTTTTTCTGCGTAGTGTGGTTGTGTCATTGTGACGGGGACTGGGGGCGAGTGCGTGGGAATTTCTCTTTTGTTTGTAAGGATGAGACGGAAGGAGGGAGAAAACGGAGGGAAAGAGATGGACAGAGAAAGAAAGATAAATGAC
>NC_051417.1:30235642-30235825 GCF_015228065.2 Penaeus monodon | reverse complement strand
CAGACAGACAGAAAGACAAGTTTATTGAGACAAAAGCTTACATCTCAAAAGGATGAGGTAACTTGGGTTATCCTCACCCCTATGTTACTAAGTCCCTGAGTGGGCTCACATTTCACTTACAAAACATTTATTAACAGATGAGAATATATACACAATATTTAGAATGCAAAAATATAAGTATTC
>NC_051417.1:30235327-30235476 GCF_015228065.2 Penaeus monodon | reverse complement strand
GACAAAAACTTCTAACCCTTTCCCCTTGTATGCCTGTCGGCCAATTCACACGTTTGCAATATCTACCTTAGACAAGCGAAGGTGGCTATCTGTCATGCAACATTGCAAGATGGGAAATGCCGATGATGAGATCAGTTCACGAGTAATGT
>NC_051417.1:30234661-30234978 GCF_015228065.2 Penaeus monodon | reverse complement strand
TGGTGGGAGAGCGAGGCACTGTCTTCCATTAGCCAATTAGATAGGTTAATCTCCTTCCGTCAACCAATGCGAGCTGGATTTATCGCACTCCGTCAACCGGTGAGTCGGATTTATCATTTTCCATTAGCTAATGAGAGGGATTTATATCCTCCCATCGATTAATGAGGAGGATTTATTGCCGACTGTCAACCTACACCCAGGACTCGGATTTTGGCACCAAGCATTTTGTTGGAATAAATACCCATTGTACATATTGATTTATTGTTAGTGCTGCTGTTATTATGGAGTGATTCATTTGCTGTTTAGTCATCGGTATT
>NC_051417.1:30234015-30234273 GCF_015228065.2 Penaeus monodon | reverse complement strand
CGAGGCCTCGCAAGTTGCAAGAGCCAATGAGGAGGCCGGCCCTGAGACGCTGTCCCGGATCAGCTGTGATGATGAACGAGCGAGCCCCTTCATGCGGCCAAGTGGAACGCGCGGTATGTGTCTCCGTCCAGGATTCCGAGATTCCAGCCGCTCGATTCCTGTTCTGTAAAATGTCTGTAAATCTTCGGGAAGAGGATGGGGAAGAATATAAAAATCATATTTTAAAGAAACGCCATTACTCATGTGTTCTGAGTTGAA
>NC_051417.1:30233510-30233910 GCF_015228065.2 Penaeus monodon | reverse complement strand
ACAAAGCCAATCGTTTTTGGTGCCATGCTATATGAGTTATATGTTATTAGTGCAAGCCTTTATTAATTATACTTTCTTCTTGTCAGGCACCGTAAAATATACTTCTTTGGTGCCACATTTTAAGAATTATATTTTCTTGGTGCCAGATTATACGATATTTCGACCCATGTTTTATGAGATATAGGTTTATTTGGTGCCAAATTTTATGAATGATACCTTCCTGATGTCAGACTTTTTGTGTGATTTATCCGTCGTGGCAGATTTTGTGGAATCTGTTGACATGTTCGATGTTCAGTTCTTCCGTGTCAGATACTGTGGATTAGGCTGTTCTATAAACTAGACTTCCTGGATCTGTTACTCGCTCTCTTTCTCTCTCTAACTTACACACACCCACACGCAT
>NC_051417.1:30232536-30233317 GCF_015228065.2 Penaeus monodon | reverse complement strand
TTGTGCCCATACATACCGTGCGTTTCTAACCCACACGACAGAGAAAATCATTAGCCACACCAGTTGAATGCATCATTGTGGTCATAAACAGACATGCAATAAAAAGAGAAGAGCAAAAAGAAAGAGAGAAAAAAGTTTATTGCAGATACACTCACGGAGAGCGGTTTAAACGCCCGAGAGACCTGCAGACTCGAGGCAATAGACAACAGATGAAGCAATGTTGCACAAACACGTAGTTTTCCTAGAGAGCCATCAAGAGAAAATTCTTGATGATATTGATGGAAAGTCTGTTTCACGATGGCGTAGGTTTCCTCAAGATAATAATAGGACATTGCATGCGAGTCTATGTTCTTTGAGTTATTGGTCATGAAGAGTGAATATATCCAAGATGAAGTTAATTATTCGAGATCTGAGTGTGTATAGGGATTGTAGAACGAAGAAAGTGACGATAATGGGAACCTAGACTGAAAGAAGACAAACAGTTGTTAGGAGATCCTCTCCTTACCATATCATATTGTCCCAGATGTGTCGGAAATGTACTAACTTCTTACCTCTCTATAAAGACTACCCAGAAAATAGTGTTGGAAGGCTCAACTACACGACAAAGAGATGGACAGCAACGTTTGGTGAAGCCGTTCCAAAAGATCGACATGGACACGAGTCCGAGGGCAGCCGCGGACAGGCCGGTGAGGGGAACAGTATAAGTTGGCTACTATCCAAATGGGGAAGAGCATGATCTCGCAGCAGTAGTAGGCGCTGTGGAGGGCTGGAATGCCTGGCC
>NC_051417.1:30231286-30231427 GCF_015228065.2 Penaeus monodon | reverse complement strand
GGATCTCACTATCTGCCGTAGAACCCCACGAAGCCCCACCACGAAGCAATGAGGAGGCGTTAATTCCTCTCTGTAACGCAATGAGGCTTCTGGAGGAGGCACGGCAGATGGCAGCGTCGGCGGAGGTTTTGCCAAGGACGC
>NC_051417.1:30230747-30231251 GCF_015228065.2 Penaeus monodon | reverse complement strand
CATCACCGCTGCCACCGCCGCCGGCACGCTGTATAGGCGGGAGTTATATTGATATTACGGCTATATACATTAGGCTGAGCAGAAGGAAAACTCGGGACTAAAGTAATAGCGGCGTCAGCAGGCTTCTTTTTATTAGTATTTCTTTTC
Organism: Penaeus monodon; assembly: GCF_015228065.2. Lineage (NCBI taxonomy): Eukaryota > Metazoa > Arthropoda > Malacostraca > Decapoda > Penaeidae > Penaeus > Penaeus monodon. The sequence goes on along the minus strand of NC_051417.1, from coordinate 30,231,104 downwards.
CTGTTTGTGTGTTTTTTTTATTTGTTAGAGAGAGGCTAAAACGACTTCAGTTTTAAAAACGGAGTTCTATCAAACTTGAAAAAGAGGAAGTTAGCATCATTGAAGACGATAAGTATAATTGCATAAGTGGCGAGAGTGATTACAGCAGCAAAGCTTGTGGATAACGTCAGCTCAGATCAGCGGAGAGTAGTAGATACGTCAAGCAGCAGGAGTACCAGCAGAGGAATGAGAGGAAGGCGATAAAATGCGAGTATATGTCAGTGTCAACAGTGTCCTTCCGCTTTCCCCAACATGTGAGGACCGAGTCGAAGAAAATCAATGAGGGAATGTCCTCGCGTTTTTTTCTTCTTCTTTTAT
>NC_051417.1:30230514-30230650 GCF_015228065.2 Penaeus monodon | reverse complement strand
TCTTTCTTCTCCATTATCCTTTATGGCGAAAATCTTATCGCTCTCTATCGTTGTCTGGATTTTTTCCCTTTTTCTTTCTCCTCTTCTTATTTACAGATACGTATTTGGATTGATAAGTGGGAGAAATTTTTTTTCA
>NC_051417.1:30230146-30230458 GCF_015228065.2 Penaeus monodon | reverse complement strand
AAACGCCTGTGCATAGTTTTGAATTCTTTTTTGCGTCTAACTATGCTAAGAATGAACCGTAGTGTACAGTGTGTCTCTCCTTTGTTAGTAAAGATGGAAGGTCACAAGTCGGATATGTAGGGGGGTAATTTTCTTAATTGTTTATATTATTCTTTGTTTTTAGAGGTTTCGTTATTGTTTTATTTGTTGTTTTATAGATCTTCCTTTTTTCTGTCCTCCCTTCCCCTTCCCTCCACACTTTTTTTTTTCTCTTTCCCAAATGATATAAGGGATTTTATAAGTGGGAACGAAATGACAAAAAAGTGCGCGTAC
>NC_051417.1:30229180-30229943 GCF_015228065.2 Penaeus monodon | reverse complement strand
TGGTTCCTAGGTTTACCGTGTTCTCCCCCAGCGTCTCAAGATCCCTTACCTCTTCGTAACCAGCCCGGGCGTAGGTCTCTCCCCTCGTCACCCGGCCGCCCGCTGACACACGCACGGCTCGACAACGGTGAATAACGCCTAGATCGGTTCGTCGGCGAGTGCGTCCGTTGTAGCGAGGGCGGGTTCGGCTTAGCGGGGTCGTCGTGCCCCGTGTGTCTATCCCGAAGCAGTTCCAGTGGTAATTTCGAATGGCAATAAACTGCATAGTGTAATAAAGCTCAGACTCAGATTGTGTAATTTAAGGAATAATGAGCCTTTAATAGGGGTTGCAATGGAGAAACTACAGCTGTAATGGTTATGCTGATTTCTATACAATAAAACTCCAGAAATGGCATGCTGTATTTTAAACTTTATGTGTTTATGCTAAAACTAATGGCGCCGTTGTTTGCTTCTGTATTTATTATTATTTTTTTAAGGTTTGCTAGCCAACCCCCATGCTCCGTTTGGCTTGAGTTACGGGCCTGTGTTCTGTTGCTGTATGGAAATGTATTTTATTACCTCACTTGTTCGATTTGATATCAGTTTTAACTGCCTTATCCCTCGGGTCGAACCCGATGCCTTATTACTCTACGTTTTGTGTTCATTTACCCAGAATGAGCTAGTTGTTTTTTTCCTTTTTGTTTATCTTTATTAAATATTGTTCTGGGTGAATGGCTGACGGGAATTCTGTGGATGGATATTCATATACATAAGCGCACGCAAT
>NC_051417.1:30228585-30228783 GCF_015228065.2 Penaeus monodon | reverse complement strand
CTTAATACGAGTATAGCTTTCTTCCCCGCACACACGCCAACGGCAAAGTGATTACCGAAAACAGCATTACAGGAGATCAGCGAAGGTTTCTGGTGTCATGATTGACGTCACGTTCACATAGACTATGAGTTCTGTTATTGCTGTTTTGTAGTAGTCTTTTTTCTCGGCTTGTTTTGTGTTCTTTCTTTGGTAAGAGAG
>NC_051417.1:30226224-30228065 GCF_015228065.2 Penaeus monodon | reverse complement strand
AGTACTTTCAATCAGCGTGTTGACAATAAATATCCATTATTCCCGACCAGTGATTGGAACAAGTCCCAGCTGATTGTTACAAACACGGCTCGGGAACAATGGCTGACGAATTCAATATTCCCCTCGTAAACACAACACACGCCGGTGTTAGCGAGTTATCTTTGAGTATAAATACAATCTATTGTATCGAAAATCACGTACAAAACGGGTAGGCTGCACTAATATCAATAAACACGAAATACGGTATTGAAAATATACAGACCCGTACACAGTTTGACGTGGGTTGTCAGTAGCCTCCCCGCTCATGGTGCCCGTCCGTATTGAGGAGAAGGAGGGGGGGGGGGGTATGGAATGGGTGAGGGGGTGCATCGTGGAGTCTGGAATTGGGGAGTGGGGGAGCTGTCACTAGGCATTGGCACAATGCAGTGCGCGGGGGTAAGTGAGAACAGCGGAGACTTTTTACATCATAGTCATTATTCTCCGTTGTTGGTGTCCTCTTACATGGGATGATAGAAATTAATGAAGTGAAGTCAGTGTTGTTTTTTTCTCTCTGTGCAGTGCAATGGCGTGTGGCATTGGTGGTTTGACGTTGATGGGTAAAATTCTTTTGATACTTATTTCGGTGAGAATGTTCTATCTCTCCTTTACGGCACTCCAAAGCTTGGTAATGATTTATGAGGCACTTTCTCTGTTGTGTTATAATCATCAAAATAGTAATCAATTTTCAAGAATTTGGTGTTGAATTACATTTTCATATCATACTTGTTTGGTTTTAGTATTTCAGAACTCGACATTCGCAATATTCAGCTTATTAATAGTGTTGGATAGTGTGAATAGCCTACAACAGTTATTGCAGCTATTATGAAATTTGGTTTTCAGTTCAGAACGAATGCTTCGCGTTTTAATGAGTTTCTTCTGCTTTTCCTCACCGCAGTCATTTGGCTCCACTAATGATTAGAGAATACTGAGGGTCGTTAGATGGCAGAGACAATGGATCATTAATTTGTCTTTCTCACGTAACAATAAGCATCGTAATGACGACGAAAAACGACAAACAAACAGCACGCGAAAATCATAATGCATGACCAAAAATGTATTAAGGGATAATGATCAAGATTCTTAGAAATTACCAAGAAAGACGCAAACGTTCCCCAAGATGGCTTTGGTTAGTGACAAATTATAGATATAACAGAGGTATTTATAATCGATACTTGGCTCGTCTTAGAGAAAGGAGGAAGAGAGATGGGAGACTACGCTAAAAACGAAGGAAGAAAAGCGAAGAAATGGGGAAAGGAAGTAAAGTGTCATATAACCTTTGGGACCTTTTTTACACAGCGGTATTTATATTACCGCGATGTTAATAAACAACTACTTGAGTTAGTAGAACTCAAACTTGAATTAAGACTTACGAGATATCATCACACATTAACAATAAAAATGTGTTGAAATAAAAAAAATAACAACAAATCTATCTACGATGTAGTACGAAACCAATAAACACGAAAAAGTCATTAAATGTGCATCCTTACCCTATTCGTAAGACATAAAGGCAAGAGATACTTTACCAATCTCTCCCCGAGCTCCACGGTTGACTCCTATTCTCTTGGGTCCTGGCATCGGCGAGACAGAGATGGTTGCCATGGGAACGGGAACGCTACCAGGACAACCGCCGGCATTCAAGGCTCCCTTAAAAGTCTCACATGTGCATCACACAAAGATTCTTCCTTATACTTAAGAACGGGTTCTTGCTCCCACTGCGGGAAAGGAGATTTTGTAAACATTCTCTCATTTCGTTTTGGCTTATTTGTTTATCTCTTAGTTTTTGGTGCATTGCTCTGCTG
>NC_051417.1:30224386-30225675 GCF_015228065.2 Penaeus monodon | reverse complement strand
GAAGTCCATGAAAAGATATATAATGCTAATTTTCTTAAAATGATGATTATGGTAAATTTTATTATAATGATGATAAAGGTAATATCTATAGTTATTTTTATGATTAGCATTAATAGTATCATTATTATTCATGGGTATAATAATTAGCATTCACAGTTACTATCCATAGTATCATCTTTAATATGGCATCTATATACCAGTCACAGTATGTAACTGTGTATAGTTGTCCTTTACACGTAAAAATAGTTCTGATATCTACATTGTACTAAAATTGTGCTTGCTGCTCTTCCAGATCCAAATGGAGGCAGTTGTAGTAACAAAAATTCATGCTATTTTGCGTGAAAGTGAAAAAAATGCATAAATATTTGAAGAATAATGCTTGGTTCTGTAAGAAATTACACGAGGGCTCTACTACATGTCCTGAAGATCGAAACAGCGATAGATTTGAATGAATTTCCGTGGCCCGGCCATGGATAGAACCACTGCGAAGGAATCGAGGTGCTGACGAAAGTACGAGATTTAAAAGAACGATACATTAGAATTACTCATTTATAGATATAAGTGGCGGTTTGTCGACTAAAATGTATATTTCATGGTGTATATCAATATATTCAAAATATATAATCTCCGCTATAAGACCCCGCTATTGCGGCGCCGGCCGTGATTTTCGCTATCCAATCAGTCAATCGAAATCCAAAAAGAAGAAAAACATTCGGAGAGTAAGAAGAAGCCGCAGAAATGCCATGTATTGCGAGCGAAGCACTTACTTAGAAGAAATCAATAAGCCTAGAGATCCGATGTATTACAAGAAGTGAAGAAAGATCCCATTGTAAGCAAATAAGCAGGTAGTTCACGATTATTAATACAAATCCATTTATTCAGATAGAAAATAGTTTTGGGGCATGTATTTAGTGGATTTACAAAACCCTTTTTGTTGATTTTATCTGAAAGGGGGAGTCTTATTTATAAATTTACTATTATGTCTTCAAAGTTTTTTTGTTCTTGGAAAATATCCTCGACAGTCCCACAACGTACTCCTTATCTGAAATGCCAGTTTAGATCTGAGGTAATGGATTCTCTCTATCAGTCAGGGAAGAGATCTTATATGCAGAATTTCATAACCATGAAGATTCTATAAAGTGATTTCTGTATTGATTGTTAAAAAAAAAAATGTGTACAATTGCAAGTGTTGTTACTGGGGAATATTGCTATTTATAGGCTAATCTGACCTTGGTAGCAAAACCTCAACTTTCTTTTCCTACGCATCATGTCATTCAGTGATACAGTGG
>NC_051417.1:30224064-30224131 GCF_015228065.2 Penaeus monodon | reverse complement strand
AATTCTAGTTAACTCTTTTACTGTTATTTTTGTAATGCATAATTGAACCTACTCCCCTCCCCCCCCC
>NC_051417.1:30223775-30224042 GCF_015228065.2 Penaeus monodon | reverse complement strand
TGCTCATTTTTAAACTTGTCGGTTTAAATAATATGGTATTAAGGATGCTCATGTTTGATAATTACAGATAATGGACAGATGTCAAAGGAAAATGATAATCATCAGAAAAATTCTTTTTGAATAATTTAGCACTTTGCAACCATTACCATAATAAGGTTTCCCAGCAAAGTCTTTTATGCTATTTCTATCATTTACCACTGTCACTTGAATACTTTTGAGTGGGGAAACAAATCTAGTTTTGCATGTAGAAATTATTGATTTTGCACG
>NC_051417.1:30222866-30223755 GCF_015228065.2 Penaeus monodon | reverse complement strand
GTAACGTTAGAAAATGTATACTGTTGAAGTTATATCAAGCGGCAAATCTTTGTGTTATATTAGAATCAATGATTTGGATATAGACAGGGTGACTGCTCTTGTTTACTGTAATATCATAGGAGAGTGTAAATAAAAAACACAAGCCTGAAAGATATATGAAAGAAGCAATAACACGATTCCACTAACACTTTTCAATAAAGTAACAAAATCGTGTTAATATATCATACTGAAATCAGTGTCTGTACATTTCCTAGTGTTAATTTTCAGTTTCTGCATGATCATTGTGTGCGATCAGCAAAAAATTTAGTTTTATCACACCAGCGCATTTCGTAAAAGGGATAAGGTTAATCGTTTACTTAGGATGAATTTCATTTAGTAAGACTTCCCCCAAGCACCAAAGTCTTCTGTTGCAAGCCAGATGCAGCTATGACAGCTTTTTAGTTAATTATTTCGTACCTCATCCTTTCATTAAACCCAGGACATATCCCAAATACGATTTGAAACACATTCGTCGTACAGTAATTTCCACCTTGGCGCTACAAGGATGCAATACTCAGCGCTGCTAATTGTATCCTCAAAAGGCAGATTATACGCGTTACGCAATGTTTCCAGCTAACAATAACTGTCTTTGATCAGGCTAAAGACGGAAGCCACACCATGCTAGCGGGACGTAAGTTGTGTCTGCTACATGTTAAGTATAGCGGTCTCGCATTTCCGTGATCGCGCCTCCTACGAGATTCTTGCGTGTTTTGTGAATACTATGCTGATTGTATAGTTGTTTTGCATTATATCCAATTATATTGTGTATTGTGTATTTTTTCTGGGATTGTATACTTACATTTCTTTATTTTTTTATTTGTTTTTAGTTCAGTTACACTTCCATATTTGC
>NC_051417.1:30222298-30222835 GCF_015228065.2 Penaeus monodon | reverse complement strand
TACCTTTCTGTACCACTCCATTGGCATGGACTAAGACAGTCAGCCAAATTAATTTGTGAGTTATTTTTACCTTGCCCATTTGTTTAACTACCCCGCCTTCACTGAATCATTCCTTCACTTCACAACCGGGAAATCAGCAGTTACTGCCACCACCTGTCAAGCCGCTGTCTCGTCACTCACTCCCAGAGCTGTTCCGAGATCGTTGCGAGCACCTGCAGGCTGGTACTTCCGGTCCAGAGAGCCCTGGGAGATGGCCGCTCGTAAAGACACTTAGCGTCTGACGCACGGCGGCAACATTGAAGGGTGCAGATACGCCTCCCAAGCCAGGCCGGCCCACGTTCAACGCTAATGTCCCGCGACCCAACAATACGAGTAACAACAACGCTGCGCTGCCGGGCTAAGGGAGATTTGGAATGTGGGTTGGTGGTCCGTAGATTTAGAGCTCGGTTCCGCCTGTCTGGCTCCTTGTAATAGAAGTCGACGTAGTATTTGACAGTTTCATGGGCTCATTCACTTATTTACCCATGGACCAATAAG
>NC_051417.1:30218106-30218692 GCF_015228065.2 Penaeus monodon | reverse complement strand
ATACCTCTGTGTGCGTTTTCGCCTGCCCGAACATTAAGCTTGGGGAGGGGAGAAGGGATATCAATTATGCAAATGTTATATGCAGCAAGGTGTTGATGTAACACAGCATTTAATTTCCGTGTATTGCAAATTTACAGAACCTAAAGGTTTTTGTTCGGCGATACTTTTCGAAGTGTATGATTTGGATGTATTAAAACAGTGAAATATTTGGGTCATGTATTATATTTTTTTTTCTTTCTCTTTACAGGTAAGAAGCGCGAAACTGCTTTCTATGATGACAGAGTTGCCAGGTGCGAAACGAGTGTAATTAACGGTAAGGGATATTTCCTGCTTTTATCGTAATCTTAGCTGTTAATGTAATATCATTATCACATTATCATAATCATTTTTATTACCGTTCCTATCTCTGTTAGAAATGTTATAACTGTTTACTACCTTGTGCTTGGTGAAATGTTTCTTATGATTATGTCACTAATAAAAGACATAATGATAATACTCATGATAAAAATGATATTGCTATCAGCGTTGATATCATTGATGTTATAATTAGCGTTCCTACCATTAAGGATATGATACTGGAAGTATT
>NC_051417.1:30216076-30216342 GCF_015228065.2 Penaeus monodon | reverse complement strand
AGAAAAGCCGTTAGAACGTGTCTATCAGTAATAGTGTGGCATTCTTTTAATGCCTAATGCTATGTGCAAAGATATTTTTTATGCCGCAAAGAACCGGGCACAATAGGTAAGCGGAGAATCAGATAGATATGCCGGCTAACTTTGGAGAATTTAGATAGAAAGCATTTTGGGAGCTTTGTTTTTAGCTTTCGGTAGAAGGTAGAAGGATTGGACAGTGGTTACTTTGGGCGCCCCGACAGACAGGTAGATAGGTCGGTAGATTTGTA
>NC_051417.1:30215060-30215487 GCF_015228065.2 Penaeus monodon | reverse complement strand
TACCGGGAGAGAGACGAGAGGCGACCACCGCGGCGGACGCTGAGCTGAGCGGTCAGAGCAGAATGACCAGCGTAAGATGTGTCAAATGCTTCTCAGGGGGGACTCGAGCGGGGTACAAGCAAACGAGCAAGCAAGGGAGGATGCAGCAGGGCGAGTGAGTACTTCGAGGGGGGTAAGGACTGTGGGAAGAGAGGGGGGGGGGGTATGGTGTCGAGTGTTGTGCTTAGGTGGTTTTAGGGTGGGTCGGGAGGGCGGGGGTGATGCAGGTGAAGGCCAAGAAGATGCAAGGGCGAAGGAAGTTGGCGAAGAGATCGGCCGGGCCGGTCCAGGTGTCTCTGTCTGCTGAGAGTTCTAGTAGAGACAGAGGGAACGGATAGAGTGTGAGGAGGAAGAGAGAGGGAAAACGAAGGACGAGAAGTGAAAAAAG
>NC_051417.1:30214549-30214866 GCF_015228065.2 Penaeus monodon | reverse complement strand
TCAGTCATGTTGCAAACAGGTGCCGCCTGCATTTTGCACTCCGTTTTTGCCCGTGATCCGCGGAGCAGCCTGGTGCACGTACGCCCTCCCTGCTAGGTGGCGGGAGACGGAGGGGTAGGTCTACGTGTTCAAACTTGTGCTACTGTACTAGATGTATCTGGCCTCTTGCCAATATCTGAGTTCTTTTTTTTTCTTGGTGAAGTGCAGTTTTGTGTTGCAGTGGTGAATCTCGTGCAGAAATCCCAAGCAGGATTATTAGCTCTCCTTAGCCCCTTGAACTGTGCTAAGATCCATGCTCAAGATCCAGTGTGAAGGCA
>NC_051417.1:30214271-30214517 GCF_015228065.2 Penaeus monodon | reverse complement strand
CGCGGAAGAACCTCGATAAGAAAGTGTCAAATCTCCAGTAACGTGCACAAAAAGTCAAGCACAAACCGGCAAAAAATTACTCGAAATCCACGTGCATTACCGGCGGGGGGAGTGAGCCACTAATCCCATGTAAACAAACCCCCTCTCCCCCCGGACCACGTGTTGCCACTCATTGAGCTAATTTGCAAGTGGAGCCCGATGAAGACAGGCGAACGAACACACTCACGCCCGCGGACCCAGATTCTA
>NC_051417.1:30213901-30214173 GCF_015228065.2 Penaeus monodon | reverse complement strand
GCACACCGGTTAAAGGGGTTGTATCGGTCATGAGAATGGCCGACCCTAACCGTCTTTGTTTAGAATTTTAAACCTTCGTCTCCCTCACTCGGAAGGGAAATGTCCGAATTTTTGAGCATGCGGATGTTAGCTTGATTAGGGCGTTAGAGAAGAGGTGAGAGCAAGCGTGGGAATGCACTCATCTCTGATTAAGAAGCTGCAGGACAGCGGTAAAGCATAATTAGGTATTCCTGTTTAATTGCAGCGGAGATAATTACGCGATCGGAAACGCA
>NC_051417.1:30213544-30213743 GCF_015228065.2 Penaeus monodon | reverse complement strand
AACGGCGAAGTGGAAGCAATGCGAGAATGCAACAGAGTCAACAGTGAAAGCACAGATGAACTCGCGCTCTCTGTGCTCGAGCCGCTCTCTCAGCTAATAAGTGAGATGCCAGGCAGAGCAATTTGCGTTTACCACACTGTGTCATTAGAGGTTACAGCTTGACCATCATCTTCAAGACGATATGTTCCACCTTGCTTTG
>NC_051417.1:30212944-30213507 GCF_015228065.2 Penaeus monodon | reverse complement strand
CCATTACGGCAGCTAGATTTCCTTCCCATGCTGTGAGTGCATTAGGTTGACAAGCGACGAATAATGATTAAGGGGAAATTAATGGTTCAACAAGAATCACCATGCGGTCACTTGAAGCGAGGGGAAAAGTGAAAAGATGGTGAGGGGAGAGCGAGAGAGTCTGTCTTCATAGAGGGAGGCGAGACGTTTGAGTAATGCAGCGGGTTGTATAGGACGGCGTCTTGCAGTCCCTTAATCGTGACAGAAACGTGCACTACTCCAGACGAGAGCATCTTCTTGTCAAAGTCCCCGATCCAGCTCGTCATGCAACCTAATGCCAAGTCATGCAGAACAGCAGCTCTCAATGAAGCTGGTCTGTGAGCCCGCCGAAGAGATCAAACGAAACGTAGGGCGTCGAGAAGGGCGCCACAAAAAGATGTCTGTGCGGGGAAGACTTTCAAACAAACTTCCACGCCGAGTCCGCTTTCTTGAAATTTCTCTCTCGGCGCTGTAGTGAAATTTCCCTCGGCCGTTCATATCCAATCACACAGATTACCACCAGCAGGATGACGTCGGGGGACGGA
>NC_051417.1:30212325-30212867 GCF_015228065.2 Penaeus monodon | reverse complement strand
GCAAGGGTTGCAGGCGGGCAATGCACTGATCAATACTTGTGGAGGGAGTCACGTGTGAACCCAACGATCTGACGTCGAGCTCTCTCCTCAGATCTGTGTGTGCATCTATGTGCGTTTTTCCCCCTCCTCCGGTGTGGTGTGTGGGTTTATTTTTAGACATAGATGAGAAAGAGGGCCGAGGCGCGGGGCCTGTGTGCGCTTCGGAGGTGCCGGTGCGGGAGAAACCTCATGGCTCCTGACACACGCTTCCAGCCGCTCTCGCTCGCGGGGAAGTCGCTCTCGTCTTCACGACGGCCCGCGCACTCCGGACGGACGGACCCCGCGTCACGTGCTCATTCGGTCGGGCCCTGGGATGGCTCTGGGATGGGTCTTTGATGGCTATGGGATGGCCCTCGAATGGCTCATGGCTGGCTCTGGGATGGCACTGGGCTGACTCTTGGCTGGCCCTCGGAAGGCTCTGGGATGGCTCCTTGCAATCGCCTATTGTCTCTTCTGTCTGTTTTAACCCCTACTGTCTTAGCTTGTTCATCAGTCTGGCTTTC
>NC_051417.1:30211633-30211969 GCF_015228065.2 Penaeus monodon | reverse complement strand
CTCGCAGAAACTTATTTTGAGTATGATGAATATAATTCTGGTAATATAAATGGCAACTTAACATTTTCAATGTTTTTAGCATTTCATTGTTTTATTTTTTCCGGTGCATCTGCAAACATTTATGTTTAAAGCTATTTCGTCAATGGAAGCTTCCTTTTTATGAATATTGTATCCAGGATCTGTACATAGCCCATAAAAAGTTATATTTTATTCAATGTCTGCAGGAAACTGCATGTAGCTGCTGTTAAATGGTTTTATTAATTCATTTGTTTTATTAATGCATATGAGGATTTTATCGCGGTCTTTAGTGTTCTCTTTGTTTTCAGGAAATGCGTT
>NC_051417.1:30210791-30211010 GCF_015228065.2 Penaeus monodon | reverse complement strand
TCAACGGCATCTCTTTGCATAGCCACACGCACGCATATACATACAGTATGTGTGTTTAATGTTGTTCTGTTATCGATATTCTGTCATGATTATCATTATCATTGCAACGCTATAATCTTTTAGTATTACTGCTACTTGTTGTTAACATTCCCATTAGTTTTTAAAACTGTGTCATAATCATCATCACACAAGTATTATAGGATTGGCTTTTCATACTAT
>NC_051417.1:30210055-30210496 GCF_015228065.2 Penaeus monodon | reverse complement strand
CGGATAAGCAGCGAGAGAAATGTAGAGGGCCGGCAGCCGACCCGCGCGAAGGCAAGTGGTTACCGCGCGCCGCCCTTCGTGTCCTCGGCCTGACAAGTACCTTCACCCAGACCGCCCTGAGGTTGCTGTTGCACATTAAAATGCTGATTCAGCTATCTAATCTGGACAGATTTGCATGTCTAACGCCACCTAGGGTCTCTCTTATTTTCTTTAGTCACACGATCTGTATTTCTTTGTGCGGGAGAAGTGTGTCTAGTCCCAAGCCGAGATGTTTTCATAAAAGCTGTAGAATTATTTTTCTCTCCGTCATTTTTTATCTTTCTTTGAATTTACTTTCACTGGTGATCGGGACTGATGTTAAATGACTTTTGGGACGGAGATATTGCGCTGGCTCCGTTGCCTTTGTAGGTACGGAGAAAAAAGTGTAGCTCTCCTGTTTAT
>NC_051417.1:30209371-30209567 GCF_015228065.2 Penaeus monodon | reverse complement strand
ACAAAAGATAAGAACACTGGTAACAAACCTCCCCCCTATCCCAGTACTCCAGTCCAGCCCATCTCCCGCCCCCAGTCCCTCTCATCGGCTCCTCGTCAGAACGTCTCGAGTGCCACCCCCTGCCAACCTTTCTCGCGCCCTCAAGCGCTGTCTGGAAATATTGATGCGTCCCTTACCGTTATGGGGAGGGAGCGCG
>NC_051417.1:30208973-30209285 GCF_015228065.2 Penaeus monodon | reverse complement strand
TGCCTCTTTGGGTGTAGTGCCGCGTTGTCTTTACTTCATATGAGACTGTTGGTGCTGCGTTGTTATCGGTTCGGTTCTTTGCTGTTGTTTACTTTTCATTTCTTCCGTTTCTGTGATTAAGTTCTCCTTCTCTTCCTTTCTTTCGGTATTGCGTTTAGATTAATTTATTCTTATTCATTGTTTTCATCTTCCGTGTTGCCTTGTCTTTTTACGCTTCGCTTTTCTTCTTTATGCCAATATATTTATTATCATCGTTTTCGTCATAATTATCATGATCACGGCAGCAAAATGTACCCTCTTCATTCTTTTTCC
>NC_051417.1:30208143-30208457 GCF_015228065.2 Penaeus monodon | reverse complement strand
TGGGGGGGGGGCGAAGTAATGGTGATAGAGCAGGTAATAGTGTTGGCGGTATTCTATGAGCGAAGAAAGGCCTTTTCTTTCGAAATTAAATGTAGAGTGAATTAGAATATCTGCGATGGGGAGTGGGTATAGGCTTGTGGTGGGGTGGGGCTGTTGGTGGGGAGGAGGGTCGGAGAAGTAAGAATGGACCATTAGCAGGTAAACTACCAACCATTTAGGAGTCGGCCGGGTTTATTTTACGAGTCCTGAGTTGGCTGCTGTCTCTCCTTATATCCACCCCCTTCCCCTCTTCTCTCCTCTCTGTTTTCTATTTT
>NC_051417.1:30207177-30207929 GCF_015228065.2 Penaeus monodon | reverse complement strand
CTGTATTTAGGGTCCATCCTCACTATCCTTTGAGACTGCGATTTGCCTTAATGATTTGCATATTGCCAATGCATGCCTAGCAACAAGTCGAGAGGGATCTTGCACTCCGAATGAAGTGATCTTTATTTATTCAACTTTTTTTTTTTTTTATTCATATTTGTCGATTTTTTTCTGTCTCGTCCATGTACAGGGGAGACATTCTAGCCCTCGGATTTTTGGAAAATCTGATTTGTTTGTTTATTGAAGCGATGCCGATCAAAGTTTCAGTCTACCGGAGATAGTCTTTGCTTGCAGGAAGGAGCTAAATTGTTGCAAAGAACACCTAGCTTTTCTTTATTACGTCTAAGAGAAACAGACTCGAGATGCCACGTAGGGATTATCAGAACAAATATGTTGTAGATTCGGTACTGACGCGGCGGTGACTTGATATAAGAAATAACATAATTAGGAGGGAGCAAGCAATAATGTTTAAAAAGCATTGTATTCTTCTTAGCCGGGGGGGGGGGGAGTTTGCGATGTTCTTTATCTTTTCGTTAAAATTTAAGCAATACTTTCCGCAACTAAATCTCCTTGAGGATGCAACCCTGTTTCCATGGAAACCAAGTTTCCCCTCGTATTTTTCCGTGCAAATATTTTTATGTTTCCCTGTTGTTGCATACCAAATTCTAATGCTTTAAAAAGGTAAAAGAATATTTACATAAAAAGCGGGTAGGGTACGTTTTGGTCGATTGAATTTTTTGCTTTTTCTTCTG
>NC_051417.1:30206721-30206966 GCF_015228065.2 Penaeus monodon | reverse complement strand
ACTCACTCTTTCTGTTTTAGGCTTCCAGTATAATTGATAGAGATAGGAATTATTGTCCTATAAAGCTTTGCCGATAAAAAAAATACATTTATATTTTGGGGAGGAAAAAATGTGTGCTGAAAATAATCACCGTTATACAATTTCTGTTAATTCCCCCCGAAAAAAAAGGACTGATCGTTGAGCAGCCGACTCATATTCGGTAATTCGGATAAAATTATATAATATTTGTAATAACGGGTATTCCA
>NC_051417.1:30206252-30206477 GCF_015228065.2 Penaeus monodon | reverse complement strand
CTCTAGAAACGGTATATGTAATTCATTTCAGGTATAAACTTATAGATTTATTTTTTTTGTTTCTCTCGCTTCCTCGCTTTCTCAAGCTAGAGGATGAAAATTTTTAATATATAAATCACCCCCCTTCTCTTTCTTCCCCCTCCCCCCTTTCCCCTTTTCCTGAAACCAAGAAGCCTTGATATTTAAGAGGGCCATTTCATACATTAATGGAGATATAAATCCCGT
>NC_051417.1:30205609-30205849 GCF_015228065.2 Penaeus monodon | reverse complement strand
CATCCCCTTTCAAAAAAAAAAAGTTATAAATGAAGGAGAAGGAAAACCGTAAGTCTTTTCGCCATTTTCGGCCGTGTCCCTTCGCCCTGCCGCGGGATGCCTGAATCCGGTTTACTCCTGCCTTCCATTTTCTTTCATGTTGCCGCGAGATAATCGGCCGCAGAGTAATAATGCAAAGACCAGGAAGTGTTGCTAGCCGACGTGAAAAGCTGCCGTCTTGCATTCGTCATCTGAAGGAGT
>NC_051417.1:30205093-30205183 GCF_015228065.2 Penaeus monodon | reverse complement strand
AGGTGTTTTTCGGGAGGCAGGGTCGGGAGCCTGTATGGAAGGGCCTGTGACATTTTCAAGTGTCGATGAGTTCAGTGGTACTTGTATTTC
>NC_051417.1:30204515-30204584 GCF_015228065.2 Penaeus monodon | reverse complement strand
CATGTTCTGCACAATGGTAAAGTCTCATTGTTAAAATACGCACGCACTCTCACACACACAATCGCGTTT
>NC_051417.1:30204007-30204384 GCF_015228065.2 Penaeus monodon | reverse complement strand
TTGTGTAGACAACGATATTTGCTTTTTCACTCACTTTTTTTTTTTAACCCAGCAACTTATTTCGCACATTTTACCCTTTTCTATTTAAGAAAAAGAAATAAAGTGAAGAATGGTAAATATGTCAAAAATACAAAATATATACATCGAAAAGCGAAAGGGTCAAAGAAACTTCTCATCCCCAAATTTTGGTGTATTTTGAGCCATGACGAGGCGGCTTGGCAAGGACCCCCGGACTTGTGATGGAAAGTAAATACATACTGTTTTTCTTCCGCTGCGGAAATCTCCTGTTTTATTTACGAAGACAACATCCAGTAGAAATATGAAAAGTTCGATGTATAGTGTATATTTCCGAACGGTTGAATGTATATCGGATTTTA
>NC_051417.1:30202862-30203149 GCF_015228065.2 Penaeus monodon | reverse complement strand
ACGCTTGACAACATAAGGCTAAATGGAAAAAAGTAAACTTGAATTTTTGGTCAACATTTAGTTTGTAAATGGGATGTATAATTATATTCTCTATAAAATTTCGAGATTTGATTATATATTCATGCATATCCACATGTGTGTCATTATCGCGTATCAATTACATTAATGCAGATACACTGATAAAGAATTGCGAGATTTTTTCTTAGATGGGAATCGATACCAAAAGAACCATTTCGTGAAAATTATACGAGTATGTAAGTTTGTATGTGTTTGAATGTAACAGTTGC
>NC_051417.1:30202322-30202821 GCF_015228065.2 Penaeus monodon | reverse complement strand
AAACTGTGTAATGCTTTTTTGCTTTTGCTTTTGATATGAAAATTTTGGGATGGTCATTGTTGTTTTTTATGTTCATTATATAGTTTATTTGTTTTTTATTATATGCATCGCTTCAAAATGTGTACAGCTGTTGGCCTTTTCATTATTAGCATATAAGAACAATAATGATGAGGTTAGAGTGAAAATGATGATGATATACTGACACGGATAATGATCATGAAAGTGTCATTATACAGGTGCATCATAACCATAACAATAGCAATGAAAAGAAAGGATAGTGATAACCATGAAATAAAACTCCCTTTAGGAAAGTGTTATAGTTGTATATATATGCATTGAGAGTATTTTGAGGCAAGGGTTTCTGTTACATCATTATGATATCAATTGCTCTTTTTTGTATGTACACTAAGTACAAGTTATTTGAATCGAAAAGTGAGTTTGTGCATCGTTAACGAGAGCTTGCAAGTGTCACTCGGCTGTATCTCGGATTAACACCACA
>NC_051417.1:30201733-30201874 GCF_015228065.2 Penaeus monodon | reverse complement strand
GCCGATATCTAAGAGGAACTCCCAACAAGTATGAGGAAGGCTGGTTCAAAAGATTTTCTCCCAGGAAGAATAATATAAATCTTGAACCTTCCAGAACGCACACGGCGTGGCACCTAAGGGTCCCTATTACCACCTGTGCGC
>NC_051417.1:30200409-30200531 GCF_015228065.2 Penaeus monodon | reverse complement strand
ATGGGGGGTGGAGAGAATGCAGTAACAGGGAGAGAAAATCGAAGGAAAGTGTTGAAGGATGAGGGGTAATTATGGAGGGGAAGACGAGGCCCGATATAATGGTTGAGAACTAAAAGAGGGAG
>NC_051417.1:30200054-30200343 GCF_015228065.2 Penaeus monodon | reverse complement strand
GAAATGCACGAGCCAAGTGCGAGCAACCGGAGAAAGCGAAGGTTAATGCGGGAAGGAAAAAGTAGAAGGGATCTGAAAAATCCGTAAGGCCAAATGATTTTCTCTCGCGATTCTGTGGGAGGGAAAAACACATATAGAAATATACTCTGTGTATGTGTGTATATGGCAAAAATCATGGAGAGAGATAATAGAGAAATAAGTTGGGAGAATCAGGGAGAGAAAGTGGATGAAATAAAGGCGCGCTGAACCAGAAAGAAACGAGGAACAGTAATGGCTACGAAACAAGAAA
>NC_051417.1:30199343-30199828 GCF_015228065.2 Penaeus monodon | reverse complement strand
GAGAGTCCCCAGACTTGAGGTTCAGCTTTAACATGTCCCGTGAACTCCACAGGTACCAGGGTCTCTCTCTAGTATCACTCCCAGATCGCCGCTGCCGCCACGCCGGTGTCAAAACTTTGTGTCCCTCGCATTGAAGGGAAACAGTTAGCAGGTTGTGCAAGGAGACAGGATCAGAGCTCGGCGGAGGCGATGTGATTCGGACGTGTTCAGATGTGGCGAGCTTTCGGCTCGGTTTGAATGTGTTCGGATGCGGCGAGCTTTTTGTTTTCATCTCGGTCCGGATGTGTTCGGATGAGGCGAGCTTTTCGGTTTTCGCTCTGTTCAAATGTGCTCGAATGCGGCGAGTTTTTTGGTTTCGGCTCGAATTGGATGTGTTCGGATGAGGCGAGCATTTCGGGTTGGGCTCGATTCGGTTCGAATGTGTCCGGATGCGGCGAAGTTTTTGGCATCGGCTCCGTTCGGATGCATTCGGATGAAGTGAACTT
>NC_051417.1:30198854-30199279 GCF_015228065.2 Penaeus monodon | reverse complement strand
CGGCGAGAATTTTGGTTTCATTTTGGTTCGGATGTGTTCGGATGCGGCGAGCCTTTTGGACGGGGTTAGGTTGGGTTGTGATTCGATTCCCCCAACGGTCTTTCGCTCGCAGAGAATTTTTGATATTTGTTAAAGGGAGGTTGGGACACTAAATTATGATAACGGGCGGCGCTAGCGACGTAAATGATGCATTAATTTTCGATAGCAAATATAAATGTCCGGTAGAGAATGCTGTCAGATGTATCCGGGATAGGGTCATAATTCACTCAAGTACAGGTGGTTTTGAAACTGTCAAAAAACTTACATATGATTTATGATTATGTCTCCCTGTTTGTGCATGTTTATGTACATCGCATGATCAAAATATGAACATGCAAAGCCTGGTTACACTGAGTGGAAGGAACGTTTACTGCCTTCTTTTATCC
>NC_051417.1:30197842-30198410 GCF_015228065.2 Penaeus monodon | reverse complement strand
CGAGTTACTGATATGGAATAAACGCCGGGGCAACAATGATGTAAGAGCTCATTCAGTCAGGGAAAGAGTAACACGAACAACAAAGATAAATCAACAAGCAAAACCGCATCAGGAGCAGAACTCGGCCACATGTGCGGTGTACCCAGGTTACGTAACTTCTTAGACAATGTCCTTAGGATTCTCAACAACACGAGGACGCTAATCGTTGTAGCCCCATTCTCCAAGGCTCTCTCCAACACGAAGATTCTCCCCAGTCCACCTATCATTTTCTCTCTCAGATTCTCTCCAACGCGAGGATTCTCCCTAGTCCACCTATCATCTCCTCCCTCAGATCTCCAACACGAGGATTCCCCCCCAGTCCACCTATCATATTCTCCCTCAGATTCTCTCCAACGCGAGGATTTTCCCCTATCCACCGAGCCCACTCTCCTTAGGGGAATGGGCTAGGTGGACTCCGTACCGTTTCCCTTCTTCCTCTGACTCTTTTCTTAAGATCCTCACCAGTACAAAGGCGCCTCCGTATCTCCTCACCAACACGAGGACTCCTTCCCTACTCCTGCTACTCGGA
>NC_051417.1:30197657-30197816 GCF_015228065.2 Penaeus monodon | reverse complement strand
TTAACTAAGTACTTGACATTCGAGGTATTCCTTAAAGCGACCTCGAGAAACAGCTCGGCCGTGACCTTCACTTCTTGGCCTCCTCGCTCGTGTTTGCTCAGTTCTCTTTACGCGAATTAGCATCAGAAGGAATTCAATCTCGCCCTTCTTCTCTTATCG
>NC_051417.1:30197332-30197489 GCF_015228065.2 Penaeus monodon | reverse complement strand
ATATTTTCATCATCCTATCACTCCTTCCCTCCTTCCGTCAACATCAGAGAAATCATAGCAAAAGTAATCGTGAGGAATACAAGGGGTTTTATAATTGGTCCGTCAGAGAGTCAGACTTTACTCTCATCCCCCCCCCCTCTCTTTCACTTGCACTCAG
>NC_051417.1:30197053-30197223 GCF_015228065.2 Penaeus monodon | reverse complement strand
GGAGGTGCGGGGGAATTCCTGGCTTGATTACGTAATGAAGCAGTGACGTCACGTTAAAGTTGATGAAGCTGAGGCTCATCTCGCCCGTCACGTGTCTCGCAGATGTTGTGGCAGACCCAGGGATGCTGCTGGCGAGGTGCTCCGAGGAGAGGGTTAGTGGGGGTGGGTGC
>NC_051417.1:30196479-30196884 GCF_015228065.2 Penaeus monodon | reverse complement strand
CGAGCAATATGATGACGACGGTGAGGAGGCGTGTAAAGACAGAAGAAAAGAGAAATGATCAAGAAGAGAAAAATGAAAAAAGAGAAAGAGGGAAAAGAGACAAAACAGGAAGAACTAAAGGAGAAGGGGAGAAAGAGAGAAAGAGCAAGGGAATTGCATGAGAAAAATTGGAAATGGTTAGATGAATTAGCAATTAGAGGAGAGGGAGAAAGGGGTCGGTTGAAATAAACGCATAGGAAAAAAGGGGACGGAACCAACGGCGTGGGAACTAATGATAAAAGAATAATTGGTTAAGGAATCGCCCGTTGCAGTGATAATGAGATTTCCGGCAACGATTATTCTAATGCACGGCTTGTAATTGTCCGTGGAAATGTCACGGGAGGATGATATACAAAATAATAAAAG
>NC_051417.1:30196176-30196374 GCF_015228065.2 Penaeus monodon | reverse complement strand
GGGGGATAAAAGATATGTATGAATGTATACATCGATAGTAAAATAGTTGAATCGAACGAAATATACGTGACTGGCTATTCGAAATTTGTTCTACAACAGTTTTATACGACTTTTAAAAATAAGTGAGACAGAGTAACTCATATTTTGTGTTTGGTTTATAATTTTGATTTATCATATGTTAGAATATGCGCCATTTAA
>NC_051417.1:30195620-30195874 GCF_015228065.2 Penaeus monodon | reverse complement strand
ATATCTTTACCGTTAAAACCGACGCCGTTCCCGAAGCTTGTCTCACGTAGGCCTAGGTCAGGAGAGGCCGAAAGCCGCTTTAAAACATGTTTTCTAAGGTCGCCATGGCCCCAGTCACGCCTTCAACTAGGTCAAGGTCAGTGTTTCACGTCAGTTTGATAACGTAAAGTCATCTTCCCGGTGAGACGCCTTCATCTAAAGTCTCCGCATATTTTGCATATTGTTGTTTGGAAGTTCACACCACGCCAAAGTAG
>NC_051417.1:30195251-30195560 GCF_015228065.2 Penaeus monodon | reverse complement strand
AATTCTCATTGCATTTCTTCATATGAGAATTTCTTCGCATTTTTAGATATTTAAGCTTCTTAAGAAAAATCATTCATAAGGAGAAAAACAATAAAACAGGAAAAAAAATACTCGCGGAATCACTAATCCACAAGATCAGCGACATAGTGACGTGTAAAGTCCACCACCCTACCTTCCGCTTAAGCTTCCCTTGCAAAGCTCGGGAAAACACACAAAGCCTCCAGATTAAAGCTCAGCGTCCGAAGCCGTCCCTTTGCGGCTGATGAAGGAAAAGTGTTCATTGACCTTGTTCACACGTCGACACAGCTG
>NC_051417.1:30194372-30194787 GCF_015228065.2 Penaeus monodon | reverse complement strand
GCGCAGAGTCGCAGACAGACAAAGATCTGACGAAATGAGAAAGCAAGAAAGACAGATGTATAGGAAAGCAAGTACAATACGATTTCCCCCACTCTCTCTCCCAAAAACGCTGCACATCATGCATATCCAATACATCCATATTAACACCATGCAGCAGTATGCAGCCTTGCATTTTAGAATACATGAGGCACTATACAATACCACAGCCTCCAGTGCTCATAAACTACCAGAATGTGCCGGCAATACTGCAGTATCACGACCTACCACATTGCAGCCTATACCACCACTATTATACAGCACAGCCCAGGACATTACTTCCAAGTTTCCACAATACACTCTATCCCACAATACAGTAAACACTCTAGTGCCGTGTCATACATTTCCAAACCGTCCCATTGTTTTTTTTTTCCCCCGT
>NC_051417.1:30194012-30194283 GCF_015228065.2 Penaeus monodon | reverse complement strand
AGTTTGCAATATTGGAATGACCTCCCTCCATATAGAACACTGCCGTTATGCAACAACAGCGATGCATTCAATACATTCGTAGAGCACATAACGGAGGGAATGAATTGTACTACAATACACGGACTACACCAGCATTCAAACTCGTTTTAGAAGTCTGGTTAATGTTGCATTTAATAAAGATGAATGTCATTGGATCAGAATTACAGGGAGGGGCTGTACGGGAAGAGGAGAGAGATAATAAAGATAGGGAGAGGGCGCTCTCGTTATTACA
>NC_051417.1:30193576-30193814 GCF_015228065.2 Penaeus monodon | reverse complement strand
ACAATGCAGTTAATGCCAATACCTCAATGGATGACACCTTTTGTTTAATTATTATTATTTTTATTGGGATTACAATTCCTTTAAAGGTGACCAAAGTACAAACTGTTGTTATTATGTATTCATTATTTTCTTTACTAATCGGGATGTGATCATGAGAGTCTGTGAATTCCGGCGCCGCTGTCCGGAGACTGTATTGCATTCCTAGTCAGCTTAATTTTTTGGTTTCAACCCCCCCCCC
>NC_051417.1:30192916-30193282 GCF_015228065.2 Penaeus monodon | reverse complement strand
TCTCCTTTCCCGGTTAGTAGGGTACAATCTGCAATACCAGATGAAATGACTAGCAAGTAACCTTTAAAGTGCGAGGGTAATTCGATGCTAAAGATATTCTTGTGTCATGTCATTGCGCCATTGAACGGACGAAATAACTCGCTTAATGTGCCTTTCTAATGACGCGTTTTCTAAGACAGTCGTCGATGAAAAGAGGGGATACTTTTTTAAACGTGGCAACCTCAAGTCCTAGGTCGGCTAAAGCAACTATGAGATAATTTCTGCCTCTTCCCGTAGCTCTGGATTGCTTTTCATTTTAGTCTAGTAAGTCGTGCAGACCCTTACAAACCATTTCTCGTGAAATTTATGGCCCGTTCTCGTTTCAGC
>NC_051417.1:30192639-30192877 GCF_015228065.2 Penaeus monodon | reverse complement strand
ATCGCCCTTTTGGCTGGCGAGGTCTCGCAGCCACTTCGACCGCGCAATCGGACAAGTCGCCCTAACTCTGCAAGAAGACATTAAAGTGAAGGATTCGGACAGCTGTGTACGGATTGGCGGTGGTTGCCATGGATACAGGATGAACCAAGTTAATCGGTTGTTTCAAGAAAAATTGTCGTTTAAGTCAGTTGTCGGTAGTTATCAGTGAAGTAAATTATTGATACATCATGAGGAGGTC
>NC_051417.1:30192357-30192488 GCF_015228065.2 Penaeus monodon | reverse complement strand
TGTGTGAGAGGATAATGAACATTAAAACACGGTTAGTTTTATTTTTTCCAGCTATAGATTGATAGGCTAACTGAAAGCCATCAAAAATGCACATGGAGGAATCTGATAAATTAATACATCATGAGCAGGTC
>NC_051417.1:30192006-30192105 GCF_015228065.2 Penaeus monodon | reverse complement strand
CCGCAAGACGAAGGATTTTCTCCCGTGTAGCGATCGACCCCTAAAATTTCATCATACATTTACGCATTTGCCGATAACGGTTTCTGCAAGAATCGTATT
>NC_051417.1:30191661-30191923 GCF_015228065.2 Penaeus monodon | reverse complement strand
AGTCTCCCTCCCTCTCTCTCCTTTTCCATATTTAGATTTAAAACTTATACGTCTTGGCTGTAATTCCGGAATTTTTCTCCCCCGGGCCGAGACAATCTCCATGCCAAGGAGGTCTTGATCGAATTATTTTCGGTCAGTCCGGCGTCTTGATATAATTTACAGAATATTGATGAATAAACTTGGTGTAGAGAATCTGGTGAGGGATTCCACTCGCCGTTCCCCATGTGTATGGCATCGTTTATATGTCGTTGTGTTTATCTCC
>NC_051417.1:30191087-30191216 GCF_015228065.2 Penaeus monodon | reverse complement strand
CAAGCCAACATTACGACATCATTTGTGTATTTTACGTCGGCATTAGTATATCGTTGCTCGTATGGTAGGAAGTGTGTAAATTTTTACTTGCTTAAAGTTGTGAAAGCGGACTCCTGTCGTATAGGACAT
>NC_051417.1:30190943-30191019 GCF_015228065.2 Penaeus monodon | reverse complement strand
TTACATGTTCCTTGGTTTTCTGGATGTCTTTGTGGATTTTTTTTTTCGACTGCCCCTTTGTGTTCATCTTCCCCCT
>NC_051417.1:30189951-30190520 GCF_015228065.2 Penaeus monodon | reverse complement strand
GGCTTCCACATAAACAGCCATTTTATAGAGGCTGTATACGGATGTGTGTGTTGTGTGCTGTGCGTGAACTCCTCGCCTGGCTATACATCAGGGAGTAGCTCTGAGATAGCGGCGCGGAACTTTATGCAAGTGAAAAGTTCCCTCCCCTATTTCCCCTCCCTCCCCCATCTCCATTTCCCCTCCGTCACCCTCCCCTCCTCCCCCTCCTTCACCCTCCCCTCTTTCCCCTCCTCCCTCCCCTCTTTCCCCTCCTTCCCCCTCCCCTCTTTCCCCTCCTTCTCCCTCCCCTCTTTCCCCTCATCCTGCCGTAAAGCTAACATAAAGTTTGGATATAACGTCACCCAAGTTTACGAGTCGCCAGTCTGGTTCGTTCATGACTATCGTAAAGTTGTTAATCACCCGCCAGCCTATGTTACTTACACACTTATACAGCAGTGTCAAGTACCTTGTTAGTGTGATAGATATACTTCTTCGTTCACCCTTTTTCCCTCTCGTTCGGCTGATTTTTCGAAGCTGGCGATGCATGACCAAGTGTGTCTCTCTCTTCTCAAAGGAGGATTGCTGAAATG
>NC_051417.1:30188475-30189169 GCF_015228065.2 Penaeus monodon | reverse complement strand
GAAAAAGGCGCAGCAACCGGGTGAAAGTTATGAAGTGCGAGGTAATAGTCTCCTGTCGGGATTCCAATATAAAATTCAAATTAAACGATGAGGTTTTATGTTTGTTTTTCCCCTTATCGCGGGCGAGGAGGAGGCGGCAGAGGAGCCTCCCCTCGCCACAGTATGAGAGGAGGGCTGAATAATACTCGTGTTCGGCGTAGCAGTCTGTTATGGCTATTACCGAAACGGTCGGGATATGCCAGCGCAGCAAACAAGGAGGGGGTTTAGCGGCGGGTAGGTAGTGGGGAGGGTGGGGCTCTGTGGCCGGGCGCCGGGCATCGTGGGGGCGTAAGGGTGGGGTGGTGGGGTTGGATGAGACAGCCTCGGGGGTGTTAATATCTGCACTGGAGGGCTTCGGGATTTACATATTTATTCTGTATTGATATTGTTTATCAAAAATTAATTATGGTATTCGAATGATAATTAATGATTGTAATCATAATCAGAAAATCCTTATAATCAGCGACAAGAGTAATAACGGTATCGATGAAAATCAGGAAACCAGTGATGGTAATCACAGTGCTCATGACGAAGCATAGAAACTGCATTTACACGTCTTCATTGTTTTTGAACTCTTATGGGGGTCGAAGCTCATAAATTCACGAATCGCATGAAACGCGGTGTCACATGACCGTAGACTGCATCCGCCACACTG
>NC_051417.1:30187666-30188007 GCF_015228065.2 Penaeus monodon | reverse complement strand
GCTGTTGGTCCTTCACAGAATAACCGCTTGTTATAATGTGCACCACAGTATACTTTCTTATGAATTATTGTTTTTTTAGAAGGTAAAGCTATATATTCCCAAACAAAGGCGTTGCCAGGTCTCAAAACTACTTTAGACCTAAGCTCTGTCTGTACGCGTTCTGTAGCTCTTGGAGGGAACCGCGTTATGAACAACGGAGCCGCATGAGCTAATTTGAACGCCCTTCCCATCCGTTTTTTTTTTCTTTTTCATTTTTAGAACCTGCTAATCGTGCTGGATAAAGAGGAGCGTTAGTCGATGCTCTATAACTCTAACCCGATATTCCGTTCCACTGTATTTAC
>NC_051417.1:30187356-30187608 GCF_015228065.2 Penaeus monodon | reverse complement strand
AATCTACATATCCACGCTCCCGCTATTCATTTATGGAAATATCCCCATACGCGGTTTGCTGAATTAATTAAACTGTGCAATGGAAATTTAAACCGTTATTGCTCCAGGCACGAGCAAAGGATGAAATGATTGATACACGAGTCTCACTTTGCAAATTACAATTTTCAGCGGGAAAAATGCGATATCAGTGCCATTAAAAATAAATAAATGCATGAATAAAATATGCAAATGCAAAATGTTGCTTTTTATAAC
>NC_051417.1:30186522-30186822 GCF_015228065.2 Penaeus monodon | reverse complement strand
AGTATAATAGGGAAATAGGAAAACGTATACTTTATTTTTCATTACTCCTTATGCGTTGTTTCGCTAGATTCGGGTAGTTCTGTACACACGTGTTGGCCGCATTTTTAATAAATAAATTACGTGTTAATAGCCATAAACCTCATTAGAGCCGCGAGGAAAGGTAAATAATGAGGCCCATTAAATGTTCATGGTATGGCCTGTTGGCTTCATTGCACTGTTCATCACATCTTGCAAGAATCGTTACCTTCTGTTGCATAACATCCTGCACGATACAAACCTGCAGTCCCTCGATAAAGGTCT
>NC_051417.1:30186174-30186267 GCF_015228065.2 Penaeus monodon | reverse complement strand
CACACACACACACACTCTACATTTATATGTGAACTGTATATATGGCATTTCATTCTTAAGAAACTGAAGCTAGCGATACAAGTTTGCAATATG
>NC_051417.1:30185105-30185294 GCF_015228065.2 Penaeus monodon | reverse complement strand
CCTTTTTAAAAATAAAATAGGAAGAGCTGATACCTACGTGGGAGTTAATTAAAAGCAAACTCAATAAACTTTTATGTAATTAGAAGAAAAACATATTTTGGCTCGCTGTAAATAAATTGTTAGCGCTGTGATGTGAAGCGTATATTCTTCATATATGTATATATGCATATTTCTCTCCATCTTCCTCTC
>NC_051417.1:30184595-30184662 GCF_015228065.2 Penaeus monodon | reverse complement strand
GAATTTACAGTAAACTGGAAATGTTCATAAAGTTTTGTAGACCAATAATTTTTTTAGGGAGAGAGGA
>NC_051417.1:30184335-30184555 GCF_015228065.2 Penaeus monodon | reverse complement strand
TCCGTACCGCGTAATGGATTTTATTTTACAGTATTACTAAATGAAGCAATAAATCAGTGAATTATCATCAAAGCCAGCGAAATGGGTAGCGGCCAAATGCAAGCGGCGAAAAAGAGGAAAAGTTTGAAATTTGGCCTGCATTTAATGTTCCGGCTGATGGCAGTGTTGCAAAGTCCGCTCGCACAGTTGTGATGTTAAGTATTAGTAGCCATGTGCATAG
>NC_051417.1:30183344-30183857 GCF_015228065.2 Penaeus monodon | reverse complement strand
ATAAAACCGAGAAACGAAGAAAAAGAAGAAATTGCGACACCAAGAGCGAGAAAAAGAGGGAGACCGAGTTCGAAAAAGAAGACAAGGCCGAGAGCGAGGGGGGCGAGAGGGAAAAAGAGAGCGCGACCGATTCGGAGCAACCGAAGGAGAGCCAGACGCCGAGAGAGCGAGAGCGAGGGGGGCGAGAGGGAGCCGTGGCACTAGGCCGCCGCGCTGGCACTTGCTCCTTGAGACGACTTGGTATAATTTCGTCGGCGCTGCAAGATCCTAACAGGAGCATTTTTATGCCCTCGACATCATAAATCGGCATCAGTTGCACATTTTTATGACGGTATAAACCTCGGGCATAGAAAACGCCGGGTCATGTCGCTTTTGCTATTACCCATAAAAAAGATATGGCGCCCTTTTACGTGGGTCGAGTAATTTGATATTATGTTATTCATTGAAGGATGTTTTGGCGGGGGGGGGGGGGGAGATGCATGGGGGGAGGGGATTTTGAAGCCTGGTAAAATA
>NC_051417.1:30183166-30183308 GCF_015228065.2 Penaeus monodon | reverse complement strand
TGTAGAGAGAGGAACGCAGAAAAAAAGAAACACATCAAAAAGGGGGAAAAGATGAAGTAAATAAATTAGTGTATTGATGTATGTCTTTCTGCTTTTTTCGAGGTGGGAGGGGAAGGAAGGAGTCCAAAATCTGCTCAACCTT
>NC_051417.1:30182948-30183110 GCF_015228065.2 Penaeus monodon | reverse complement strand
ATAACAAGATTCATGGCAGTTCTGACGACATATCGGATCAGATCTTTAGCAGGTCCCTTGCTTAAGGGAAATGCACAACACATGAATACTTTTGAGAAGGTTTTGCGTCGCCCGACATGCAGGGAGGAAGGACTTGAGTGTAATGGCTTGAAGGAAAATATC
>NC_051417.1:30181629-30182923 GCF_015228065.2 Penaeus monodon | reverse complement strand
CCTTCTCGTCGTATCGAGATGGTGAAAGCCCTGTGATTATCTTCGTAATTTTAGTGTTGGTATTGTTATAATTATGCTCGTTATAATTGTTTTTCCTTAACGTTTTGTAATTTCAGTGGATTATTTTTATCAGCCACATTATTGTTATTATATTACATGTTTACGACGTCGTCTGTTTTTTTTTCTATACTTTTATGTGTATTTGTATATTTTTCTAAATTGTAGATACATTTTTCAATACATTATCATTTTCGTATGCGTATGTAAATGTCGGTTACGCTCATGTTTATGCAAGAGCATGTAAACAGCCCGGAAAAAAAATGTGCTCTCGCATTTGCAAGGGAAAAGAAACTCAATTTCCTGTCTCGAACTTCAGGACAGAGCAACTGATACCTTGATGCTCCGAAATGAGCGAGGAGTAATATGAGTCTGACATTACCTGGGCGATATTTACCGTTAATGATTAGTCCTGAGATAATGGGAGACCCTGTTTAATGACCAGAGAAAACTGTTTATCCTGCGCGCCGCCGGATGCAACTCGTTTTTCATGCAGTGATACAAGGCTTGCCTTTGGTGTGGGAAGTGGGAGGGCTTGTGGGGTCGCGCCGCTGCCACAGTGCAAACAAAGCTGCACGCATACGGACACGCATACACGCGCTCATACATGCACGCCTACATGCACGCAGACCGGCCAGATACGTACAGGTAGACATGAGCTTGCTTACTCACGAGCACACCCACGTATAAACACGCCTCACTCCCAAACACGACGCACACAGACCCAAACGCACTGTTCTCTCTCCAGACCTGTAAAGAAGGAACACAGGCCTTCCAGACGGGCCTGGCCGGCCGGCAGGGGAGGCTTTGGACCGCGACGTCGTCATAACTGTGATTTATTTGCCCTCCCTCTCCCCCCTCCTATCTCCTCCTTACATCTCCCTCCTCCCCCTCCTACTCCTTCCACCCCCTCCTCCCTCTCCTCTCCCTACCTGCCACACACAATTACGCGCGTGTAAGGCCCAATTACAGGTGCGCCGCCAATTAAGACTTGTTAGCGAGGTGTCCGCGCCGTCCCTAGAGCCTCGGCGGCTTAAAGTGCGCCTATCTGTTACGTCAGACAACGGCCTATGATTAAGACTTATGGACACCGCTCATGCGAAGGTGTGTGTGCGGTTTCTCCCGCCGGGTGGCGCGGCGGCCGGCCTCTGTTTATAGTGGTTCGGGGGAAGTAGGTTGGCTGGGTTTGCGCGTTTAGATGTGTTTGTTTACTTTACCTTTGTGTGTTTGTGGATGC
>NC_051417.1:30181342-30181559 GCF_015228065.2 Penaeus monodon | reverse complement strand
TTGTTTGTATTAGATGGGGTGTTTGTGATGCATATTATTTGTTGGGATCGTGTTTCTGTGTGCGCATCTGTGTCTGTACATGTGATGTCACAAGTTTCCATCTTTTTCATCCCTCATCGATGTCCAGAGGAACTCAAAAAACAACAAACGCTATAGTGAATGAACAATGACGCGCACCATAAAAAGAAGCATTGTGATGAGGGCAGCGACCGATAAC
>NC_051417.1:30180582-30181308 GCF_015228065.2 Penaeus monodon | reverse complement strand
CCAGCAACCCTGTCTCACCCCGGGTCTCGCGCCGATAAAACTAGCGATGTGTGCTCGTTAAATATGTTTGTGGCTATTTCTATGGCTCTCTCGGTTCGCAAGTGGACAAGTAACGGCGGGGAATATCTCATGCAGGCGTCTTTATGTATGGGCTGTGGATGTGGATGATGGATGGGCGGGGTGGATGGATGAGGTGGTGGATTAAGTGCTGGATACGGTGGGGGTGAGTGGGTGGTTTGGATAAGGGGTGTATGCGGATTAAGGGGGCAGGTGGGTGGGTTGGAGAATGGGTTATTGAGTGTGTAAGTGGAATAAGGGGTGGATAGATGTGTGAATTAATGGATGAGGTGGATACATTGATGGGTGGGTAAGCGAGTTGGACAAATGATGCATGTGGGTTAAGGGTCTGAGTGGATGTATTGATGGACGGGTTAATGAGTGTGTGGACAGAAGGAGGAAAAGTAGACGAACCAATCACAACCGTAAGTTGGAAATTGAACAGTAGGCCAATAAGCAGATAAGCAGAAGAACTAGTTGATAGAAATAGCTGGTACGGCGTGCAATGTGCAATTGATGGGAAAGAATACCCAATACATTTGCAATATTAGTAAATGTTCGTTTTCTTTCATAAATCCATGAAAACGTTATGGGGATAAAATATTTATGATTGTATTTGTTTGATTGCAGTACAGAGAGATGCAAAAAAAGGTAACAAAAAGTGTTCCC
>NC_051417.1:30180149-30180317 GCF_015228065.2 Penaeus monodon | reverse complement strand
ATTCTGAACTTGCCTCATTAAGTTAACGCTGCAGATAACACGTAATTTGAACGCATTTGAAGTTTTAATTTCAGACAAGAGCTTCTGCAAAAAACGGTTGATGAGCAAATGATGACATTTTCGTGCACATATTTGAAGGAAGTTTGTAATTGACAACGTTCTCGCATG
>NC_051417.1:30178833-30179313 GCF_015228065.2 Penaeus monodon | reverse complement strand
GGATGCGCGATGCCCAGTCTTCAACGTATGCTCATGTCTCATCATACCACCATCGAGCGACTCCGCCGATCTGCATACTCAAACCTCTTGCTCTGTGCACCTGTGCAGTCACCAAATCGTGCTTTGTCTTTCATCGCCATCCCTCATCAGGTCATGCCGTTATCGTCTCGTCGCGCCCACACCCAGATGGAATATATACGTATGTTTACATCACTCGAACATGTGTACTATCATCATCACCAAGCTACTCGACGTATATGTCAAGTGTCACATCATCACATCCGCACGCGCCCCGCGTGCACTCAACTTCTACCCATTTCACTCACTCCCAAAGTCTCGGTTTTTCTTCCCCTCATTTCCCCCTTCCCTCATTCGTAAATTGCTGTTTTTTTCGTCTTCGTTTTTCTTGTCAGAAAATTCTTCTTTTTACTTATTCTCGTTTTTATCTAATGTTCTTATTCTCATCCATAGCCCTACTTC
>NC_051417.1:30177339-30177957 GCF_015228065.2 Penaeus monodon | reverse complement strand
CTAATGTCTGTAAAGTCCTTCCAATTTACATCGTTTTGAGATTAGGTTGCCCACCCCAAAAAAGAGAGAGAGAAAAAAGAGAAAACGCACACGCACGTGTTTGCATGAATAGTATATACGATTTCTTTCAATTACCCCCCTCCCTCCCCCCCGATTTTCCTCTTGCTCTCTCGCCTTAGTCGCAAGTCGAAATCCCTTCTCACAACTGTCCTCCGTATCAGCTGATCAGCGCCGGGCCCAGGTGACAGAATCGACAGTGGGTGTATAAATAAGACGAGAGGGGAAGGGAGGCGTCCTCGTATAAATAGATGCGGGAAGGGTTTCGGAGGTGTAATTATAAGCCGTGAATATGAGGGGAGGGGCGAGAAGGAACACTGGGCGAGGGGAAGGATGAAGAAAGGGGGAAAGGGGGAGGAGAGGGGATGGGGGGAGGAGAGGGGATGGGGAGAGGAGAAAAGACAGAAATGGAGGGGGTGACGGAGGAGGATGGAAGGAGAAGGGAATGGGAAGGAGAAGGAGGCACGAAAGAAAACGTCTAGAGGAGGGTGGAAGAGGGGACGGAATGGACGCAGAGGGAATTGGTCTAGGTAGAGAGAAGGAGATAGAATAGAAGAGGGA
>NC_051417.1:30177100-30177302 GCF_015228065.2 Penaeus monodon | reverse complement strand
GAGGGATTAGTATATCTGAAGGAGACTACCCTCTGTGTTTGGATATTTTGTTGATGCTATCATTTTCTCCTCCCTTCTTGTGCCAGCGTTTCTTTCACGGCCTTATAATTCTTTTTTCTCTAGACAACACCTCTTCCTTACGACATTCTGTAGCTTCTGTCAGGACAGTTTTTGCTTGGAACATAAAGGAGATCCAGAGTCA
>NC_051417.1:30175955-30176823 GCF_015228065.2 Penaeus monodon | reverse complement strand
AGTGAGAAGAAAGAGAAAAATGAAAATCTTATAGGAAGTGGGAAGAAGCTCGAGGTCGAGGAGCTTGAGAGACCCGAGAAGGCGACACGACTGGGCAGCTGAAGGAGGGAGCGGTCTCAGATACCTGCTTGATCTACCTACCTGGACTATTGCTTGATTAATTGGCTCTGAAAGCGTCAGACTGTGAGCATTCTTCATTTTGTTGACGATAAATACGAGGGAGGATATATGTGTCTATTCTCAAATGGATCTTGGATCCTCAGGTATTATTTATTCCTCTTTGGACAGATATCGTGGTCTTGCTGTCCTCGGGAAAGCTGTGTACATTTAGACTAGACTTTTAGCTTTGTTTTACGCCTATAAATTCCCATACGGAAGAGCACCGGCTACTGGAAACTCTATGCTGTACTACTAGCGACACGCGTCGTGATTTGTATTGGCGAAACTGAAAATGCCTCTTAAGGAGTAATCGAGGTTTTGGTGACTTCTCTCTCCGTTGGAAGGAAATAAAGATGATTATGAAGAGTGGAGGTTGGTTTTGTTGTTTTCCAATTACGTGATTTTTTGGGTCTATTTACTGAAGGACTTCCAGATGTATTTGGTTAGTTTGATGACTTTTTTTTTGCATTGTTGCGAATTAACTTGTAAGAAATTCAAGTGGGTAAATACTTCAATTGATGTTATTCAATTCAATCCACAAGCGCTGAATCTCGGAGTTTGAACGAGTATTGTGTCGCTGCACGAATCACTGAGGTTGTTACGTGTCAGGTCAAATATGTATATCCCTTTATATCCGTGCATGTACGTTTTGTTTTGGTTGTCTAGTTGTGTTGTCACTGGGTATGTGTTTTATCTTTACACGTGTGAA
>NC_051417.1:30175056-30175667 GCF_015228065.2 Penaeus monodon | reverse complement strand
TTCGAGGAGGCTGCAGCAGTAATTAAAAGAAACCCTACCTACCGTATTAAACAAGTTACAGGTTTGTATAGACAGGCTCGCACCGCCATCAAAGCCCATACTCATATAAAACAAGTTCTTATATTCGTTACATGTAGTACACGTCTGAAGTACTGTAACCTTTTTCCCAAGAAACAAAAAAAGAAAGACGTAATGGAATAAAAAGTGAATTCAACGAGTCATTTACCTGAGGAGCAATCAAACTCCAATTCGTAATCATAAACAAAGCCTCTGCAACACCGTAGATACACTCAGGATTAAACGAGTTGCAACACACACCCCTTTGTTCTTTGGGATTGCAATTTACGGCCGGGTGTCGCTGGTTCTTGTTTTTTTTCCCTTTTTTTGTGTCTTCCTTTTTTCGCACCCCTCTCTCCTTCCCCCCTTCCCTCCCTTGCAATAACCATGTCAATCAGCCGTGCGGTTTGTGCGCGAGGAAGGGGGTGGCAGGAGGAGGTGGCCGATGTTTTGTTGTCGATGCCATAAAAAAAGAAACAAAACTATCGTTGGTTTTACATGCGGTGGGCAAGAGTCTGGATCGACGAGATGTGTGCGAGTCTGAGTTTGATGTC
>NC_051417.1:30174471-30174891 GCF_015228065.2 Penaeus monodon | reverse complement strand
GATTTTTTTTTTGCAGGGTGAATAAAGGGTGAAAGTAAGTGAGGTATAGGAAGAGAAGGGTTACGAATAGGGGAAGAGGGACAGGGAGTGCAATAATAGGAATAAATGGCGGGAAGCAAGACTTCCTCTCCGAAAACAAATGGGGGTTACATGCTTAACTAATCGTGTAATTAAAAACAACGCAATTGATTATGGGAAGTCATCCTGAATAAACGTATAGATTATTATTCCAAACATTCACTTCACCAAATAACTTTATTGACAGTTGCTATAAATAAAATATATTTCACAGTTACAGACACAGATGTCCACTAATATTCTTCTGTAATTCTAAAGGCATCATTACTGATGCTCTGAGTCTCACAAGAAATGGCACACGAACTGCAATGATCTCGGCGTCTCAATATACCTCGTCCCGTT
>NC_051417.1:30172793-30173749 GCF_015228065.2 Penaeus monodon | reverse complement strand
CTCCTTGACCAACGACGGTAACTCGATCACTCTAATCAGCTTCTTATCAGCGTTATCGGTTCTGGTTATTTTGTTGATGCTGTCGAACAAGAGCAATTTGGACGCGTTGTTTCCCACTTTTTTAAGGACTCGCTGGGGATCATTATCCTTATCAGTGTTGGCATTTTCGTTTGTCTGGTTTTATTAGCGTCGTTTGTTCTTTTTCTATAAATACCGGTTCTCCTCTTTCTTTTGATTATCTTCCACGTCATCACGTGTAATATCACCGCCAACTCTATTATTATATTTTTTATTATCCCCTTTAGCGTCAATCTACTTGTGAATTTAAGTGCAATTCCTGTGATGATGGGTATGTTTTGCAATTTTGTAGAGGAGTAAATGCCGTGAATTAACTTCCTAAGGATACCACTACCGCTAATCATGTTGCGTTTTCGAGTTTGTCTGGGAGTAGCTATCTTGCATAATCTTTCACAGGTTACAATCGACTGAGCAATGGATGCATTTTCAAATTTCTAAACGAGCAACTTTAATGAATTATCTTCCTAGAGTAACCATTGCCAGTGGTGACGGCTGCGTTTTCGCTTTTTTGTTGGGGTAGCTACCATTAATTATCCTTCTACGGATAAGTATTGCCAGTGATAATGGTTGCGTTTTCAAACTTCTGTAGGGAATAGCTATCATCGATTATCTTCTTAAGGATAAAATTACGTGTTGATGGTTGTGTTTTCAGATTTCCGTTGGAGTAACTTAAACGTAATATTCCTTCGGTTGCCATTGCCTCCTTGTCCACGCGGAAGCCCAAGGCCCGAAGCGTCCTTGTGTTAATCCCAGCTGTCAACGAGGTCACGTGGACACAAGAGAAAAGAAAACAATGACGTTCATACGTGATCCAGACTGACCCGGGCGCAAGAAATGCAAAAGAAATTGAAAATTTTTCTGAGCTGGCGCGGGTCCAT
>NC_051417.1:30172409-30172753 GCF_015228065.2 Penaeus monodon | reverse complement strand
GGTTGAAAGGGGTACTGGTAAAAGAGGGGGGAGAGGAAGGAGTCGTGAGGGGTACTAATGAAAGAGGTAGAGGGGAGGGCATAGGAGAGTTGTGGGGGTTGTGGGGGGTAACGGTGAAAGGGGGAAAAGGGTTGGGGAGACGAATGTTGGGGATATTTGAAAGAGGGGGAGAGGAGGGGGACAAGAGGATTTGGGGTCTTTAGGGGTATCGGGAGAAGTGGGGGAAAGGAAGGGGGTGTACTAGACGTGTAAGCCCTCTTCCTCTGCAGTCGAGTGACCAAGAGCGAGGAATCACACGGAGAGTCTATGGTGTCTCTTGGGCGTGAGACTCGACCCGGGCTTTC
>NC_051417.1:30171600-30171904 GCF_015228065.2 Penaeus monodon | reverse complement strand
CAAAAGAGTGAACAAAGGGGGGGGGGGGAAATATTATTCCGCCTTTTTACCAGTGGTCAGTATCGTCTGCGTTAGTCAGTCCGGATGTTCTGAATTTAAGGATGGCGACTTGGGTGGGGGGGGGGATTATTAATTTCTCTTTAAATCAAAGGGCAAAGAGAGGAAGGAAATAAGTAATTAATTCTGTTTCAGCCAAAAGGCAAGCGATGGGGAGACGGCAAAAAATGAGCGATGGGAAATAGGGGAGTACTGGGGGGTATATACATCTTCTTTATATAAAGCAAAAGTCAAGAAATGTTTATGA
>NC_051417.1:30171247-30171560 GCF_015228065.2 Penaeus monodon | reverse complement strand
GGAGGGAAGAAGGGAGAAAAAGAAGAGGGAAAGGAAAGAAATAGGGAAGGAAGAAGGGAGAAAAAGAAGAAGGAAAGGAAAGAAGTAGGGATGGAGGAAGGAAATGAAGAATGTGAAGGAGAGAAGGGAAGTAAGGGAAGGGGAGAAGAGAAGAAGGGAAGGG
Source organism: Penaeus monodon (assembly GCF_015228065.2). Lineage (NCBI taxonomy): Eukaryota > Metazoa > Arthropoda > Malacostraca > Decapoda > Penaeidae > Penaeus > Penaeus monodon. The sequence goes on along the minus strand of NC_051417.1, from coordinate 30,171,397 downwards.
AAGGGAAAGAGAGAAGGGAGGGGAAGAAGGGAAGGGAGGAGAAGGAGGAAAAGGAGGAGAAGGAGGGAAGGGAGGAGAAGGAGGGAAGGGCGGAGAAGGAGGGAAGGGCGGAGAAGGAGGGAAGGGAAGGGAGGGAGAGAGAAAAGGAGG
>NC_051417.1:30170896-30171133 GCF_015228065.2 Penaeus monodon | reverse complement strand
GTGAAGACAAGCAATGAGAAGTAGTCTGGTCTCAAGGATGTCTACGAGTGGTCCTACATCCTCTAATCCTAAAGGAAGTGCGGGGTTACAAGGGGAATGGGTGGGGGCAGAGGAGGGGGGAGGGCTGCAATATTCCCAACATATACAAAAAAATCCATGACGATCTGGTTTCATAATCTTTATGTGGCGATAAAAGTGGGGAAGGCAGAGGGGCAGAGAGGGTATTATAGGGGGACC
>NC_051417.1:30169690-30170867 GCF_015228065.2 Penaeus monodon | reverse complement strand
GTTCTTTTCCATGAACGGATCAGCGGAAATGTAGCATTATTATAGGTAAAGCTAATGATGTCAAGCTGCTGCCAAGTGCATTAGATTACCGCGTTGCCACTGTGTCGACGGAATCCCATCGTATCTCCATTAACCAGAGGGGCATTTTCTAAGTGGATTAGGATAACTCCAGTTCGAGACAGAGATACGACCTCTGATTATACAAGCGCTTCGTAATTATTGTAATTTTAATCCCTCATTAAGCTCATCTTGATTATGGCTACATGGTTAATGGTTATGCAGGATATATTACGTACATCCTTTGATTTGTTTTAAAGAAGCAAGCAACAGGTTTGACTCCGCAGAAGAAAACGGGACAAGAGCAAAAGAAAACGGGGCAAGAGCCTGTTATTACTATTAGTGGCGGGAAGTACACTAGACAAGGACACCAGCGCAAGAAAAGACTGCGCGTCCCATGAGTCTCGCGCTCTAATTGGTTTCCATTGCAAAAGGCCAACGAATGGAGGAGGATCTTCCAGGAGCTTGTTTAGCTGAGTCGACTTGACGATCTGAACTAAATTTAGTCATGTTGGTCTCCAGGTTTCGAGTTGGTTAAGAGCTCTTCGTGTTCGGTGTAACAGTCATTGAGGGGAACGAGACTCTTACGTAATGAAGTGAGAAAAAATATCAAGATTGCCTGTTAGCTTTATTAAAGGCTTAAATAAGAGTAACCTGAGCGTCGCCTCTGGAAGCCCAAACCCGAGAGTCACCGCGAAGGTCTCGGGCGGCGCGCAAGGGCGTGAGTCTCCCACCGGGGACGGAGGGAGCCATCGATGCGCCGCAGACGTAACAGGCGGGTGTGTCATTTTCCCGCGCATGACACTCTTCCGTCTCTCATATCTGTGATCATTATCTCGGCGTCATGGGGAAAAGTCCGCGGGTAACTAGCTGTGGCGTTGACAATGGTCGTAAAGCCGGCGCCGAGGGAGCAAGAAACCCAATTGCCTTTTTTGGAAAGGTCTGCCCGTTTTTACCGGTAGCGGGAATGGCGGTGTTCCGGTGAGTGATTCGTTATGCCGGTGGGGTTTTAACGACAGTACGTTTCTGAATTCGGTTCCGATAGTTTCACGAGAACCGGGCGTTTCGAAGGTTATATCCTTTGGCGTAAATTCCGTTTGGCAGCCAGGTGGAGGAACCC
>NC_051417.1:30168800-30169666 GCF_015228065.2 Penaeus monodon | reverse complement strand
ACATCCTGAAGTCCTGAGGGGGAGGGGGATCTGAAGACCTGAAGCGCCCTACTTCGTCTCAGAGTTGCAACCAAAGTTTCTTTTTGGCTGTTCCAAGGACGAAATCGCGAAGGGGGAAAGGGAGGAGTAGTCCTTTAGTAAGAATACGACTCCTTTTTCATTAAGCAAGAAATCCTATTTCGTTGTTCACAGAATGCAGAATAGAGATCCAACCAAACTTCAGCGCCCGTGCTTATGATACGTTCCTCTCACTTCGCTAGTTCTTGCTGTAGCCATCCTTTTTATACCCCGCCCTCTACCGTCTGATTTCCGATTTCCCTTTTCAGTTATTCTGGACTTCTTACCTCCTCTTTTTAGCGCAGTTTTTGACGTGTGCGCTCCATTCATACGACATGTGGCCTCGAATATACCGTCTGAACGAGGCGTTTTGTCCGTTGTAAGGAAGCGCACGTGACTCCGAGATTTACCTTGAAACAAAAGGCGTAATAAGAATGGACGAAATGAACACGTGTTTTAGGGTAAAATATTTCAACGGGGTTTCAGGTTTGCTATTCGGGAAGGGATGGTATGTTCTTGTTTATTCGTTTTGTTTTTTCTTGCGTGTGTTTGCTTCTTACGATGATTTATCATTAATGTTATTTTCTTATTTTTCTTTTAATATATTTGAGGACCGTATTGTTGCTGATTTCATCTGTTGATGCATTTATGGATTTGTGCTCTTTCTTTGTTCTTCCTATCAATCAGCAAGGATCACATTAAGCCGATAGCGAGCGAATGGCGTTGCATCGGCCTGTGCGCGTCCCCCTCTGAAAGCACGACACGAGCACAATGGAGGAATGTCACTCTTGTCTAGCAAACACACGTAG
>NC_051417.1:30167890-30168638 GCF_015228065.2 Penaeus monodon | reverse complement strand
TCACGCACTCACCTCCACGCCGGAGCACCACCCACGCCATTCCTTTTGTCGTCGAGGCGAGGATACACTCGCCATCACGCCGAGGGAGGGAGGGCCCTGCACCAACGCGCCGAATTCAGCGTGTACCGTATTCCGTGTGCGACGTCACTAACACGGACTGATATCCTATTGGAGAAGGTTTTGATAGCTGGGAATGTGGGGCAAGCCGGCAGTTATCCTGAATTGGATAGTTTTCAAAGAGGCGATGCGTTGCACGGGGGTAGGTGTTCATGGGCTCTGATGCTGAGGGAGTATTGGTGCGTCTTGAGGTTGTATGGCAGGACGATGTGAGTAGTAAATTTGGGCGTATTGACCAGAAGAGGTTAATGCCCTTTTCCCATTGAGATATTAACTGGTGATAGGAATGCTAACATCTAAAACCCACATGAAATAATTTCAGGAATTACAGAAAGGCGGGAGGTAACAGCTCAAGAAAAGAATAGAGATGAGCGTAAAATGTCCACTAATTAACACAGTCCAAGAGGAGAGATCTGATATCAGGCAAAAACAAAGAGAAGAGGACATGATCACAAGGTTTATCCTTAAGGGAATGACAGAGCGGCAGAGAAGGTGGTGCGGCCTCACGATAAGCCTTATCAGTACATATCATCCCCGGCATGGCATCCAAATCGTTGTTTTATGCGTGACAGAAGAGCAGAAATGCGAATTGGAACTCACCAGTCATTTATTATATGTTGCAAAGGGTTTA
>NC_051417.1:30167568-30167800 GCF_015228065.2 Penaeus monodon | reverse complement strand
TGACGTCGGCCAGAAAAATCGTTCAGGACTGGTTATGACGAACTCGGTTGTGCGGCACTAGTCGTGTTGGCGAACGGGCTAATTGTGCTTTTAATGATGCTAGGGATTCTTCGCGTGTTTTGGGGGTGGTCGTGAAGTCTAAGTTGGTAGGGGCAGGTTTATTTGCTCTGATACGAGTGTGCACGCTCTTACATATACACACGCATATGCATTCGCACACATACATATAGAT
>NC_051417.1:30165960-30167415 GCF_015228065.2 Penaeus monodon | reverse complement strand
AAGGTCAGTAAACCTATACTCGAAATTGTGCGGAATGTACGAGGTCACAGAAAATCCAAGAGGGCTGACCTCATAACAATTACAGAGATAAAAGGTCAAGATCAAGACGAAAAATGCGAGTTCATAAGAACCAGTAAGAGCAAAAGAATGCAAAGCAGCGACGAGTATACACATGGTGAACAGAAACAAAGAGGAGCGAGAACAATACACATAAATTAACAAGAGGACAAAGGATCAACATGAACATACACTCACGCACATAAATGGGCATCAGCATCTAGGCCCACAAGAGGAGCAAATACAGAAAACCATCGACAAGGAGGGTCAATTTGATCAGACACAATTGGACAATAACACAAAGGACCATCAAGAACAATACAGTTAAAGAAATAACAAGAACACACAGGATCAATAAGAACAAAGATTCAGCAAAAACAGCACACATAGGACCAGCAAGAACCAACACATTCATGAACAAGTACAACATGCACAGAACAGTACGAACCAGTACACATAGTTTATCGAGATTGCTTAGGCTCAACAAGAACAAACAATCAAGAACAGCGCATGCAGAACCAGCACAGATCAATGGACTTAAGCTAACAAGAACACACCGGGAACCAAACCCACAAAAACGAACAAGAATAACACACTGAGTACCAGCAGGAACCAACACACATAAATTAACTAGAACACACAAAGAAACAACAAGAGCAGCACACACGCAGGAGCAGCAAGGACACACGGGCTGATCACGGACGCGCAGGGTCAGCCCCGTCCAGCATGACCGCCTCCTACATAACAGAGAGCCCCCTCGGCCACCCCCAGGAATTTACCGAGTCATTCACTGTTTAATTAGATGGATCGAGATGGGTCCTTTTGTTTCTTGTGAGACAATAGGCGGATGTTCGAGTAGGAATTTATTTATATTAATCGGTAGTTTTAGGTGGGCATTCGGTTGGAAAAAAGGGTGGAAGGGAAGGGTAAGAGGAGGGGGTGAAGAGGAAGGGGATATAGGGAGGGAAGGATTAGAACGGGTGATAGGGATGGAAGGAAGGGAGGAGAGAGGAGGGAAGAGAGGGTGCATGAGAGAGAAGTGGAGAAATATGGCCATGGGACACAAGGATGAGGAGGCATAGAAGAGGGACGAATAAAGGATAATAAGAGGAAGAGGCTCCGAGAGGGATAAGCAAGCCAGATCGCGGGATGAGAGAGAGGGAAGGGATAGGAGACGGGGAGGAAGAGAATTGGTCCAGTTATCGATGACGGCCATCTTTGTCTCGGTGAGCGAAGTTGGAATGGTCAGCAGTCTCTGCATTACGTGATGCTAAGGCTGTCCCATATGTGCGATCCCAGACGTTGATCTGAGGCGAACTGGGACTGCTGCTCGCTTTTGGGGTCGGAGCTTCTTCTGGAAGCTGAATGGATTTCGTGTATATCCAGAAACTCTTGGTC
>NC_051417.1:30165369-30165551 GCF_015228065.2 Penaeus monodon | reverse complement strand
ATTTCATAGTACGCGCATACATAGCATCCTGTCATTAAAGCAAAACACATTCGCTCGCCGTCACCACGCAAGGAAGGGTATGTGCATGCATAGAACCCCTCATCACCCACCCCCTTGCCCCTCCTCCTCCTGGAACCGACGGGAACCAGCCCGCAGAGACAGTCCAGGCAGTCGCCAAATGA
>NC_051417.1:30164962-30165268 GCF_015228065.2 Penaeus monodon | reverse complement strand
GGTTCCTCTCCTGCCGGTTCCCCCCGGTTCGCCAGCACAAATTGATGGCACCATTTCCACAAATTTATTTTTGGTCCTGGAATTTATATCTGCTGGTTTATTATCAACAAAATTTAATAGCATTCGGATAAATGGTTGTTCCAGCTGGGTTAATTGTCGACGGGTTATGGGGCTGGAAGTGGACACCTGGAAGGGAGGCTATTGATTTTGTATGGAGCGCTTTTATGGGCTGCTGTTTTTCACGATTTTCCTTCATTTATGCGGGACACATTTTCCGTTTATTAATGTTGCTTCTGTGTTTGCCTG
>NC_051417.1:30164261-30164635 GCF_015228065.2 Penaeus monodon | reverse complement strand
GGAAGAGAGACAGATCCTGGCAGAACGTATGCACCCATGCTTATGGATGCATATTTCATTTATACTTACCTGCATCCATGCACAGCATAGTGCATCGTGCATATATGTTGTATCATGGCAATGTCGTCACTGTGCATATGCTCATAGAAACAGTTTTCTCGAATTTTCGCCATTAAAAGATAAAAATGCATATTTTACAACCCTATCAAATGGTTTCCTTTAAAATGGCCACGGTATATCGCCGAAATCGGATAGTACCTGAAACAACAGAGTGTTCATATGCCGGCTTTTAATGGATTAATTTATCAATGGATCATGACGTTTCAATATATGTGATTGACTCTAGCGGTGCGCGCGAGAATTTTTTGTTTGGC
>NC_051417.1:30163955-30164211 GCF_015228065.2 Penaeus monodon | reverse complement strand
GTGGCAATATATATGTGATCTTAATCAATGTCCTTTTTAATGCTTTTTTTTTTTTGGGGGGGGGGGGTTACTTGATAATAATGAAGGGCTTTTTTCTTTTAAAAATATATGTGCTAACGAGTTTAAGATCTGAAGGACACGGATTTTGAATGGCGCTGGTTGAACATAAAAAGCCGGTCATCTTACCTATTATTTGATGGTAACTCATTGGTTTTCCACCCTGAAAAATACATTAATTGTAGGGATAAGTGCAGAA
>NC_051417.1:30162729-30163057 GCF_015228065.2 Penaeus monodon | reverse complement strand
ATTATTAAATATCTCACATTCATAGGTTCATTTTCATCACCCTGACACCACTCTCATAGCTTCATTTTCATCACTCTGACACCACTCTCATCACATTTATCACTCCCCTTTCATCACCCTGTCACCACTCTCATCACAACCAAGCTCCCCCACAACACGACCCAGCGTCAAAACCGAGCTTTGCCATCGCCGTCACCACCTGTCGCCACCATCCCCGAAGGCGCGCTCCCTCGGGAAGGCAATGACCCTTTTGAAGAGCGGCAAAAAGACAAGACAGTCTGTCGGCGTACCACACTTGCGGAAGAGCGGATACCATCGAACCGTTACT
>NC_051417.1:30162145-30162438 GCF_015228065.2 Penaeus monodon | reverse complement strand
GATCGTATATTTGGAACGCGCCAAAAGAATATGTGAAATGGAAAGTTCGAAAGGAAGGGAGAGGAAGAGGCAGAAAAAAACGAAGAATTAAAAGAAGAAAATGAAAGAGAAGAATAGAAAGCCTCAATCCATAAACGCATAAGAAGCAAGATGAATAAGGGATTACAGGAGATGAATGGACGCTGAGGTTTGGCGACGCGAAAGAAGACTTACGAGGCTAAAGTAAATAAGGAAGGCCGAGAGAATCCGTCACGGCAGCAGCTTCCACAAAGATGCTACTGGGAGATGGGATA
>NC_051417.1:30160178-30162110 GCF_015228065.2 Penaeus monodon | reverse complement strand
GCTGGGGACGCGGTGGCAGTATGCAAATGACCCTCTTGCAACAACGAGTGAATCGTAGCACTGCATTTAATCCAATCCGGCGAGGTGCGCGACGTCCCATTTCAATATGATACAAGGAGGGAACGGGGAATGATTTCTTTGATATCATAAGAGTTACGAACCCCCCTCCCTATTGGAACATAAAGGAAAGGAGGTTTCTCCCATTAAATTATGGAAACTTCCAATTAAAATGATGAACTACACGATTACTTCCTTGCCCTCACCCCCTCTCGCGGCTCCAGTGTGTCCTGGACTCAGCATGAAGTCACGCTGTTCTTGTTACTTCTGCCGTTCCCCCGCAAAGATAATAAGCAAACGCACCGTGCATTCCCGTAGATCCTACAGCGGCGTAGACATTACACAGCACACACTACGCAGAGTACGTATTACAAAGAGTCCACACACCACAGAGGACACTACACAGCAAGGAGTATTCGGAGCGCTCCTCGACGGGGAAGCAGGGGTCGCGGTGTGTAGTAAATAGTGATTTCGGTAACGTACGAGACCGAGCCCCTGCATTAGACGGATGTGTTCGAGGCTCCAGTTGCGCCGCGGAGGAAATGTGCAACTCCACACTAGTTATTTCAGGGGTTCATTGAAGTCGGCAATCAGATGGTTCAACTCCTTTGTAGTTTACTCACAAGTAATGCGGTTCTGCGTGGGCTGCGAGCCTGGTTCAAGCACCGTCGTGTCTGAACCGTCTAATCACATGGACAAATTACGCTCTGTTTACAATACTCACCTTAGCGATTAGAGTCCATAATGTACGGTGCAGACGTATGCAGGTTGCAGCTTCCCTTAGCATTAATCGTTATCCTCTGGCATATCGCATTACCTTAGGAATTACCGGTGCTTCTGTCTTAAAACTGAGCTTCACACTAAATGCGTTATTATGTCAATAATGAGCACACATGACGGAATTGGCTGGCATGTAGAGAGCCCTAATCCGTAGGCGAAATGAAGGGTACGGGGCGACTCCCTTTGCGCACATCCGGTGGGAGTGTTGCGGGCGGTGCCAGGGACCCGTAGGTGCGGGCGGCGTCGCTGGAGGTCAGGCGTGGGCCGGGAGTGGATGGGTAGGGAGCTAGAACGAGGTAAAGGTGAAACAGCCAACGAAGGGTAAAAGAGAAAGAGAAGAGCCTCGTGGCCGAAACGAAGCGAGGACGAAGGTGACTCCTACAGAGATCCCGATGCTCCTTTGTTTGACCACGTCGCTGGATGGATCATTATTGGGGAGAGTTGATATCACTGTGATTTAGCCGTTTTAATTCCTGGGGCAATTAGCGTGGCCACGAGCATGAAGGATCAGTTCCGAGCCTCACCCTCCCTGCCTCGCGAAATCACTGTGATTAAATTAATACACGCTATAACTTACGCTAATGATGACCGCTATAATGAGGAAACAAGGGACAAAATGATTACGTCCCTTTGAAGGTTCCTTCCGCCGACGCCGACGCCGCTCGCTCGGGTCTCGGCTGCGGATGTCGACTCGCATCACCCGACAGGCCGGCTGCCGGTCGCCTCCTGCTGCTGCTCATCCCTTCTCCTTGTTTTGTCCCTTCTTTCACCATACCCTGCCTCTCTCTTTCTCCACACCTTGCCAGTCTCTCTTCATACCCTGCCTGAATGTTTCTCTACATTTTGCCTTCTTTCTCTACTCACTTTGGGCCTCTCTTTTATTATATTTTCATATTTCTCCTTATTCCGCCTCTCCCGCGCCCTTGCTTTGCGTCGCCCTTACTCCTAGGTCAGTTTTTTTCTCCATTTTCGAGCTTCTCTCACATACTTTTCGTTTTTTGGTTTGCTCATTCATTTTTCTTTGCTTCATTTTCTTACCATTTTCTCATTTTTTTCACTGTATTTCTTTCTATATTTCTTTCCTCTGTCTGTCTG
>NC_051417.1:30159929-30160021 GCF_015228065.2 Penaeus monodon | reverse complement strand
CCTCCCCTTTAGACGTTCATTTCCTCTTTCTACAGCTTTTTTTAACCCTTTACTCCCTCACCCTCTCCTTTATGGCTTGCTCTCAAATTTAT
>NC_051417.1:30159261-30159885 GCF_015228065.2 Penaeus monodon | reverse complement strand
TTAGCAAGCATCGTATAAAATGCTTGAATATTTGCTTGAGACAGTCACTTTGAATGTGTTCTCGATTGCCTTTGCTTTCAATGATGGATGGACGGGTCGGCGTCTTAATCTTCCGGGTATCCAATGGAACGCGTTTTGCAGTAATGAACACGGTGAACAAAATGTATCTCGATGAATTTTTCCATTCGCTAACGTTATACAGGAAAGACTTTTCGTCGTTTTACATCAAGCATTTAGTCTGTAATCCGCTGCTAAAGCCAGAGCGATTTTAATAGAAAATAGAGTATCTGAATTACTTTTTCAAATAAAATACCATTGCCTTTTGTAAAAGAGCACTGCGTTTGTCCCGCTCTGCATTCTTTTCCAACAGCTTATCTCTGCCATGTCTTTGATATATTATAAAAATCAGATTCATGTCAATTACGTAAGTCGAAATCTCCTTTCGATGAATAGCTGTACACGAATGCGAATGCTAAAGCACATGAAAGCTCAGGCAGTGCTGATACGTACGCCTCACATGCCGCGTGGATTTGTGATATTGTTTTTTTTGGATCTTTTAGGTGTCGCGAAACAAAAATGGAAAATATATACATATATTCAGTCATACGCACTAGCCAACTATGC
>NC_051417.1:30158231-30158644 GCF_015228065.2 Penaeus monodon | reverse complement strand
CATTTCAAAGCAGGTTGCGCTGAGGTAATGTTATATGAGTTATGAATACCATTATTTAAATCGAAAAACCTACTTATCGCCAACAAAGAAGTGGAAAAAAAACAATGACTTCAGAACAAAGAGCGCATTCCGGATGTCCTAATGGTTAAATATTTCTTCGCATGATCTCCAGGATCGTAGGAGTAATTAATATCTATCGTAATAATTGATATCGTAATTAATATCTCCGCCGTATGAACAGCCGCCTGTGTTGTACCATTCTGCCTCGAACGATTTTTCAGAGATTATATTTATTAAGTTTTTGCCAACACCGATGAAATGTTAACGTGTACAAATTGCTGTCGTTTTATAAATCTGACTCTATCCGGATAATAAACATCGCTTTACCTTAAAAGCTTAGAGTGAGAGTTCTA
>NC_051417.1:30157178-30157271 GCF_015228065.2 Penaeus monodon | reverse complement strand
GTTGTATTTTAATCTAGTCTCATAGAAAAGATCATAGACGAACGATTGGACTTAGTTGGGAATCTAAAGCAATGAGAATGGAGTGAGTGAGTT
>NC_051417.1:30156891-30157100 GCF_015228065.2 Penaeus monodon | reverse complement strand
GGAGGGGGGTAGAAGAGGGAAGAAAGGCAGAAATGAGGGAGGCAGTAAAGGCGAATAAATGCCGGAAAAACCGCCGGGATATTTCGTTCAGGAGGAGCACGTCTTTTGAGGCAAATGTCTGGTTTCGTCTGCAGTCGTGCATCATATGTATTGTCGTTAGATCACTCTTAACATCCTTTACTTTCCATTATGTCTGGAGCATGAAAAAG
>NC_051417.1:30156746-30156816 GCF_015228065.2 Penaeus monodon | reverse complement strand
AAGACAGATATAAACCATGAAAACTTGTGAACAGAAGCTCAGAAAAATAATTAGAGGTTGACTCTAATAG
>NC_051417.1:30156613-30156719 GCF_015228065.2 Penaeus monodon | reverse complement strand
CATGAGATATAAGACATGAAAAAGGTTACGTCTCCATTTACTTTCGTAAAGATATAAATGCTCTGTGTCGAGTAAGTAAAAGATTGTAAAATTATCCGAGAAATTG
>NC_051417.1:30156218-30156498 GCF_015228065.2 Penaeus monodon | reverse complement strand
CACAGCGTAAGCTGTTTAAAAAAAGACCAATTATATTGACCTTTTTTGTTCGATTCTTTGGCGTGTGACTTCGATGTGCAATTTGTGAGCAGCGAAGCAACCGCGTCGCCCTCGTTGTTGCTCACCGTGTTCGTTGCAGTTCGTGATGATGTTGGTAATTGCCATGCCCTGTGACATTTGCAATCGGTTCTGGTCACAGGTCCTTAATGACCTGAGCTAAAGGAGTCCGTTTTTGTCCTTTTGGCTTAATTGCCTTTTCGGTCCGCTTTTGTAGAAGATT
>NC_051417.1:30155720-30155960 GCF_015228065.2 Penaeus monodon | reverse complement strand
CAATCTTGGAAGAACCCATCAAATCGCACCTGCTTTGCATAGTTCCAGCAGGTAATTAGCAGAAACCGCTGGGATGACAGAGAGGGAGGTAGCGTGTCGGCCGCGAAATGCCAAAGATGCGGGTGAGTGGAGACGGAGGTGCCCCGGGCCCTCTCGCCTTCGCCTCCCTCGGCAGGCGCTGGGGCAGGGCGCTTCTGGAGGGGTCTCGGAGCAGAAGGGGGAGGCACAGGGGGTTTTCAA
>NC_051417.1:30155461-30155611 GCF_015228065.2 Penaeus monodon | reverse complement strand
AATTGTATTTTCCTTTTCACCATTTTCTCATTTTGGATGTTCCGGGTGTAACCAGTAAAATTATCATTGTGAATGTTTCCTTTCTTCATCTTCATTTCCTCACCTAATTTCTGTCAGGAGCAAGGACAATGCGTGCTTGTAGACCAACAC
>NC_051417.1:30155009-30155434 GCF_015228065.2 Penaeus monodon | reverse complement strand
GACTAATATCTTAACCTGCTTTGCACAAACAAGGCTTTTCCGCAGTACTTAAGTAATTAAGGAGAATGACTTTTACATACAGCTATGACATCCAAGATAAACGCTGATAACGAATCACCATCGGCTGCATGTAAAGCCCATCTCGGAGGCGCACCCACGAGGCTCCAAAAGCCGGTGTTTGCCAAAAGAACATCAAAAAGCGCGTTCATGTTCTCTCGACTCGCATCCTGGATGGACGACGTGCGAGTCCCGGCAAATGCGAGTTGCAAAATGGCTCTAATTTTGCCAAAAAGTGCAGGTCATGACTGATGGTTCTCGGCAATGACGTCCTTGCTATTGCCCTCATGACTGGTTTGTTCGGTGGCCTAATTTGCCGGGATGAGGGATGAGCCTACGGCGCAGCTCGGGCAGCGGGATGGCGATTT
>NC_051417.1:30154287-30154521 GCF_015228065.2 Penaeus monodon | reverse complement strand
GATAATGGAAGAACGAGTCCATACGGGCCTCAAAGCAACCGTGATGAGAAGCCGGCGCAGCAGAGTCATGAGGGAATGATTCATGTTCAAGATTTTCCTCATTTGGCTTAATCAGTTTTGTATTTTCCATGCGCTTTCCCTGCGGCACGCTGAGGAATCAGAACATGAACTCTCTTCGTCGCTTTGTTCTCCTTTCACACCTTTTTTGAGCTTCCCTGTCTGCCTTTCTTGCTT
>NC_051417.1:30154027-30154211 GCF_015228065.2 Penaeus monodon | reverse complement strand
TTAACTAAAGCTTTCACTGTGTCGATAAATTCATATGCATATTTTTTCTTCTCTCACTAGAGTTACCCCGTTCTAAATATGCGCCCCTCGCAAGTGATTAACCTGACAATGGAACAGTACGGGGGTGTGCCGTGTACATGATGTGTTCGTTACAGGTACTTCCGATGACAGGTTGAGGTAACGG
>NC_051417.1:30153273-30153522 GCF_015228065.2 Penaeus monodon | reverse complement strand
GCGGAAGCAAGCGTTTGAGTTTCCTGTAACAGTTTACTACCCCTGAGCCCCCTCGAGTGCCCCCTTGTGATATGGCCATTAGGAGCGGGGAATTATGTCTAAAAATACGTATTCATTCTCATACCCGTCTGCCCCAATTACGAGCGTGCATTTTAGTGACGTCATTACGTGGGGGAGTAATACCCCATTCTCCCCCCACTGCCCCCTGCTGTCAGCCCGAGGTGGTGATTTGGGCCTCAAACCGTCAAC
>NC_051417.1:30151639-30153234 GCF_015228065.2 Penaeus monodon | reverse complement strand
GTCACGGAGAAATCAAGTTCTCTGTTCTTCCTTTTCGGGAATTGCTTCTATCTCCTCCCTCTTTTATTGTCATTACCTTCCTTATTCTCATCATCATTATCCATCACGAGTAAGATGAAGATTGTAATTACATGTAAGGGGAATTAAGGAGCAACTTCGGTGATTGTTAATAGGTGACAGATGACATATAAATGTGTAATGATTTCCTTCGTATTATATATTTAACATTAAATTGGCATTTTTTTTCTTCCTCACATCCGTTGAGAAAAAGATAGAGAGATCTTTCGACTCGCACAAACCAAAACACTCTGGAAACTACACCTCCTTTGTTAAATTACAAGCTGTCACGATGTTCAATCTGCAGCTCCGTAAGAAACGCTGAAAAAATTATCAGCATAACAACAACAGTTTTACCACAATATGATCGCCATTTCTCTTCATGTGATAGTAAAATGGTTTTAGGTATGACAGGTGGTTCCACAGAAATACATTTTATTTGGGAAGCCCTCAACTGCTGTTTACTTTATCATTCGCTGACACATGGGGACCGCGTGTGTGCCTGTGTTTCCTCTCATGTAGAGGTTATATATCCATGGTCGTATTTTAAAAGATTTTAATGGTGGAAGAACTTCATCTCTAAAAGTGTTTAGCTGCTTATCATGTGTATTTAAACTTACTTATATCTCATTTTTTTTCTGCACAATGTCCGGCTTTCTGTTGATTCATCTTTCCTTCATTTCCGCAGTATAGTAGTATAATATCAATATCATATTCATTTTTCTTGTCATGTTTATACATTTATCGTTCCGCAAACCATCCTCTCGTTTCCAATTATATGACTTGAATGGCACTTGGAAGATATTGAATCCTATACGCTGCGTGTAGAAAATTATTGAAGTGTTTGTTGAATATATAAATCGCATTTCTTTTTATTATGTTTTTGTTAGGTTTATTTTCAGTAATAGGATTGTGTTTTATGCGCGTTAACTGCTACGTTATCTTTTTAATTTGGAATCATAGTTTAAAATATTATTGTATGACATCAGATATATATATTCCTGTTATTCATATGATGAATGCGCTCCTGAAAAAATATATTTTATTATTTTTCATATGTTTTATCTTGCATGTCTGAAAGTATATTGAAATGTATATTTTGAATTTATATTAACTAGTGAAATACATCCAGACATTGTACTTTATTTCAGATGGCAGAATATAATAGGATGTATGTCATAAACACCTGTTGTCTTACTGCGTATGACCAGAGCCATATGTTATTTTTCTATTTTTTAAATTATTATTGTTTTTAGCTCGTGTGATAAAACGGAGGCTTATTGTTGTTATTTGCTATGATAACAAAGAGGTGTCATATTGCAATGCAGATTGTCATTACGGATGTTCTCTAACCTGTGCCCTTCTCCTCCCACAGGTACGTAGGATGAGTACCCGCCGCGGCACCTTTTTGGAGCTCCTACAGGTGTGTTGGGTAGGGGTGCCTCACGCCCCTGGCACCCGCGGGCTGGCCGTGGTACCGCCTGCTCATGGCGCCAGCTGCCCTCCCCTCGCTGGCTCTCGAACTGTTCCGTACCGGT
>NC_051417.1:30151156-30151620 GCF_015228065.2 Penaeus monodon | reverse complement strand
TGGTGTACCACGGCTTAGGCATGTTGAGTGTTGTGCGTACCGGGTAGTCTATGTTCCCGTGGCTTGGGCCGCTGCTAGTCAGGGGTATGTCTTATGTACTTGTGCGCTTCACTGTGATACATCTGGAAAACACACTTGCACGCACGCAGACAGATACATTCGCACGCACATTAAGTGTAACATTGCACTTTAGCATAACACGGTCACACACTCAAGTGGTTGTTGGCTGTTTATATCTATGGCCATGTTTCCCCAACCACTTGTTGTTATTGTTATTTTTCTCCTACATTCACATATTCAACAATCCAAGATACAAAGGTACATACGTTATCGCATACTGTATGCACAAAAAGATACACGCATATGAACTCGCTACCACAAAAACATGAAAACCACTCCCACACATATACATAAAAATAAGACAGCCACTCCTACTCTTTCACACGCACCGCCCTGCAGGCGCG
>NC_051417.1:30150830-30151070 GCF_015228065.2 Penaeus monodon | reverse complement strand
TATTGGCAGTCACGTACACACACACCGCTTTTTAACCATGCCTACCTACATACACGCACATAACATCGACCAGTATAGCTCTGGAGTTATATATTTTGCATGAAAATCCCCTTGTGTGTAATTTATTTTTATGCAATCAATTGAATGCTCTTAAATTTAGCTTATAGTGGAACATCGAGGCTACTGTGCTGAACCCCCTCTACTGTGAATGCCACCGTGAATGGAGGATATTTGACTATC
>NC_051417.1:30149192-30149346 GCF_015228065.2 Penaeus monodon | reverse complement strand
GAGTCGTTTTGAATGTTTTTACCTCCACCCAATTCCTTCTGTCGGAAATGTATTGAATTATGTGACAGTTTTTTTATGATGGCTTATTGTGTTTTGTAATTTAAGAAAGAAATCACCAGAAGTGTATTATACGGTTCCCCTAACTCTTCAGCAC
>NC_051417.1:30147702-30148065 GCF_015228065.2 Penaeus monodon | reverse complement strand
CCTCTGCTCCGTTCCCTTGTCCCGCTAGCTTTGGTAGAACAACATACCATCTGAGTGTTTTTACAGATCGCCTCCCGGTCTCTGGTGTTAAGCTTCGCTCTCTGTGTGTTGCGTAGATTGTGTTACACAGAATTTATGGCTTGTATATTCAAATTTGGCTGGCTTTTTTGGTGGTGGTTCTGTGTAGATTGTATTGTAGTGCTACCATCGTGTGTGTGCTTTTACTGTTCGAGTTGTCATGGGTAATATGTTATTTTCCTGTTTTGTTAAGGCATAACGTAATGTATCCATTTCAACATGTGTTTTTTTTGTGTGTGTGTTTCTTTCTTTTTTCTCGGTTCCCTCTTTCTCCCCTCGTTGGTC
>NC_051417.1:30147510-30147673 GCF_015228065.2 Penaeus monodon | reverse complement strand
ATCCTGTTCTGTGGGTTGGGAGTTTTACATCAGTTGTGGATATATTCCATTACTGAAATGTGAGGTCTGTGATCCCTACATGGTTGCATATAAGGGAAAGGTGTTAATTTGACTTTCGCAGATCATTTCACTTTTAGCATCTTTTAATTACAAATTTGAAATC
>NC_051417.1:30145521-30146197 GCF_015228065.2 Penaeus monodon | reverse complement strand
CTGACGGACGAATGAAGTATGAAATAACAGAGAAAAAATATAAATTTGCTTGCATTTGAAATGGAATCATGACAGTTTTCCGATACATTGTATGCTATGAAGCATTGTTTGTCTTTCTACAGTAAAACCTGCTCTCCCGACCGACTGCCTATTTCGCCTAACATAAACACCGACCGCTTTCCCTCGCTCTCTTTATTCATTTATTTATTCATATTCCATTTCCCCGCCTCCGAAAACCAAGACCTGGCCGATAATGGGAGACCGGAATATTAGCGTGTTTATGATGGCGGTCAGTGCGCCAGGTTTCACTATATCGGCTATGCATAACTTGTTTTTGTTATGCTTTGTGGAGTTTATAGAGCGAAATTTATTTTGTATTCCGCTTCCCCTCTTTTCCCCCTTCCTATATAATTTGAATATAGATTGTTTTTTGATCATGTGCGTTGTTAGTCAGTAGGCATGCATACTGCATAGCCTTGTTCGCGTTGCAAGTAGGGGCTAGTTGGTAATCCACAGATTTTCAATAATTGAATTGTGATTTTGTTTATATCTGTATATGCAGACGTGAATATCGAAAAAGAGGAGTGCCTGTATGGTATTGATTTCTCGGCTGTCGTTGTCATATTGAGAGGGGAATCTCGGCGCATTTTGTGCGGGTAGCGGTTTGTGAGTCAGA
>NC_051417.1:30145250-30145496 GCF_015228065.2 Penaeus monodon | reverse complement strand
GATAGACTTTAAGTCGCTGTTGGATGAGGAATGATGGTCTGAAAAGGATGACCTGTTTGCGAATTGGTTTCTGTTGATCATTGTGTTGTGGGGACGCTGCTTTCGGTATTCAGTTTGCACGTTGTGCATAGGTGTTTTCTAAAGATATGCATTGTGTTCATTGTCTTAGTGAAACCAGTTCGATAGTCAGTATTGTATATATGCTTGGTTCTGAATAAACTTTGAAAGTGTTGTTACTGTCTCAAC
>NC_051417.1:30144910-30145093 GCF_015228065.2 Penaeus monodon | reverse complement strand
GAGAGAGAGAAAAATGCGGACAGGAAAATAGACAAGCAGACAAGAGGCATGACTACAAGCGCTCGGAGATACACGCGAGCCATTTAACAAACAGCACATATAAGAGAACCATACGAAAGTACCGATGCATAGATAGGCAACATCGAAAGAAACAAACAAACAGCCTTCCTTCCCCCTCTCCCC
>NC_051417.1:30144328-30144870 GCF_015228065.2 Penaeus monodon | reverse complement strand
CTTTCAAACTTTCAGCACTTATTTCCGAAAGTGTTTTTAGAGGGTGTTGATCGGAAGCCCCGGAGTTTTGCGAGTGAAACAATTTCGTTTCCATCCCTCCTCCCTCCTTTTGTGTCCTGTGCTGGAGTGGGGGGGGGGGGGGGTAACCGGCCGTGTCCAGGTGTGGGATGGAGCGCGGCCGCCTCACAGGTAATGGGTTTAAACGCGTTAAACCAAACTCTCTGCCGGCCAATACAAGCACGGGAAATGGGGGATGGGTGGAAGGGGCGGGTGAGGGGTAGGGATAGCGATAGAGGGATAGGAGCAGAGGCTGGGAGAGGTTGAGGTCGGTACGGGAGTGAGTTAGGAGAGTGTTAGAAATGGCTCCGCTGTCTGGTAGCAATGTATTTTTCATTGTTATTTCCTATGCGGGAGATGTGGAGTAGGGTGAAAAAAGCAGACAGATCTTTAATAAATGTGTAAATTGAAAAATAAAGAAATCTACATATGACATGCAATCCTTTGATCGAATCCCCATGGATGACGAAATAAATAACGCATCT
>NC_051417.1:30144159-30144291 GCF_015228065.2 Penaeus monodon | reverse complement strand
CTTACCTCTCCGCTTGTTAGACGCGTTCGGAGCCCCTTGGCAAAAACCGCAAAGTCCCGTAGACTAATAGCGGCTCGCGATGAAGGGAAAAATCTTGCCGAAATTAAATCCAGCGACGGGAAAATACTCCTC
>NC_051417.1:30143721-30144102 GCF_015228065.2 Penaeus monodon | reverse complement strand
ACCCTCATCGACCCTCGTTCTCTCAATTTCCAATCGACCCGCCACCCTCATCTCTTCGATCTCCCCATCGCCTCTCCTTCAACCCCTAACCCCCTCCTAGACCTATCTCACCCCTATCTCCCCTTCCTCCACCGTTTACCCCCTCCCTTTTCCCCCCTCCCCTTTCTCTCCCTTTTCCCCCCTCTCTTTTCTTTTTCCTCCCTTTCCCCCCTCCCCTTTCTCTCCCTTTTCCCCCCTCTCTTTTTCCTCCCTTTCCCCCCTCCCCTTTCTCTCCCTTTTTTCCCCTCTCCTACCCCTTCCTTAGTCTCCACCACAACCCCATAACCCTTAACAAACCCCATCACATCACGCCCCAGGAAACGTTTGACAAGGGTGAGGAAA
>NC_051417.1:30143188-30143381 GCF_015228065.2 Penaeus monodon | reverse complement strand
TAAGCGATTGCGTGAGTCCCCGTGAAAGTAACTTGTTCGATGTTTTACAAATTGGAGCTATTAATGTGCCATCTCCCACCCGCCCTCTCCTCCCACGCCCCCTCCCACAGCCCCCGCCCAATCACGTCACCACCGCGAGTGTTGACAGGCCTGGGTGTCGGCTGGAAGTGGGGAGGGAACGCGAGACATAGGG
>NC_051417.1:30142790-30143141 GCF_015228065.2 Penaeus monodon | reverse complement strand
TGGACTAGGAGGCTAAGGAGGGTGGGGGCGCAGAAAGGGCGAAGGGAATTGGAGGGAAGAAGGAAGGAAATGGAGAGAAGAAGAGGAGAAAGTAAGGAGTAAGAGAAAAAAGGAAAGGTAGGGAGCAAAAGCAAAGGATGTGGAGGGAAATGGTAGAAAGAGAATGAGATAGGATGATATAGAATGTAAAGAGAAAAAGATAGAAGGGAGGGGATTATAGAGAAAGGGAAGAGAAAATGGGAAGGGAGAAAATTACAAAAACGTGAAGAGGGAAAGGAGAAAAGGGGGGGGGGAGGTAAGCAGGAGATTTAAGGAAGTTGGTGTGCAATTGCATATATATTCCATCTGTGT
>NC_051417.1:30142314-30142756 GCF_015228065.2 Penaeus monodon | reverse complement strand
CACTTTTATGAAATGTTAAGCTCTTCTTAGGAAGAATTTTGCTCAACTTTTTTTTTTTTCGTTCCTGCATTTTTTCTTTTTGCTCTTTATTTTCAAACTAGTCTTCGTTTTTGTTTTCTTCTTTGTTAGAGTTATGTTCTGGTACTTTGGGAAAGAATGGAAGTAAAAAGACTTTCTCGCTGTCGGGGTTTTCCCTCGACTTTTTAATATATTTTTTCCCTCTCTCGTTTTATGTGGTTCGCGAAGGGGGAGGATTTTTTGACAATTTAATTTTATATTTCATCGTCGCACTGCCATGTATTACCGCCTCTTTTATTGTCGATGGAAATCGGGCTATTTCCTTTGTTAATGCAATGCGTTGTCAATATCACCTTACATTGCCAGATTTTACATACATAAGTTTGATCACGCAGATATATATGAATAGACGCGCGCGCGCGCG
>NC_051417.1:30141968-30142133 GCF_015228065.2 Penaeus monodon | reverse complement strand
TGACAAATATACAAGGATTAATTGAACTTGATTTATCAAAATGAACTGAATATATCAGATTTCTCCATGTGCATTTTTGATGGCTTTCAGTTGGCCGTTTCAATCTATAGCTGGAAAAATAAAACTAACCGTGTTTTAATGTTCGTTATCCGATCTCGCTCTTTA
>NC_051417.1:30141299-30141867 GCF_015228065.2 Penaeus monodon | reverse complement strand
TTCCTCCCTCCTTTTCTCCCCTTCCTTCCTCCCCCTCTCCCCGCCATTTTCCCCCCCCTCCCTCTCCCCCACTCCCTCCCCTCTTTATTCCTTCCTCTCCTTCAATTTTCCCACTTGTCTCGTGGCTACCCTTCATAAGCGATTGCATGGCGTCACATGAACTGTTATAGCATGTCGCATCCGAGAGCAAGTAGCCTATTTTTTCCCCGTTTTTTCCAATGTTTATTTTTGTTTTTGCTTTTTCCGCTTTCCATCCATTTGCATTATTACTTTTGTAGTATTGTTTTTTGATATTCTAGTTTCATACACAGTGATTTTTTCCCCCCATTCTGTTCAGTATAAAATCTGTTCATTCTCTCTTTTTTTTTCACATATATATGAAAAAAAGAGGATTGTTTCCTGCAATATTATTTTTAGACCGCTTTGTCCGTGACAGATTTCATTTCGTGCTTGTGTGAGCGTCTGCATGCATATGTATATTATTCAGAGCATCTACGTTTTTTTTTTATCGAATTTTCCTTTGATTTTTAATGTATTTGTGCTTTGTTTTAATGTTTGATAATTCGTA
>NC_051417.1:30140963-30141046 GCF_015228065.2 Penaeus monodon | reverse complement strand
AAAGACGGTTGCAAATGCTTGAAACACATAGTAAGAAAAACTTAATCGTGGTAATTATGTGTTTTCTGGAAAGGCTTTACTCT
>NC_051417.1:30140657-30140782 GCF_015228065.2 Penaeus monodon | reverse complement strand
TGGCCGAGGTTATTAAGACGCCGTTGCTTGAGGGAGAACCTCTGAACCTTTCTCCTTCTCTCTGTGTCTTTATTTAACAGGAGGATATCAGTTTTATTTGATTTCCATAAGAAGTGTTTGTTGTG
>NC_051417.1:30140132-30140528 GCF_015228065.2 Penaeus monodon | reverse complement strand
AATTTGCTTCGCGGTTTCGTGAAAGAGTGAAAATCTTTTCGATGATTTATCAGGTTTTAACGCGTATTGTTGTATATAACAAAAGATTATGATTTAGGTAGAGAACTCCTACTTTTTTTCCCCAAAGTTCTTGATAAATGCGAGGATGGTTTGGTGACATTGCAAAAGATTTATTTCTCCTTTTTTCCCTAACTCTTCTTCAAATTATAATGGTTGAAAAAGACATTCCAAAATCTAGCCAAGATTTTTTTTTTTTTTCTAGGGTGCCATTTTTTCTTCCTTTTTTTCACGTTTGCTTTGTTGGATAACGGAGCAGCAGCGATTTGTTGATTTATGAGGTCGCCCGATTCGGAGACATTTGCATTGTTCTTTGGCCTAGGCTTGGCATTTTAGATA
>NC_051417.1:30139422-30139638 GCF_015228065.2 Penaeus monodon | reverse complement strand
TAGTCACTTGGGAGAATTAAGTTACCCAAAAAAACTCGCGCTCGACTTTCAAAAAAGAGAAGATAATGGATTTCATAAACCGTCTGCCGTTTTTTTGTGCGTGCCGCAGCCGTGGAAACAAATAAGTCGATATTGGCATTTGACAGCTACCGTGAAACGACCTTAACGAGGACAAATGTCGCGCGAAGCAACCGTTTCCCAGGCGTGTCGGGTCCT
>NC_051417.1:30139227-30139366 GCF_015228065.2 Penaeus monodon | reverse complement strand
TGGTTGGATTATAAATACTTTATAATGTGTTTTGAGTTCGTACTTGTTAAGCAATAAGTATGTACTGGGTATTTTAAAAATTGCGAATTTCAAGTTAAATTCATTAAACTAGAAAGACTTGGATTATGTAAGTTCATAA
>NC_051417.1:30138729-30139084 GCF_015228065.2 Penaeus monodon | reverse complement strand
TCTAAAATCCCAAGTCAATGTAAAGTCCTCTTCTTATAATATATGTAGAGTAAAATCATGCATACGTAACTCACATCATTCTCAGCTCCCTTGCATCCTACCCCCTCTACCCACCCACCCCACACCCTACCCTTGTGTAAACCCCTCCCTTCTACCTCCTGCTCCCTCTACCAGCCCCTCCACCCCCTCCCCATCGCATCCTATTTTCCCCTTTGATTAAAATGGTGGTTAGCAAGGGAGAGAAATTGGCGCACATATTTCAGCTTTTAGGTATTTTATTCTTTGTCCATTTGCTCCCCTCCTTTTTAGCGCAGATCATAAATACTGTTTCCCGGGACCAGAGACCATGCCGGGT
>NC_051417.1:30138406-30138551 GCF_015228065.2 Penaeus monodon | reverse complement strand
CTGCTCGCTACACGCCACCACCCAGACGGAGCAGGGTTGAATACGCTGCCGGTCAGTTTCTACGATGGATCGTTAGATACTGATGATGATTTTGCTCGATAAGGAAACAACTGGCATTACGTCGAGAAGGATTATGTCTCCGCTT
>NC_051417.1:30138255-30138352 GCF_015228065.2 Penaeus monodon | reverse complement strand
AAAATGCACAGTATATATCCAGTATGCAGTATTTACATGTATATGTATGTTTGCATGTATATACACTCATGCAGCGGTTAGTATATACACTCAAATC
>NC_051417.1:30137953-30138137 GCF_015228065.2 Penaeus monodon | reverse complement strand
ATGTACACACACTAAAAAATATGATAATCATAAGAAAAAAGTAATATAACTGTGTAGTGAAAACAATTGTGTGATAATCGTTGTATTAACTGTAGAGTAACAGGACTATACTTCTATCGCGAGATTAAGGCAGTATTTCAGTGCAAAGTGTGTATTTGTTTGAATAAATGAATACGTTTCAATT
>NC_051417.1:30137769-30137870 GCF_015228065.2 Penaeus monodon | reverse complement strand
TTGGTCAATATTTGCAAGGCTTTTATCGGTGTAAGTTACTGTTATTGCTTCGTTGTTATCAGTACCTTTTAACTGATTTTCTCACTGGTGTTTGATATTGC
>NC_051417.1:30137036-30137118 GCF_015228065.2 Penaeus monodon | reverse complement strand
GTTAGTGTCTCTCTTTAATAACCTGTACTTTGCTTTTTTTATTTCTTATCAAGTGTGATATAAGTTGTTTTAAAATAACGCC
>NC_051417.1:30136443-30136993 GCF_015228065.2 Penaeus monodon | reverse complement strand
CCAGAGTAGGTTCTAGTCAACTGATGCTTAAAAAAAGACCCTCGCATAAATCAGTAACGTCAATTTTGAATCAGGTATCCGCACAGTCACTTGATTTGCTCTTGACAGGACTGATGTATCCATATACAGCGACTTCTCTGGTTAAATCAGGGTTTAGAAGTCCAGCCACACGCCTCCATTTAGGTAGATTTGAGTTGGAAAGTCCTTCCATATTAGCTTGTCGAAGTTGAATTTTAAGGAAACGAAAAATGACCTTTGCTTGATGGGGTTTGATAAATATCAATCAGTCAGGTTTGGTCTACGTTTGTGTTAAGCGAATATCCACACAAGTTGGTCTAGCCAAGGCGGGAGGTCTGGTTATGCCGGCGTTAGCGAGCGGGACTCGGGCAGGTTGATATAGTGGCCAGTTATCCACACTTGAGTGATTTTGGCCTTTGAGATAATTAGCCCGGCAGTGAATAGCATTAGCGGAAGGGGGAGGGTCGTCTGATGCAATGCGTCCGGTCGTGCCTGCGTGACGACCTACTGGGGCTGTATGGGGGTGGTGGTT
>NC_051417.1:30136283-30136399 GCF_015228065.2 Penaeus monodon | reverse complement strand
GTGGGGTGTTACGTGGAGGGAAAAAGATGTGTGGGATGAAATATGATAACAAAAGGATGAGATGGAGTGAGATAAGGTGTTACCATATTTGTTGAATATTTGTATATCTGCACAAC
>NC_051417.1:30134999-30135546 GCF_015228065.2 Penaeus monodon | reverse complement strand
GTTCTGTGATATATATTAGGCATAACGCGTTCCCTATGAGGCCGTCATGAAGAACTCTTATTCATCACGAGCGATCTCCCTTCCATACGTTCGTGGAGGGCATTACAACACACACCAGTCCCACCAGGATACCCTGCATGTACTCAGGCATGAACGTGGTCCACAAAGGCTCTTTCCCCCGATCCGACCTACAGTGATAACCGAGTCGGGTGCCGACCTATGGTAATGCCCTGTACGAAGCCCTTTTGATAACCCTGTGCTAGTATCCCTACTATAATGACCCCATGTTGAGGCTCAGCCTGTGTGTGTGTGGATCCCATGCTCGGATTTGTGGTGTAATAACCCAAATAGGGTTACTGTGGCTAGCGGAGCCATGATGTGTGTTCACCTGCAAGTGACGCCATGCTGTGTCTCCACCTGTAAGTATCATCAAACACGTATCTCTGCGCATGAGTCAGAGCATGATCCAATACGCTCTCTCCTACACCTTTGAACTTATGACATGTCCTCGTCATTCTCCCTCTTTCCATTCCCCCCCCCCCCCGCC
>NC_051417.1:30134509-30134962 GCF_015228065.2 Penaeus monodon | reverse complement strand
CCGTCGAGACTTCATTACCGTCAGGACATATCTGTTTCCATCAACGATACGGTTGGCAGGAAACCTCACTCTCGTACCCGCTTATTACCATGCGGCTGAACTGACTATTAGCGGGATTGTCGGATATTTTTTGAAGGAATCATTCATCAGCGCGATGGGGAATTATGAAGAGATCCCGAATTATGAAGAGATCCTGAATTATGGAGAGGTCCCGACTTTGGAAGAAATGCCGAATTACAAAGAGATCCCGAATTTAGAAGTAATGCTGAATCACGGGAAAAAAACGAATTATGAGATCACAATCTAATAAGAATTATGAGGAGATCCCGGTCTGATGTAAACAAAATAAATAAAAAAACGATTATGAAGAGATCCCGAATCACGAAGCGATCCCGAATTATGAAGAGATCCCGAATTACGAAGAGATAACGAATTGGGAAGAGTTCCCGGGCG
>NC_051417.1:30134376-30134489 GCF_015228065.2 Penaeus monodon | reverse complement strand
CAGCGAAACGGAGACAATGGCAGCTGATCAAAATTGCATGCAATGGTGCAGGGTTTGCGAGGGGGCTGGGTATGAGATGGGGGTATGGGGTAGAATGGGGATGGAAAAGATAA
>NC_051417.1:30133934-30134255 GCF_015228065.2 Penaeus monodon | reverse complement strand
GGAGGAAGGACATGGAGGAAAGAGACAGAGGGGAAAAAGAGATGAATAGGGTATGATAAGAGAAAGGGAGATGAAAGAAGTGAAAGGAACGAGGTTGAAAAATTCCGGGTCCTAGGAGGCAGGAGCATTTAATGATTATGGGATAATTGGAGAACCAAAAGAGAGAAGGAGATAAAGTGGAAAAAGGTTAACGGAAAGGAAGAGGGAAAAGAAGATAGAAAGAGAGCGGAAGAGAGAGGAGAACGAAAGGGATAGAGGGGATAAAAGAGAGAGGAAGGAAAGGGGGGGGGGGAGAGAAGGGAAAGAAAGGGGAGGGGAAAG
>NC_051417.1:30133006-30133370 GCF_015228065.2 Penaeus monodon | reverse complement strand
CGGTTTCTGCTAAAGGGATTATTCTCTATCTGAAATAAAAGTATTGGAAGATCAGCAGAGATGAGAGAATTCAATTTATCTTTTTAGATTATTTTCCCTCACAAAGTATTAATCGTCAGCTATGATTAAAAAAAAACAGACGATATGCACTATAGGTATGTTATCATGCAACTGAAAAGGAAAACAATTACTCGATTAATTTTATGGATTTTCATAAGTGAAATTTATTTGAGTGCATGTCATTGCTGTATTTATTTATTTATTTATTATCATTATTTTTTTTATATCTGCATTTTTTAAGTATGTATATAGGTGTTCCTTTATCAGACGTGTACATTGTGATGCTGTACTTGTTGTAGCGTGA
>NC_051417.1:30132812-30132953 GCF_015228065.2 Penaeus monodon | reverse complement strand
ATATTTTTTAACCTATGTATCGAAGTGATTGAAAGTTCCTCGTCCAATCCGTTAGCCATCATTCAAATGTTCGGCCAGTTCCGACAGGGAACAACAGCTTCCTCAATTTAGAATATTGACCTTAAAAAACACATAGGGTAA
>NC_051417.1:30132147-30132730 GCF_015228065.2 Penaeus monodon | reverse complement strand
CTGATGAAACCGAGCCTACAGTACAGAGTCGGTATTCGCCAGGTGTAGCGGGTCCTCGTCTTGTAATTAGGACACAAAGAATTACATTTTTCGGTCAACGTCACACCTCCCGAGCGGCGACCATTTTGGAATCGACGCTCAGAAGGTTCCCTCTATGAAACCGTTTTTAGCGAGTACATCAAAATCAAATCATCGTTAGCATTAATGGATTTTGATATCGATGTACATATTTTTTATAAATATATTTTTCTCTCTCTCGATGTCAGAGATGGAAAAATGATAGGAAAGAATGATAAATACCAACCGGAACAAGCCACGTTATTAAGAGAGAAAAAAAAGGGAGTAAAAGGTTATAAAAAAAGAGTCGACAATAAAAAAAAAATCGGTAATCCCCTCCCCCCCCCTTCAACTCGAAAAAAAACTTAAGCTGAGCTCCCTTCCGCAACACCCCAATAGGCTTAGTCTGAACAGGTAGGAAAGGGGTGGGAAACCTCCTCTCGGCCGCCGATGCTGGGAAAATACTTTTAATTGAATTCCGGACTACGTTAAGCTACACATGAGGGTTGTTACGCGGTGGGAGACC
>NC_051417.1:30131689-30132071 GCF_015228065.2 Penaeus monodon | reverse complement strand
TGCTCTATTTTGTTATCACTTTCTTCCGTGATCCCTCACAGCTCTTTTTTTTTCAATTTGTCTTCGTTAATCTCGCTTCTTCTTATTGTGTCTTTTCCTTTCTTATTTTATTCTTATTCTCGTCTCTTCTCTTTCATTTTTGCTTCGTAGCACAAATTATTTTCGTCTGCTCTCCACGTCCCGTCTCTGTACCATTTATGCAGTTATCAGTTTCACGTTTCTTGTTCTTCTTTTGCACTTTCTAAGTTGATATGAGAAAACGGGAATAATGGCTTCATGGAGCAGCACTGGAAATTATGACTGATCGCCAAGTACAGTAAGCTAAGAGATTTTTTTTATTTATGATTCACGTACACAGACCAGATAA
This sequence comes from Penaeus monodon, assembly GCF_015228065.2. Taxonomy (NCBI): domain Eukaryota; kingdom Metazoa; phylum Arthropoda; class Malacostraca; order Decapoda; family Penaeidae; genus Penaeus; species Penaeus monodon. The sequence continues at coordinate 30,131,704 of NC_051417.1, read as the reverse complement.
CAGCCATAGTTACAA
>NC_051417.1:30129540-30131311 GCF_015228065.2 Penaeus monodon | reverse complement strand
TAGATATTGCATGGATCAGACCGGGTATATATTTATTATTTGTCTGTTTTGATCTTTTTCTGTATCTCCATCATTCCATCTGTCTGCCTTTATATCTGCATCTAGTATTCTAAACACCAAGAAAATGCAGAGAGAAACTGCAGAGAAATTTTCGCTATACGTCTCCATACGTTCCAATCTCAGACCTAAAAGTGCCTTCAGATTCAGCAAAAAGTTCCCTGACAGCGGCTTCTCCGACGCCCAAGGTCCTCGTACAGAAGGGCATTATGCATCCCTCCCACACTTGATTCCGGAAGGCCGCAAGACCGTCGCTGTTGTAGTGTTAAAAAAACGTTCACCTAAACAACCCTTCAGACACCTTGTGGCCCGCTAGAGTCGCGTGTTCCTCAGTCAAAATATTATAGGCTTACGGCATTAGCATACAGGCCAATCTGCATACACCTCGCGCTCTTATTTGCATACAAGCGGAGGTAGGCCTAGGTGCATTGTGAGCTTAAGTTGTGCTCCTAATTTGAATATGCAGCCCGGGGGAGAGCGCGTGACCACCACACGAACAGGTACGTGCGGCTGGAGGAACTTGTTCTTCACCTGCAGCCTCGTCTCCGGCACGGGAGGCCTGAGAGGGCTCGTAAATATGCATGTGCACCAGCTTTGCTTGATGGCATTACAGGAGAGAAGATAATCGTATCGTTGGAACAGGATAAGTGTGAGAGAAAAAGTCAGTAGCGTGTAATAAATGTTCTGTTTTATTTTGACGTAGCATGATTTTAAGGAAGAAGTGTGTATGACTTAATAAAGTGGTTTCCGTGTATCCACCTTGATTCGCGTGGCTGTCGCGCGAACAGGTAGCCCAGCATACCTTTAACCAGTTATTTTTTCCCCTTATCCACGTAATATTACTTTCCACGTAACATGTCAGCCTACCCGGCCATTTGGACGTGATAATAAAACCTGCCATCAATCTCTCTTTTTGGCGTTTTAGGGGGAAGGGGGTCGAACGAGACGTTACTGGGGGGGGGGGGGGGTGGACGTGCTCCAGATGTGAGACTTTGAGGACCTTTGCCTTTGGCGCGCACACACACATACGCTCTCTGTGCATTAGGGCGCGGTGCAGTGTGCGTGTGTGTGTGCTTCTCTACGTCGGGTATGTTCGTCTCTCCCATAGCCCCCAGCCATCGCCGCGTCTCCCTTGCCCATATGAGAACTTTTTGTAACAGAGTTTAAGAGCAGGTTGCATCTAGACAGGTTTGATTTATTCTGTTCCCCTCCTTTCTCTCGGCCTTTCTTTCAGGCCATTCTGCGCCCCGGTGCAGGGTAGAGGGCAGGTGGGCGCGGACCCCAAAGGGCAACCAACGTACCCGCTTCTTTACCCCTTAATACCGAAACAACCCTATGCCCGCCCGATCTGACCTTTTTATTGTTAATGTATGTGTGAATCTGCTGCCCATTCTTGGACACCGACGGCAGGAGCCACATCGCCGCTGCGGCCGCCCGTGGAGACGAACCAAATTCAACCGTATTTTCCCCTCGCGTAGGGCCCATTCAAGCCCTCCTTTGGCCTCGCGAGCAGAGACCCTTTTCCCGTCCCCCCCAATCGGTCAAGTAATGCAATACGATGGTAAGCACTTCTGAGTGGAATACCAACCACACCCTCCCGGGCTTATCCGCCTCTCCCCGGCCTACCCATAGAGGCCGAGATCCTGCACCCCGAGGCCGGGGTTAAGGACGCTTTGTCCCGGGGCGCTCGGTGGGTCTCCCAGAATGGGGTGGC
>NC_051417.1:30128361-30129393 GCF_015228065.2 Penaeus monodon | reverse complement strand
CAGGCCGCCACTAGGCTTCGATTCTTTATCATAATGCTTCACGTCCGGTCCATCGAGATTTCGGTATTTGGGGAGGGGGGAGGGGGGAAGGGGGATGCAAAGGCCTTGCTGCTTCATGTCTCTTTCCCAGCCGGCGTTGCGCCTTCTCGAAAGAGAACTTCAAAAGGCGAAGAGCGGGATGCTTTCCTTCTCGGCGCATAACACTCTCGCAAGCAAATAGTTAGGCCGGTATCTATAATCATCATGGGGACCTAAGAATAAAAGCGGAGGACGGTTGTAAAGATAATGGTGTCAGGCGTCGTGGCAGGGGATATCAAAGCATGAGATACCCTTTTTACTAGCCGCTGTTGCACACACTCGGGAGCACACGGCCCAATCGCCCTTATCGCCCCGCACCACTAGGAGCAGTATCTCGTCGCGATCCATTTATTTCTTTATTCTCTTCTAGCCGACACATAGCTCTTTGGCTGTGCTGTTTTATGGCCGATATTGCCGTGCGGTGGTCAGTAGCCACAAGGGATACCAATGTAAAATGGCGGCCGTTTTTTAGAAAAAGGAAAAGGATGATGGCACTGCGAGTCGATTCTTTCCCTTACTCTCTTCCAGCCAAAAAACCCTCCTGGAAGAAAGAAAAAAATCGTTTGACCTTATCTCATTATTATCTACTGCATAGTTTTGCAAAAGCCGAGAGGGAGGGGCAGCTAAGACTAACGAGGGCGGAGGTGAGGCGGGAGTTGATAACGCTGGACTCAGGTGTGACCGGGTCTTTGTCGCGGCGGAGGATCGCCCGCGACACCCAACGCTCCTCCGCCGCTTCGGGTCTCCCCAGGACGGATTTTTTCTTCTATAATGCTGATGAAGAAATTTAGCGTTTTTATGTCTGTTTTTTTTTTGCTCTCTCTCTTTCATTTTCTTATTATTGTAGAGGATGATTACAGATTATTCTTAATTCGTGATGCTCTTTTGAATGTAACATTTGACATGCGTGTGTGCATAGAGGAAGAAATGGAGAAATAGATAACTGTAACTCAG
>NC_051417.1:30126508-30127163 GCF_015228065.2 Penaeus monodon | reverse complement strand
CAAAGCAAATCATAAAAAAGCAAGCAGCATCCCTATTCCTTTGTCTTGAATCTCGTATTATGTTCAGAAAATAGGCAGGCAGATATTTGTGTACATCTTTATTTTTGCATTCGTAAGCGTTAGTGATATTTTCATACATGTGAGTTACAGTTTACACTGGAGATTCACTGTATCTTTGGAAAGAAACTATACATAAGTGTAGGAAGATAATTACGTACGTTAAAAGTGCATCGCTATTTTAACTTGCATAAAATAAGATATTTCCTGGTACTCCTCTCGCGATTTTTCGTTTTCCGAGAATTTCCCTAATATATTCTGGGTTCATTATTTTTGAAATAAATGTGCAGACTTTCGGTTTTTTAATATTTATCTTTTTTCTTATTATTTCATTCAATATATTTCTTTCCATTGCTTTCTTACTTATCTACCTTAAATCGTAACCAAGTCATAACGAAAACAAATGAGAGAAGAACATCACAACAAGGATTTTTGTGCGAGTTCACGTGAAAAGATAATTAGGATATTACGAACTGAAATATGAATTTTCTGCTGCTACACTACTTTGTCCATAGCGTGTGCGTAAATACCTGCAAGTTTAGCCACGCATATTTGCCTGTCTGGGTTAGTGCCATTATGAATATGTATTTGATCTTGA
>NC_051417.1:30125791-30125872 GCF_015228065.2 Penaeus monodon | reverse complement strand
CATGGGCATGAAAGACGAGTTAGCAACCATCAGTGCCTTAAAAAAAACCTGGGAAAGCGTGACACCGTGGGAAGACCGACG
>NC_051417.1:30123645-30124567 GCF_015228065.2 Penaeus monodon | reverse complement strand
GCTGTTGTCGTTGTAAAAAGGGAAAAAAAGAAAATAATCATTTAACGAAATTTACTGTAGAAAACATATATATCACAAATTGATTATGCAAATAAAAAGAGTGAGATTTGAAATTTCCACGACAAATAAGGGGAAATTCTCAACGTTACGGTGCAGAGGGCGAGGCAATTCACACATTCGGAAGGGGGGGATGGGGGGGGGGAGAAAGTAGGGCACTCCTCGTACACCGCGAAGGGCACAGCTAGACGGTCCCAAGGAGACAGCCCGAAGGACAAGCCGGCTGTAAGTCACCCCTGAGGCCAGCTGTGTGTCCCAACCAGCTGTTTAAAAAGATCTTAAGGAAGAGGAAAGCCAACGGGAGCGAGATTGATAAAATAATGGAAAAGGAAGAGGGGAGGAGAGCGAAAATAAGGAAAGAGAAATGAAATTGGTAAAAAAGGGGGGGGAAAGGAGTAAAAAATAGACAGGTGAGGGAAAGACAAGGGAAACAAATATGAGAAAGACAGAGAAGACAAGGAGGAAGAAAGACACACAAGAGAAAAGATAACAAAAGACTTTTTTTTTGGGGGGGAGGGGTTGGGGGGGGTAGTTCAAATGTCTTCTGAGGGGGTTATTGCTTTTGATGTTCTTGTGTCCTGAGTGCGTTTCCATGCAAACACTGGAAGTTTATATCTGATAATCTCTGAAATAGTCCCTCTGAAAACAGGATGATCGTAATTGTCGAGGTTGTTTTTCTGAATAACTTCATTAAAATAGGAATGATGATGGCAGCAAATGATACAGAATATACCGACAAGAAACGGAGTATTAATCATGAGTATCAAGACGTCTGAAGCTTTAGAAGGAGAAGATTGATGAAATGGAAAAAGAAGAAAAAGAGCAGAGGATGTATAAGAATAAGACAAGTGGAAATATAAGAATG
>NC_051417.1:30123300-30123494 GCF_015228065.2 Penaeus monodon | reverse complement strand
CGTAAAAAGTCCTTTCTACGACTCGCACTTCACGTCGGCTGGATCGCATTAGCCGGCTCGTAATGGTTCCTTCGATAATAATTTTCGGACCACGACTTTCATTAGGTTATATATATATATTTTTTTTTCTCTCCCTCTTTTCTTAATCGGGTCTGCAGGCCTAAATTTTGCTATGTGAGAAATTATTGTGGCCA
>NC_051417.1:30123024-30123223 GCF_015228065.2 Penaeus monodon | reverse complement strand
CAATTTGTGGGAGAGGAAACCCAGTATATGCATATAACAGCAGAGAGAAATAGATGAATAGGCGAATAGATATTATCTGAGAGGAAGACATTGGCGAAATCCGCGTGTATATGCGGGAAATAAAGTGGGCGTCGATAACCGCATGGTTTTAGCATAGATCACAGTATTATCCCAAGTCGCTGTGTTACGAGCTGCCTAT
>NC_051417.1:30122223-30122647 GCF_015228065.2 Penaeus monodon | reverse complement strand
ATAATCAAGTCTACAGAAGAAGAAGCAAACCTATCACCAGAATAATAATTAAAAAAAAGTCATTTTGAGGAGCAAAGGAAAAAACTAAGCACTGCATTGTCTTCCTTGTAAAGCGGTGAACGATATCCTGGAAATCCAGTAGCTCAGTATCTAATAACTATTGATTAACGTATTAGGAACACTTGTACAATAAAATCATTAAAAAAAAAGTTGCAATGATTTAAACGAGACTGTATAAAGACCATATCACGAGTCGTACCATCCGTACCCTTTCCCGAGTTAGGGTAATCGAGGCAGCGACGTATTACTGTACCGCCCGTTTTTCCCAAAGGTCTGTCGCAATAAATAAAAAAAAGAAGCAGTAGGATATTTCCGTTCATTGTCTGCAAGCCTAAAAATATGGCCTGGGTAAGGGGTAAGCGTA
>NC_051417.1:30121957-30122067 GCF_015228065.2 Penaeus monodon | reverse complement strand
AGCGATCGACCTGCACAGTGTGTAGAGGAGGAGGTTCCTGTGATTTTTATCGTGTTGGTAATTTGGATGGGTGTGAATTTCGGTAGCGGGTACCAGGGGGGCCATTTCTG
>NC_051417.1:30120345-30120920 GCF_015228065.2 Penaeus monodon | reverse complement strand
GTTACCCCCTTTAATAATGAAATAGCATGTACACAAACGTGCGCGTGCATAGACGTATATTCGCACGTACACCTACAAACGGCACAGGTTGTTGCATAATGAAAGTATATATTTTAATGAGAAAACACTACCTAATTTCGAAGAGAGCTCCCCGTGTGCTCCGGCCCTCATATAACCCGGGGATAAGCGGTAAGCATCTTAAGGTAGTCGTAGTAGTAGTGAACCGCGGCATTAGCATGACCGAGAACCCAAACCTCTTGAATATCAATGTTCTCTACTGGGCGTTTGTTGTGCCCAAAACACCATTTAATGAGAGGATAACTGCCCATTTGGATCACCAACAACCATTCTACCTTTACCATGGACACGAGCCCCTACAATAACTGCATTATGGTATCTGAATTCTTTTTTTCTATAGGCCATCACAATGACAATGCAGGGGGAAAATGACTCGTATTCAAATGAGTTCGGAAAAGGATAATTTGCATAGGCCGATTGGACGGTTGACTCCGTGGGGACAGGGCTGCACTTATGGTGTCTTTCTTATACTGACTTTTTTTGTCCCCCCCCCCCCA
>NC_051417.1:30119998-30120267 GCF_015228065.2 Penaeus monodon | reverse complement strand
ACGTGTGAATGCCTTTATTTCAACACAATATCCTTTATCTAGAATATTATTATTTTTTTAGATCGCCGCGTACATCTACCGTACCCCGATATCTAAACGACCTTCCCTGTTGGATGACGCTGATATACTGCCAACCTTTTGGAATATGGATGATCTTTCATTACTGCAGATGCACAATACAACACCCTGCATTGAGCTTGTTCCTTCATTAACACAATGCACGCCATAAATACACGTAACAGTACCCACAGTGTTCCGGATCTGCGCCT
>NC_051417.1:30118976-30119932 GCF_015228065.2 Penaeus monodon | reverse complement strand
GGTGCGGCCCCCTCAGCTCTGCAGGTATTTGGTTCTTGCCATTGTTATCCGTTTCGTGTGACACCCCGCGCTCCCTGCTCCTAGGATGCCATTAACGGGCGGATGTCGTAGATCACAGGCCGGTGCAGGAGAAAGGGGTACCACATCATTGTTTTATGTGCATTTTAATTAGACCCAGTACTCCCAGAGGCCACAGGATCTCCCAACCATAGCTTTGGCGTACCGCTACGTCTACGAGGAAGCGGCCTTGCCTTCATCGTGTAGCGCAGGTGAACAAGTTCTGTCCGCGGGCAAGCTGCTAGTAGTGTGAATGATATGGGATGCTGCCGTCTCCGTCAGTCTTTGAAATGTATTCTTGGATAACACGGTAGGCTGTTGCATAGGAATTTTGTCTGTATGTCTATGTCGGTGTTACTGGTATATGTAATAACGATTGTGTGCAGTTGCTTCTTGTCTCAGTACGATATATTATTCACTCCGTGAAGAATGCAACTTATAAGAATACTTATTATGATAGTTTATCATCGTCACCGCACTAGTTTATATATTTCGTAGGGTAATTGAGCTCTGTAATAATAGATATTTTTTTCTTTATGTGGTGGGATGAAATCATTGACTTATCAGAGGTTATCTCATCTTACAAGCCAGGCGGTTATAGAAGGAAAGCATTCATCGTGGGTCGCGGTGGCTGAAAATTGCCGCCATCACAGTTAATATGCAGACTTCACCGTACACTCCACAATGACCATAATTAATGTTGTTTATTCTGGCACAAGTTTCCGCTATCCCCAGAGCCTGTATTTTGTACCCAGGGGGGAAGAAAGAGGTAATAAATACCTCCTATTCCCTGCGTTCTTCCCTATATCCCAGGTGACGGCATGGCGGCCAAGGATGAGGGAGCAATCCTGCGTTCTATAGAGCCCCAGAGGTTTGCAGCCGAGCGAAAAGCTAGACAG
>NC_051417.1:30118557-30118919 GCF_015228065.2 Penaeus monodon | reverse complement strand
GTGAATAGAAGGACGAATCCCATCGGAGAAGCAAAGAGTAAAAGAGGCAAACATTTCCAAGAAGCCAGGATCAGCGAAGGTGAGAAGTAGACATCAGACAAAAGCGCTTAAATGTCCTCTGTGGTACGCGTTGGACAGACACACAGAATCAGCAGTCCTAAAGCTGAGTGTTCTGAAGAGGGTGAGGTAGCATAGGTCTCCCCTCCTAATGCTGAGAGAGGGGAAAGTGAACGGGAACAAGATAGAAAAAAAAAATCTTGGACTTTTTCCCCCCTAGTTTTACAAATAGAGCAAGGCGAAATATCGGTTTTTATCGCTAATTGGGTATCATGGGAAATGCTTCACCCGGTCTACACTCTTTC
>NC_051417.1:30117926-30118403 GCF_015228065.2 Penaeus monodon | reverse complement strand
TTCATGCAAATCACGAGAATGAGAGCACTTCAAAAATCATATCACCGACACATCCTCTCGCCATGCACCTAAGACTAAAATGGCAGCCTCCTACCCCCAGACTATTCTCAGCGGCAAACAAGACATCCACAACTACCGACTCATTCCCTGCAGCAAACAATTCTCCCCTACAGACCATTCTCCCGCACAGATTAACTCACACGCCCGATATACGGTCTCATTCCTCCCGCAAACGACCTCGCTTTTCTCGCATACAGTCACACCCTCCCCATATACTTTGCCCACTCGTCCCGAGTACCAGATCCTACCCCTTTCCTTAAACCCTTTTCTCCCCTTCCCTCTCCCCTTCTGGCCTCATTCATTTTCATCCTCTTCTTTTTCGCTTTTATTCCTCCTCCTCTCTTTCCTTCCCCTTCTCTGTCTCTTTTTTCAACTTTTCCCTTTTCGCTCTCATACTATCTTCTATTTTTCCATATT
>NC_051417.1:30117347-30117713 GCF_015228065.2 Penaeus monodon | reverse complement strand
TTGGACGTATCACTCCCATGTACCTTCGCCAGCGCATAGTACGCGGTACAGCAGGCGGAGATGGTGTGGAGGCGTTAATACATCCCCTGCTAATTATTTTCTTGCGCCATATAATGAAAAAAAAAAACATATTGACTAATGAATAAAGAAAATATAGGATATTTCGTACTTGGAAAAACGGTGTCGTTTATAACTCATCCCAAGGTACGTACGGTACACAACGCATGCGTACTCATATATACTGTGCAGAAGCCAACTTTTGCTATTTTTTCTCAGTATCTATTTCTGTATCTTGAAATTGACGTCCGACCCTCGCTTACTCCCCAGTACCAAACCATAGGCCATTTTTCTTGCCTAATAATAAGT
>NC_051417.1:30116911-30117056 GCF_015228065.2 Penaeus monodon | reverse complement strand
TTTTTACAAGATCCCCAAAAACAAATGCATCTAAATGCTTATATCCATAAGCACATTGAGAGAAACTCCACACCGTTTTCGTAAGTCCTCTTCCCTCTCTCCTTTCTACCCTACACCCCTGCCCCCTACCCCCAATCCCTGAGCT
>NC_051417.1:30116603-30116838 GCF_015228065.2 Penaeus monodon | reverse complement strand
TGGACGCCCGGCAGCCCGCGGGGCCCGAGCGGTCCGCGGAGGCACCACGGAAGGAGAGCCATTCGTCTTGCAGGACTGACTCTGTCGGAGGCGAGCTGACCCAGCACGTTGAGGAAACAGATAATGTTACCAGGCCTTCCTCATTCATCCTCCGAGAATATAATCCATTTCCACTCTCCACCCTCAGGGTCGTTAAGTCAATCATTGCAAATGCCGGTCGGACAAGGGTGGAGCA
>NC_051417.1:30116034-30116553 GCF_015228065.2 Penaeus monodon | reverse complement strand
TCATTTCGGCGGTATGAAAATCGGTGTTGATTTACGAATCTGCTGAAAACCCTGCTTTTTCCTACATCATTCGAACGACAAAAAGTTATGTATTTTTGTTTTTCGTTTATTTTTCTATTTTATTGTTTTTTCTAGGTCCACAATGTTTTCACTTTCTTTTCGCTATTTTCCTTTGTTTTATCTTCCCTCGCTGTTTCTGAATTTTCGCCTTCCCTGATATTTTTCTCCAGAAATATCTCACAGTGACCTAAATAACCCAATCGTTTTTTTCTCTCCCTTTTCCCTCTTTTTCCTTCTTTTTTTTCTTTTATTCGGTTTCCATAATTAATCGCTGTCACGAATAAAGTGCATCATTCTGGACAGTCAGCATTATTGGGACTCAGTTTTAGAATGTTTTAGGGAAAATTAATGTTCATGGGATGCTTGCAAAAGGCAGCCATTTTTCAACCGGTCCCATAGTTTCCGGTCTGGGTTGTCGCGGCCGCGGTAGATATATCACGACCGAGAGAGGCCGCACGT
>NC_051417.1:30114992-30115621 GCF_015228065.2 Penaeus monodon | reverse complement strand
AGGGGCAGGGATAGCGCAAGTAGAGACATGGGGTAAATTGAGATGTTGGAGTTGGAGACCAAGTAAAAGGGTGGCGGAGGAAGGGTGGGGATGTGGAACTGGAGTAGTGGAATTTGAATAAGGAATGGGTTAGTGGCTGAGAAGGAGTAATGGCATGTAAGTACGAGTTTTCGAAAAAGAGAGAGAGAAAAAAAGGCAAAAAAAAAAGACAGGTGGTAATGATGAGAAAGCAAATGATATTAGAAGAAAATCCGCCAACGACACAAAGAAGAAAAATACTGTACTTAGAAAACACGAGACGAATGGAAGGAAAGACAAGAAAGGAGAAAATAAAGGATTAAAGATACCATTCCAGAGACAGAAGGAGAGCGGAGATAACAGAAGATAACACAAGTGATGGGTTTCGAGACGAGCACCAGTGAGGCAGAGGTAATTATTGGCAACTAAAGAGGATCATTGAAAGACCTTTAGCGTGTCTCGGCAGCCGAATTCGGAACAGATCGCTTGAACGTTTTCATTACTTTTCAGTTGGTAATGGTTAATAAAATAATGATAGCGATAGCGATACTTACTATTATGACATGAATTAAAAATTTTTACCGCGACGACAATGATTATCAACAGTAACG
>NC_051417.1:30114163-30114896 GCF_015228065.2 Penaeus monodon | reverse complement strand
GAATGACTTGACGGGTGGTTGATGTAATGGACGATCTAAATAAATACTTGGCAGGTTGAGTGTCCGGCGTCTCTCTGCTGGAATTTGCGTCGTCGGACATTCCTGAAAAGTTCTGGCCACGACAAAGAACAGAACAAACCGTAAGCGAACATGGCGCGGCCTCAGTACTCGCTCCATTGCGTGCCAGCGCTGGCAGCTCTTGGTTTAAAAAACTTTTCTTCTCTTTAGCTTCTTTTCTTCAATATCACAAAACCCAGTCAGAAAATCCCCCCTCACGCTTAACTATAATAAATGTATATAATAGCAAGAGGAGGAGAAGGAGAAAAAATGGTCTCTCTCGGTCCGGCTGATTAATGGGTTGTGGCATCAATAGTGGGCCACCCGCACGTGCGCCGCCATCTTGCTGAGTCATCTGACACGTGTTGATTCTGGTGCGCGTTGACCGGGCTTTCTTGGGCCGATGCGTAAGATTTTTCTTGATAATTTAGTTATTATCCGTAAGATGGTGAATTTTCGAAGTTCTTTGATGCTTTCTTTTTTCTTTCCTTCTTTTTTTCTTCTTTTTCGTTTTTCACGCTTTCAGTACTTCGGGTTTTCTGTAATTGGATTTTCTTTGCTCAATTTTTTCTTCGTCTTTTTTTACATTTACTAGCCGAACCTCCCAAAACTGACATTTTTTTTGTTTTATTGTTTCTCTCAGTCATATTAGTAATGGTGTTTACCTGGCCTTTCC
>NC_051417.1:30113686-30113942 GCF_015228065.2 Penaeus monodon | reverse complement strand
ACCCACTCGATTCTCAGACCGGCGAAGGACAGCCCCTAAGCAGAACATCTTCTAGTGCGTCTGGCTTCGATTAACAAAATTCATGAAGTTACTCACGTTACCTCGTACATAGGTCATGCACATCATGGACCTATCAGCGTTTTTATGTACGAGATATGTCCGGTTCTCATGGTTGATTTCATGATTTACTGAAGTGTTTATGGCGCTTTGAAGAAGCACGTTGCCTGTTGTGTGTCAATCAAGGAAGTCGTTATAG
>NC_051417.1:30113385-30113659 GCF_015228065.2 Penaeus monodon | reverse complement strand
TATTGGAGCGTAAAAAAGACAGGGACTGTTTCGAGTTGAAGGCTTATTTAGCCTTCAACTCAATTTATGACACTGTTTTGACTTAATGGGGGACTTGACGAAGTGATTGTTCTCATTAGCAATATTTCGATCCGCAGTTTAGGTGCTTCAGATTTTGTGCCATTCTGAGTTGGGCTTCACGCCTGCTCTTAGCAAGCTGAAAAGTAAGAATAATAACATTTTAAGAAAAGTAATTCATACCGCTCACGAAGAAACTGACTTTTTTTTGCCTCAC
>NC_051417.1:30113134-30113350 GCF_015228065.2 Penaeus monodon | reverse complement strand
GTCCGACGCGCAAACATATACACAGATTATCGCTCATTACGCGGCTACTATTCTCCTTAATAACGTAAATGTCTTCAGGGGGACAGCCTCCGGTTAAACACACGTTGCGTCCATGTTTATCAAGACAATCGCCAGGAAAATTAAACGTAATGAGGTCTATTAGATGGATGATCTTACCACGGAGGGGCGGACGAAGCTCCTGTGAGACGGCCTTGT
>NC_051417.1:30112687-30113032 GCF_015228065.2 Penaeus monodon | reverse complement strand
ATAAGAAGGGGGTGCTACTCACGATCCACAACAAAAATTACGCCCCGCCAAACTTTACAGGCACACCCACAATTGTCTCATAAGTGGCTAAACGTTGCATTTATGCCACATTTACCTCATGTTAAAATATCTAATTCCCGGCGTTTAAATAGATTCCCACGTCGAGCGTCTTCGACCCCGGATGTCGGAGGTTGTATCTTTATCATGTGCATTTATAATTTAGCGTTATCTGTATAAGGCAGTCAGGCGTCACGACCCTTTAACGTGGATGTTCGGGCCACTGAACCAATATTCAATTTCTGTGAACTGGAGGGTTTAGGGGCAGAGGAGCTGGAACCTCATAGC
>NC_051417.1:30111946-30112595 GCF_015228065.2 Penaeus monodon | reverse complement strand
TTCTGGTATAGTTTTTGCGTATTCTGAACGGGTGTGGGTTCATTCGTGATCTTACCATGGCAATATTTCGGTTTCGATGAAAAAGTTAATTGATGTTAAATGTTTGTAAACTAGAGCCCGTTATACACTAAATATTAACCTTGGCTGACTGACCGAAAGGATGCTATGCTCCGTGCTTCATTGTCCCTGTTGCGTGTGCGCAGTGTTCAAGCATTTCGATCGACCAGTGATATCCGGTGACGATTGCTATTACTTCGACGGCACTTGATTCTTAGAAGTATTTAAAAATCTTTCTTTTCTTCTTTTTCATAATGTATTTCCTACTACTTTTGTTTTCCCTTGATCAAGAAGAACAGTACAATCCGTGTAGACGAGGAAGTTTAACTTTTCTTCTTTCTCCAGCTATCCCTCCGTTTCTTACTCCTTCCCTCTCTTTTCTCCCTCCTTATTCTGCGTCGCCTTAACCCCGTCCTACTCCCCTCTCCCTTCCTCTCCCCGTGCAAATCCGAGGCTGGGTCATTATCTCACTCTCTCTCGTCTTTCTATTCACATCTAATCTCTCGTGGCTCTACTTTTCCTTCCTCCCCATCACTACTTCTGCCCCTTAACTCTGAAAACTCTTTTCCCACTCCGCTCGGTCGTCACTCTC
>NC_051417.1:30110947-30111703 GCF_015228065.2 Penaeus monodon | reverse complement strand
GCTGGCTATCCATCATGAAATGTCCCACGGAGACCATCCACCCAGAGTCCAAGTTCTATCGCCCAAACGAAGTCATAAATTACAAGGATGCAATTCCAATTTCATATCAGGAGCGCAGTGTGTCTTGCTGGACGGAATGGGCGGAGGACAGAGGAGATGTCTTAAATGGGCTTTGTCATTGAATGAAATATTACAATGAGTGGGCGACGGTAGATAAGAGCGAGGTCTATGGCATGTTATTGGCCGAGGAAAGGACTTGTTTGGGTAAGGACTTTTTTATACACGGAGCGTCCAAGCGATGGATAACAGAGAAAATAGACCAGAAAATGTGGAGAAAGGATGAGAATAAGAAATATGATGGCTGGAAATAGTCGTGAACGGCAGCACTCTCTTTGCATAGTTTATAGAAAATAAACATTGTAACTTTATAATGCTTTATGGTTTATAAACTTGCATTAGTAGCTCGAAAATTCCGGTTGGCAGACTCCTGTCGGAGTTTTAATTCATCGAAATATCTTCAGGTAATAATAGATAATGACCAGTGTTGCTAACAGGGTGGGAAAATATAAAATTGACAGGGTTGCCAAGTGGTTGTGATGATGCTGGCTGTCATGATTCCCTAGGGTGGGGAGAAGGGGGGGAAGGGAGGGTGCCAATGCCTGAGTTTGGTGGAGATTTTGCAGCTGAGAATAATATCAGCTTCAGATATTGGTGCTTTGTTGTGGCGTCCGAATTATAGACAGGGAGGAGAAGGAG
>NC_051417.1:30109995-30110914 GCF_015228065.2 Penaeus monodon | reverse complement strand
CGATGTCGGAGGAGTGTTTATATATTGTGTGGGCATCTGGTTCCAGGAAGTTGATTTCTTTTTTCCATGTTTTCTTCATTAAATGATAGCAAAACCCGAATGGAGAATCTTGTTATATGTGTGTTTTTGTTTTGTTGTCAATTTTCTTTGATGTATGTAAATTTATGCTCATTACGTCGCCTGACCGTTGATATTTACCGTAAAGGAAGTGTTGTCTCAGTGATACGAAAAATTTGCATTTATATTAGCGTGCAGTACGTGGTGGCGGTGGTGTGGAAGAGGCGGTCGCATGCATCACGCTTCGAATCACGATGGCTAGGAAGCTGTTCTGTAAGTCTTGTGAGTTGTGAGTGAGTCCGTTGAATAGCAGTCTTAAGTGTGATACAAAGACCAAAAAAGTCATTTGCGTGGTATCCTTTGTCCGAGAAATTTGGATTTTTATAACGTGTGTTTGCTTTATAATTCACTGCTGTCCTTTTGAACATTAAAATGTGCGATATGAAGGAAACAACCACAGTGAATATTGAATTAATACATAAAAGCCATAAACCTTCGGAATAATTAATACTAGATGTGTTTTGAAGAGCAATCATATGTTTTTTTTTCTCCAAACTTGGAGGATTTTAGTGTTCAATTTGAATCGAAACGATATAGAATTTAGTGTCAGATTTGTGTATTTTCTCCCCCTGTGGTTTGTGCCTTTATTCATTTTTTTACTTGACGTCTGTGTATTCGAGTCCTTGTGGTAAGTGACGCGTCTTGACCCACGCGACCCACAGAGGAGAGCCGGCCTCCGCGCGCCCTTCACGCCGGGGAGCCGTGTGACAAATTATAACAATCAAAATAATCTTGCAATCAGGATGATCCGCTTAAGCCGCTAAAGCCCCTCGGTGTGTGTGGCTACAAAAGGAGGTTGAGC
>NC_051417.1:30109688-30109954 GCF_015228065.2 Penaeus monodon | reverse complement strand
TAAAAAGTGGCGAAATTTGTCCCTTAATAATGATGGATGTTACCTGGCGGTGATTTTGATACCTGGGTGTGCGGCGCCACATGTCACTCCTTCCATTGAGCGGACCTGAGCGTGGGTGGAGCGGGAAGGCGGGCGGCCGCCTCAGCCCTTGTGATTGGCGAGCCTCTTTGCCTATAATTCAAGGTCGCGTTGGTGGCTCGGCTCCTCTACATAGTTTTTGTGCGGTTCCTTGGGGCGTGGATGTTAACTCGATCAAGGTGCCGTTT
>NC_051417.1:30109213-30109354 GCF_015228065.2 Penaeus monodon | reverse complement strand
TCAACGTATATAATAATTGCTCACTCATATACTTTCGCATTGTGTTTCAGTTTATCGTCTGTCAGTTTCTTTTTTATGTATATCTGGCTGTAGCCGGAGTTTTTTCCCCTCTTTAAAGTGCCATGTTAGGGCGAGCGAGGA
>NC_051417.1:30107786-30108972 GCF_015228065.2 Penaeus monodon | reverse complement strand
CATGTGGTGAGAGTGGTAAATATATTTGATTTTCTAAAAAAAAAAAAAATCTATAAGAATGACAGCGCTAGTCCATCAAGCAAGCTGCATGATCCCCGACCCTTCTAAGCGAAATCAGAATCCATGTCATTCTTTTCGGCGTCGCGCCCCTGTGTGGTCTATGGATCGCGCTGTGATACATCCCTCGGCCTCAGCTCGGCCTCGTCCTTTTCATACCGCTAAGACTTCATTAAGCAGAAATTGCAATGTCGCAGCGTAATAGAAGGCGAGCCAAGATGTATACAACCGAGTGGGACATTTAGTGTTACGAATCGTCCCAAATTATACGTCAGAGACCGCCATAAAGCATATTAAAAATCCCAGCTAATGATAGATCGCAAGGGCGCTGCGGCGTCGGGGGCCAGCGCTTGCTTGGGGCCCTCCCGATCGCTGATTACGCTGATGCCCATAGATACGAACGGTGGTTAAGTGCGGGCCGATGGCGAGTGACTGATATTTATACAGCAATAACGCGGGTAATGCATGGGGATTAAGGCGAAGATTGGTCGGCGACTGGCCTTCCCGCCACAGCGCCCGGCCTCGCAGCGGCCGCAGTCGTTTGGGTCCAAAGGTCTATGTAATCTCTAGTAATGAGATTAATGTAAATTGAAATACAGAATGCAGGCTTCATCGCTCGATGCGCCGGCCCTTGGAACTAGTTTCACGTTATTATTATGAGTATGATTATATCAATTTCGGGATGATAGAAGGCGCGCTCCGGCTCGGGGAGATCTAGTGTAAACTTTGTTTCGAAAGAAAAGATAGAAGAAGAAAAAAATATATATGTTCAGATTTTCGTATTATAGAGATTACTGTGTTCTGCCTTGGCCGTATACTTTCCTCGGCGATTATCATGTCCGGCAATAAAGGGCCGCGGGCAAGAAGGCGTTAGGCAATACGCCGCCGCCAACGGGAACCCGACCCAAGAATGCTCTTTCGTAGGAGCGAGAGTGCCCTGTCCCTACCCTGGCCGAGGAAACCCCAAGTGCAGTCTTTCAAATTTGATTATCGTTTAATTATAGTTTTTAGGCCCCGTAGATATGTGATTTAAAGAGATTTGATAGCACCAAAGGCTTGCTGAGTCATGATAGTAAAGTGTGAACAGTACTGCAGGCCACACCCTTTGGCAAGGGGATAACAGCCAAGA
>NC_051417.1:30107586-30107722 GCF_015228065.2 Penaeus monodon | reverse complement strand
CACTGGTCAACTCATTGTCTGCTATTATGGCTACTACATGTTATCATTACTTACATAAACATCAGGTCTGTGGCGACTCTGCTCCTGTTGCTCAGTAAATCATTGCTCATCGTCACTGGGCTACTGCTTAACGTCA
>NC_051417.1:30106582-30107210 GCF_015228065.2 Penaeus monodon | reverse complement strand
TGTTGAGTATGCCAAGCGGTTTACCTAATATTTCCTTTTGCTTTGTTATATTATTTTCAAGAATAAGTTCTGATTTTCTGATTAAACATGGCATAGCTTATAAAAGGAATAACAGTGGATGTTCATTTACGTTTATTTTTTAAAGTTAATGCCATGTGTTTGAATTCTAATGCCATCCTCGTTGCATTTGCTTTGGTAATAACTTTATTTGTTCATGTGTGTTGATTTTTGTTATTATTTTTATGTGTGAATGAATATTTGACCTTGTGCCAGTTCACAAGTTCCATTTCCTGATGGTTTTTTAAAAAGATTATATATATTTTTCCAGCGTCATTGTCATCGGAAGACATATCCATCCTTTCTGCCGAACGTCTTAATAAATGATAATCAACGAAGTGTAGTTTCGTCTCCTTCTCTTTGTTCTTACTTGGTTCTTTTATTTTCTTGGTCTGTTTATCTATTTATATTTGCCTGTATGTTATGAAAAAAAATTGAATGTCAGTATGAAAGGGACGAGACTGAGATGTTCATTTAGAGGGATTTTTATATACAGGAAGAGTGGCAAAGTCTAGCCGGAAAATAGACCTTGTTTGACGCTACGGTTACCCGCAAACCGCAGCTTAAATTG
>NC_051417.1:30106420-30106538 GCF_015228065.2 Penaeus monodon | reverse complement strand
TGCTCATGTTTAAACATATGCTGGTACGCATACATACGTACGCGTAATATTTACATAAGCTTACGCACCCACACACTCATAAACACATAAGCAGACACATACGTACATGCACGCGCGA
>NC_051417.1:30105783-30106319 GCF_015228065.2 Penaeus monodon | reverse complement strand
AACAAAACATAAACACTAATAAAAACACGCACGCAAACACCTGCTTGGTTTCCTCTGGATTCATCTAATAAACACATCCATATTATTATCCACTGATTGCGAGGGTGACAAAAACTAATTATCAGAAAACGCACAAAAAGCCATGGAACCGAGATGAGCAGGAAATTGTAAAAGATAACAATCGGTGTTTCATTCACGGAGCAGAAAATAAAATACGAAACAGATATGGAGCAATGAGAAACGTGGGCTGATAAAATACAGTGATACTGTTCGATCAAACGACAAACACACGTATATGTAATGGTACCAGCGTTTTCTGTTTGGTGTATAAATAAAACAAATATGCCATGTTTGCTGGACAACGGATGGTGTGCGGGTAAATATTGGACAAAGTCAGCTACGGTGTTGTTTATTGCTATACATATGGGGAGGTGTCGTGACGCCGGCACTAGGCTTCATTATACATCTATGAATAACAGGCCGTCATACCTGGATGTTGAATTAGGGAAATACCAAATAGGCGCATTTAGATTACC
>NC_051417.1:30104029-30104292 GCF_015228065.2 Penaeus monodon | reverse complement strand
CCGTCTTTCGTCACCAGTTTCACTCCTTCTCTTCTGTTTCCCCCTTGACTCTCGTGTCATTTGCATCACACGACACGTAATATGAACGGATACACAGCCAAGTCCTCATGTTAACTGAAGACTGAGAATCCAGTCGTCTTCATACTTGTCACGTTCTAGTTAAAAAATATATATCACATTAGATATCTTTTCTATTAAATGCATTATTACAGACTTTTTTTCAGCCTGTGAAGTCAGTATGTTTGTGTGCAAGTGCGTTTGGA
>NC_051417.1:30103444-30103859 GCF_015228065.2 Penaeus monodon | reverse complement strand
CCTGCGTGTGCCCGTAAATATTACCTTGACAATTGTTCATAACACAGGTTTTTATATTCAACCAATGAATCTTTAAATGATTTACAATATTTCACGATCTAATTCACCATATCTCGCAATATACTTGGTTACATTTATTTTATGATCCCATAAAATCTTTAACATGTATCTTATTATGTTGGGTCTACGACATCTAAATCATTTTTATACACACAGATCGAATTGATGAGTGAGGAGGCGTTATTTGTGGCCCAGCATCTCATCTATCTATTATTTTTTTATCAAAAGCTCATACTACACGGAGATTAGTCCTGCCATTAACATGTCTGAGATATTTAGTAGGAGAAGCAAGCATCACTGTTATTTAGTGTGTGACAGGAATATGAACGATTACATGCATTGCTTGACCACTAAA
>NC_051417.1:30103302-30103383 GCF_015228065.2 Penaeus monodon | reverse complement strand
GTATGTAAAAAAGGTGAACGTCTTGGGTAGCTATTGAAGATGTTCTTGCTCATGCGTTTATTAATGAATGATTTATGAGGA
>NC_051417.1:30102350-30102982 GCF_015228065.2 Penaeus monodon | reverse complement strand
CGTCTTTACCTGGTTGCATATTCCGTCCGCAGTCTCATGCACTAAAAATTTATAAACACAATTACCCAAACACGCAATTGATTATGAATGCATAAATATACCTGGAAGCTATTATAGCCAAAACATTATGTTTATCCCTTTTAACTTTACAATTACCATAATGGCTGCACTATCCTTATTGTTGAGTAACAATACTATTTTCATCACCATAATTTCTTTTTGCTAACCTGTCATTATTATCAACATCAGTGGTTGTTTTTTATCATTGATTCGCCTTCACTAAAAGATTCATCGTTCTTCTTGTTATGGCCATGATTATCCTTCACTAACAACACAGTAGTATTTGTAACATCCAGTACAATTATAGCAATTCTTACTGTTCTTGATATTAACTTTATATTCCTTCTCCATTTTAGCGTGGTTAACTTCTCACAATAACTTATTCATTTGTCCTTTCGGATGTTTGTTAGACTCATTCCTTCGCGAGTCTCTCACCCTGGGATACAGTTTCTTCGTTAATACCAACTGAATTCCCAAGATACACTTCTACGTATACGTACACGCACACAGACTATCTCGCTTGGATGGGAAATATAATCAAGCAGATAATTCAAGACTCTCCTCCTACAGGG
>NC_051417.1:30101819-30102077 GCF_015228065.2 Penaeus monodon | reverse complement strand
AACCTACCCACCACGGGGTGACAGGTTCCCAGCGAGGCAACGGGAGGGCGAGAGGGTTTGGGGTAAAACGTGGAGTGGTTGATATCATCTTTACGGCGCTACGGTCCGCTAGCGCCAAGTGTCCAAGCCGGCAGATGGAGGGGTGTAAAGTGTTTGTCCGGCTTTATTAGTCCGCCTTTTTTACTTCCAATTTTACGTTTATTCCTGTAGCATCGTTTGCATTCCTGTACTATCGTCTGAGGATGATACTTTGCAGTG
>NC_051417.1:30100727-30101777 GCF_015228065.2 Penaeus monodon | reverse complement strand
AAGTGTTGCTTGTGTTTGCAGGGTTTTTGTTTTGAAGTGATTTTGTCTTTTGGGTTTGTAGAGAACAGAGAATGGGACCAGTTTCGTTTCACTCTGCATATCCACCCTCGGCAAACAGGTGTGCTTCCTGCCCTGCTTGTTTTCGCTAGCGTTCACAGCTGTGTTTGGCGAGAACGTATAATAACTCTAAGATTTATTTGACTAGTTCTCTCTCCCAACAGCCAATGGGTGGAACATTTCCAAATTAAAGGAAGCTTACCGAAAGTCGCAACCAAATTTGTCTCGAATTTCCCCGCGCACTTTGTGCCCTCATCCTTGGCAACTCGCCGTGACCCGTGTAACAGTAAGCATGCAAGTGTAAACCGATAAAACAAATTTCCAAATTTTCCTCTGCAAAGTACACGACAAAGCTCTCCTTTAAATGATATATTGCAATCTTAGGCTACCGTGTTACCAGCAAGAGTCTTGAGCATCTTTTAAAGAGACGAGGTTTTGGGAGAAGACGGAAACCCTCAAGTGTTTGGGCGAGGCGGGACTCCACCCTCCGCCGGGCAGCTGCCGCAGGTTAGATTCATCCGCGCTGCCGGCACTTTTCCCTCTGCAATTTGTACGCTTCGTGGAGGAGTTTCTTCAGTTTTAACTACAGAAGCCGGAGATCAGGAGTCATTAATAACTTAACCCTGACTTTAAGAAGGAAAGGAAGAGTGTATGGTTCCCTTGTTGAAGGATTTGGTATTTCCACTGTTCGTTATCTCTGTTCCCCGACTTTGGTAGGATTGTGTAATAGGAAAATTCATTCTGTATTTTGTGCCTAAAGCCAAGATCTTTCTCATATAGGAGGAAGAGAGCAATACCTCCGTTATAAAAAAAAAACAAAGGAGTAACAGCGAGATGGTAACAAAGAAATTTAAACGTACTACACGTTCGCATACAAAACAAAAGGAAAAATCGCCAAACAACTAAACCGGAACAAAGAGAAAGGGAAGTATAACTTGTACGTGATAGAAAAGAAATGATAGGTATGCCAATCCCGTCGCCGTATTATCGTTT
>NC_051417.1:30100189-30100621 GCF_015228065.2 Penaeus monodon | reverse complement strand
ATTATAAAACAATACTTAACAGACAAACAAGCATACACCCCACTAACAACACCAAAGCAAAATAAAATGAAAATAGACGGGGAAAATGAATGACGTGGCTTCGGCGCTGTGACTCGTTCCAGCAGCTGTGTCTCCGGACGAGTGTGAGTAGCAATGCACATGGCATATAAACTCCTCTTAATTAGCCATCACCTTGTTTAATGAGGTAGTTTGCCCGGGCGGCGAGGGCGTGTCAACCCCGTGTCGTTCATCATTGTCTCTCGGGCGATGTGATTTTCTCAAGACGTTTTCCTCAAGCGAGATTAAATATCTTGGAAGAGGGAGTCGACGGGGGAGTGATTTATTTGTATATTTGTACGTATGTTGTTTTTTTTTTCTCTCTCTCACTTTTTTTTTTTAATCTCTTTCGTGTTTTCTTTCCCTTTTCTCGCT
>NC_051417.1:30099896-30100067 GCF_015228065.2 Penaeus monodon | reverse complement strand
CATATCAGTGTCTCAGTCTGTTTCTTTCTCTTCTCTTTATATTCCTCTCAATGTGTGTCCATACACCGAGATTATAAAAAGAAAAAATAAGGAAAAACATAGCATGTAAGCATGAAGACAGTGATACAAAGTGTAGAGCAACAGATGTTGATGTGGAATTTAAGCGAAAGA
>NC_051417.1:30098732-30099492 GCF_015228065.2 Penaeus monodon | reverse complement strand
ATTTAACACAAGTAACGCGAGAACTCGCCTTGCAACCAGATCTTGGGAATGTCTTGAGAAACAATGTCCCTCCTACATGAGCTGGGAAGGCAGTAGAGTTTAATGCAGATATAAATTGCATGTGGAGCGTCTACTCTTTTCATGACAAATATCTAAATCGCTTTTGTGATGACGTTGCCTAGAGTATTGGCAAAACGGAGAGCAGCGTCATGCGCGCGAGCACTGCGTTTGTCATGCGTCTAATCCTCGGTTCTTCATCAGTTGTCGTGACGGATCAAGGCTCACTGCATGAAATCATACTCGCAATAGCATTACACTTTCATGAGTTCTTGGAACATATATCCAATAATGATAAAGTAACGGAAAAGTTTGAAAGTAAGTTGTAATGCGTTCTTAAAGAAGAAAAAGAAGAAAAAAAACGTTTCTTGACTGGTAAAGAACCTATGTCTTCGATGTTTGCCTAGAGCTTTATTACATCATAATGCTGAACAACGGTGACGTAAAATCTATAAGCTTGTCCGAATCTCCAGACTTAAAAGAGGAAAGCCTTTCAAATACATTTTCTTGCCTCGCCGCCCCTCTACGACGGAAATTAACCCGAACTCCCTCGATTATTCCCCTCATAATTAGACTTTAATTATATGTAAGTCGGGGACCGTATTCGAAACCTAAGACGGTCGGTGTTGGTTCCGTGACTAATGCAACGCACATGGCACTACACAGCGTCCGAACTCGTGCTCTCTTGACTTCTGTCGAACAG
>NC_051417.1:30097331-30098683 GCF_015228065.2 Penaeus monodon | reverse complement strand
ATCTGAAATACTTTCAGATTTGTACATATATATTTATACCTGCAAGTCAAGAAAAATCCTAAAGCATTGTTTATCTGCAGCTTTGTTTATTGAAAACAGATACAAATCCACTGTGTTGACGGGATGTGTGTAACTTGTGAGCGTTAACAGATTCGAACTACCCACTACCTCCACACGCTCACAAAAACATATGCTGCGCCTGGTCCTATCGCATCATGAAATTTAATATTCACCCCTTTCTTGTACCATCTTTAGCGATAAAGCGTCTATAGCTCACCATCAGCAGGCCTGGGTTTTTACACGGAAGGGATAGGAGATAAAGAGTGAGCCAAAGAGAGAATCAGAGAGAAAAGAAAAGAAGAAGACGAAGTCTATTCCGAAGAAGGATAGGGCGTCATATTTCCCGCCACCATCGCCGTCATGGGAGCGGACACAGTTTATCCATAATTAAGAAGTTGCATGTTTTCTGGTCCCTCCACTGCTTGGGCGTTATGCACAAATGGATTACTGTGATTGTAGCATAATTTTCACGTGACTTCATTTCTAATGATTAATTTATGGCGATAGTTTGAGGAATGGAGTGACGTGGTAATACTCACTATCTTGTTGCACGGCCGTAGTCTATCAGTATGATTTAAAAAGGAGAAAAAAAAATTAATTTGAACGGCAAGGATACAAACAAAAAAATTACCTCAGCCGGTATTTTGATTTCATTCGCCTTGGAATTTATATATTTCAACTCATGGGGAATTTATATTTCGAATGACGTTCTTTGCTTCAAAATAGGATCGGAAAGAAAGTTCGTGAGCCGGAGGAAATGTATGTTTAAGGGCGGGCGGACAAGGGAAGCAGCCAACCCACAAGAGCAAAGTGTTCTGGCTCGAAATAACACGCCCGGATGAGTTGCGAGACGCCGTAATGATATGTAGCCAGCATCGCTACGAGATCCTTGTTGCGGGGATCATAGGCTATTCTCTCCCCGGTACCTGTCAAGCGCGCTCCCATGAGCTCTGATGCCTGATGGCTGTTATGAAATGTCTGCCAAATGCCTGTAATGCTTCGGCAGCGATATAAACATTTCGGTGCCATTTGGCCATCGGGGATGACTGTGATCGGGGATGAGTTACACGGCCTTTTAGAGATGGGTTCGCCAGCGTTATATTGCAATCGGCGGGCGCTTACATCTTTCCCCCGTTTGGTTTCGACCTTGAAGTGCTCCCGCTCTTGGCTTGACAGTCGCCCGCGGATTTAAGTTTGACTTCTAATTAAACTCGCAGCCGAGATTTGCCTGGAGACGCAATCAGGCCTGATTAAATCCAAAACCCTAAATCACAGGTTGGACTTCCGGTAAC
>NC_051417.1:30096837-30097126 GCF_015228065.2 Penaeus monodon | reverse complement strand
CTCCCCCTTGTCCCGCATAATCCTCTCAGCGAGACGACTTTCGCCGAACAAAGAAGTGCAACGAGAGGGGCGGTTCCTCGGAAACAAAACTGAGCGCAAAAACAGCGACGCGAATAAACTCCGTTGACAGGTGATAGCGATCTTGCGACTTCCCTGTCCATCATCCGCAAACTGACAAATAAAAAAACAAAAACAAGATAAAGAAGACTGTAAAACAAGAGTGACAAAATGATATAGAAAGGATGGGAATACAACATAATTCCCAGTTTATTTCTGTTTTCTTCAGTGT
>NC_051417.1:30095714-30096096 GCF_015228065.2 Penaeus monodon | reverse complement strand
TTCAATACGTCAATCTACATTCACATTCTCTCCTTCCCATGTTCACCTTTCACCTTTCATCTCTCTCTGTCCATCCCTTTCCATGTCGTTCTCTCTCCTTCCCTCCCCCTTTCGCCTCTCCTCTCTTTCCGGCCGTTCCAAATATAGAATTTAACTGTTTTCAGTTTAATTTTCATACCGCCGGACTCTGTCTTCTATCAATAATTGCATCACTTTATGACTGACAGATGTATTTAGATAAACAATATATGTCATGATATATTGTTTCGTGATGGAGTGGTGGGAGGTGGGGGGAGGGGGTATGCGATGTTGGCACAGTGCCACGGAAATTCTGTGCTGTGTAGGAGTGCACGCGATTATCTTGCCTGAAGTTTGGTACCGA
>NC_051417.1:30094970-30095086 GCF_015228065.2 Penaeus monodon | reverse complement strand
CTCTTCACCTTTTAATTCTATAAACATTTTGTACCCGATTAAGAATCATGCAAATTAACATTATCTCTTTCATGTTATCTTTACCATCTTAACCCTCGTGTGCACGACTTCCCCCT
>NC_051417.1:30094459-30094691 GCF_015228065.2 Penaeus monodon | reverse complement strand
ACAAGACCTCGATGAAGGTAGAGATTGCAAGTTGAGTGACAGCATATGACCGTAAGGCTTTTTTTGTGTTGTGTGAAGGTATGGCTGCCATTTACTTTTGTCTTTTTTTTCGAAGGCTCATGCTGGGGTCGGGACTATTTTTTACGTACGTTTTAGATGGGTTACGGGATCACGCCTTCTTCTGTGTGTAAGTGAGAGAGTACGCTTGCTGGGTACTCATAATTTCATATGC
>NC_051417.1:30092898-30094228 GCF_015228065.2 Penaeus monodon | reverse complement strand
ACTGTACTGCCCTCTGCCGTAAAGCTGGAGAGGCACTTAAGACACAGTAAAAAAAAGTCTTGTAGAACTTGGATAAGGACAGAGCAAGGTCATTTTGAGGGAAAAAATACGTATATTCCTGTATTTTCCGGGCTTCTTGCGACAATTAATTAAATGAACAAGGGCAAATGTATTCTTTTTTTCTTTTCGACTTCTCATCAGAAATGATAAGTGATAATATGTTAACTATGATAATGTTATTTCAACAGGGAAAATATGCAGAAGAATATTAAGTCCCATAATCCGGAAGTGTAGACCATACCCCGCGTTAGCTCATTGAAAGACGCACTTTTATCCGAAGGAGATAAGTACCGACTCCTTTGTTACGCCTGGCAATGGTCTGACCTTTGACGAGCGAACATCTAGTGCCATCGACTGGCATATTTCCCTCATCTTCAATAATTTTTATTTATGTTTTCCCACACAAATCTATACTTTGCCACATCCTTTGCTGTATGTTTTTACTTTGTACATAATAGCCTGGCTTCCATTGTCTTAGGTGGGGCTGTCCACGCAGACACAATGCGAGTATCAGATACATTGTTGTCTTTATAAAGGAGAACCAGGTTTTTGCAGCGCTGAAATGAGAAGGGGAGAATTAGCGATGAAAGGGCTTATTTAGCGTGATGGCGGGAAGTAGCGTCAGTGAAAGCCTGCTTGGAGAGATGTTCCGCATGATGGAACGGGCTGGTGTCATGAAGTGACGTAATTGAATTTGGTATCGGATTGTTTTCCGAAGGATGAAATTGATGTTACGAATAATGGATGCTTCGGCAAGAACTGTCTTTTTTCTCATTCTCTGTGTGATTGATATCCGTTACAGTTTTGTGCGTTATCCCTGTTGTTACGGAAACTGGCGGTGTGTGGTATACCTGTGGTATTATCTGTTACCGTATGTCTGGTACCATGGAATATTAACAGAAGCATTTCATGTGTGACATTTTGTTTGACTGCTTTCTCCTGCTGAACCGTTGCCTGTCATTTGCATGACCGTTATCCTGAACTACCATTATACGAGTCTCGTAACGCACTCTAGTTTATTATGTGTTTTAGTTTTGCTTTTATTATTATCACCAACGGCATGATTATTAATGCTGTTGTTTTTCTTGATGTCATTACAGATATCATTATATTTTTTTATCATTATCCTTTTAACCATTGTAATATATTTTGTTGTTGCTGTTGTTTTTATTTTACTGTTGTTATGATCATAATAAAAAAAATTGTTATTACTATTTTCCTTGATATTGTTGATTAGTACTTCATTAACTCATGTTGCAACTATATCCAA
>NC_051417.1:30092398-30092775 GCF_015228065.2 Penaeus monodon | reverse complement strand
CCTCAATCTTACTCTGTCTGCCTGTCTTAGTGCTAGCGGAAACATAGCGGTTCTCGAAGTATATATTCCGGCCTTGACCGTGACATTGAAAATATAGGCCTACGGGACTTGTAGGCCTAATAAATCCTAGTGTTCCCGAGACGAAGGGAAAACGGACGGATGTGATCGTCATGTCTGTCTGGCGTCGTCACCGCGGGGCGACGAGACGGCGGGTAGGAGGGGGGAGGGGGGGGGAAGCTGGGGTGGTGCAGAAGGAGGGGGAGAGGGAGATCAGTGATTAGTGTTGGGTTTGTGGTCGTCAAGTTGTTTGCTTTAATTCTTTGTGTTGTTGGCGTGAGTTGTTTTTGTTGCCTCTTAATTGTGTGTATGTCTATACA
>NC_051417.1:30091291-30092058 GCF_015228065.2 Penaeus monodon | reverse complement strand
ACGATAGAGAGACACAGCATTGTCTATTTTGTTCTTGTGCTTCATTGTCTTCTTGCCTTCGATTGTCTCAGGAAGCCCTTAGCGCTTTTAAAAGCTCGTTATTCTTCGTGTTGAATGCTGATTCCTGTTTATGCATGGATTTCTCCTTCATTATAATTACGCATTCATTCCTCCTTCCCTTGCTTCTCCCGATGCTCAGATGTTTCCGAGTAAGTGGTGCTCGTCTCGAAGTGCAAATTGGCTCGCAAAGACAATCAGCAGCGCATACAAGCCATCGCGAAGTGTGAGCTGTTGTAACCGATGTATGATTACCGCTGCAGGAGAGCTTTGTCGTTCCCCCGAAAATTTATCTGTTTCCTAATGTAATTGTATTATTATCCGAGGATGTTGCAGCCCAAACGGCCGCCGTTCCAGGGTGCCATCAATCACCAAATGGATAATGTCTCTTATTAGAAGTTCGTAAAGTGTACTTAAAGAATTTTTACGACGACCATTTGCATTGACAATGGGAGTTTTTATTGATTCAACCTCCGATAGTTATTTATATGTTAATTACATGCATATGTTGGTGAGAACCTACGGGACACGAAGGCTCGGCCCACGTAGTCCTGTGGGGACGTGTGGATTGCGGGACAACGAACTTCTCCCGTGACTTTCATCCATTTTTTTCCTTCTTTTTTTCCTCGCATCTTTTCTTTCTCTTGGTATGAACGTCGCCCCCCCCCCGCCTTCGCCTATTCACATAACCATTGATAAGGATATCTGTA
>NC_051417.1:30090938-30091113 GCF_015228065.2 Penaeus monodon | reverse complement strand
TCCCCTACGGATAGGCGGACAACTTGAAGGACTCGCCGTCCGTAGCGTCGTGGCCGCACATCGACGGTGTCCTGGTGTCGCGGCGGCTGACGTCGGTAGGCCCGAATACCTGGACTAACCACGTGATCAGTAGACCGGATAATTCTTTAGGGATCACGTGCAGAACCAACCTTCT
>NC_051417.1:30090584-30090717 GCF_015228065.2 Penaeus monodon | reverse complement strand
GGCCTCCGTGTTTCTGTACTTCCCGTCGACTCCACAAATAAATGGGTTCCTCTTACGCAAATCTTACAGGATGGGACTCCTCGGTATTTGCCACAAGACAGGAGTTACGAAGGAATGGAAGGATGTTCGTGCT
>NC_051417.1:30090459-30090548 GCF_015228065.2 Penaeus monodon | reverse complement strand
TTAGTCCTAGTGGTTGTTAAGGAGAGAGAAAAACGGGTAGTTATGAGGGTTTGCTCTTTTGTTTCTGCGATTCATAAAGTATCTGGGTG
>NC_051417.1:30088951-30089057 GCF_015228065.2 Penaeus monodon | reverse complement strand
TGATTTCTGCATAGCATATCACATGATCCTTGAATTACACGAATCTCGGATTTTATTAAGACTGATAAAAATTGTTAAACGCTGCGATAACTCTTATACCGGAGCT
>NC_051417.1:30088352-30088684 GCF_015228065.2 Penaeus monodon | reverse complement strand
AGCTGTGTGAAACATTTTGGAATGAGCATGTGCGGCGGCAGAACAACCCCCTCCGCCTGGGAATCTGCCAATCACGGCGCTGTTCGGTGTGCACGAAGCCGCCCAAAAGCCCGGTTGCATACCGACCTTCTGCTGCGTCCTGCCGTTGCCGGTTTCGGAAGCCTTTTTTCGTCTTTATTTGTTTTTCATTAGGCGTACCAGTGCGGCGGTGTTATTGTTAGATACCTTATCTTCGGTTTCGTTTGTGAGGCGATTTAAATAAACGGCTTTTGCAATAAATGGTAACAGCTGGCACGGATTCGAATTATAGAGATGTTATGGTAATTAGCATA
>NC_051417.1:30087284-30087543 GCF_015228065.2 Penaeus monodon | reverse complement strand
TAGACTTTTTTTTTCTTATCTCGGTTTGCTTTAGTTCGCGAGCCCCGCTATGACAGAGCTAAATAACTCGATAATTGGGCAACCTCTCCGAGAAGCCGCCTCATTATTTGGAGGTAATTAATGGTAGTGTCACCGGCCGTCGCGTCATGATCAATCTGAGCGCCGCCCGCTCGCCGGCCGCCACTCGCTCGCTCTTTCGCGCTGTGCTGCTTATCTCTCTGGCTTTGTATTTCGCCTTTACTTGTTTTTCATGAAGTTG
>NC_051417.1:30086819-30087076 GCF_015228065.2 Penaeus monodon | reverse complement strand
GCCTTATCCTTTGCCTTTTTAAGTGTATGTTTATTTCACATGTTCACACTCTCCTGCCGAGGGGAAGTCTCGGTAAAGCCTACGTGGCAGAAATCTTCGAGCCGAGCTGACAGGTCCCCTCCTGGCTGGCCGGAGGGAAGGCAGAATGTTGCGAGAGGCCGCGTACTCGCACCTGGGAAAGACGCCACAAGTTATCGCTCAGGGCGTAATAGGCCTCTGCAACATGGTGGGAACGCGGCTCGCCTTGTCGCTCTCCG
>NC_051417.1:30086382-30086501 GCF_015228065.2 Penaeus monodon | reverse complement strand
GGGGGGTTCGGGGCGAGGGGCGCTATCAAGGCCACCTGTCCTCCATTACCATATCATTGAAAAAGATAATTATTTGTCACGCATGCAACCCAGCCTCGTCGCAAACGCCCACGTCTGTC
>NC_051417.1:30086267-30086356 GCF_015228065.2 Penaeus monodon | reverse complement strand
ATTCACCCATTGCTACGTCAGTCTCGTTATCTGGCTGACAACCACTGGCAAGGTTATTGCCTGGGAGGAGCTTCACGGTGGGTGTACAT
>NC_051417.1:30084939-30086237 GCF_015228065.2 Penaeus monodon | reverse complement strand
ATGTACATTGGTTGGATGTCGCCTCGATGGGTGTACACTGGGATGAGCGAAGGTTAGGAGGAAGTGTACATGGTTTGTACAGCGCTTATACATCGGTCAGACTGGATGGGAGTGTACATGGACATGGGAGTTTCTTGAATTTTAAGTAAAATATGAGATGTGTAAGATGTACAGCTGCGAGGGAACACGGTGAAGGTCTTACATGATGCACAGAAGGGTGAGGGAGAGAGGTCTGTAATAAATTGTATACAGGAAATAGAACCAAGAGTGTGTGTGTATATCTTCGTTATATTATCTAGAAATAATGCAGTCGTGTCTGAGAGGCAGAGGCATCGAGGGCAGTTCGTCTATGAATATTAATTAACAAAGTTACGGCTCAGTAGAACTGTAAAATCGCGTGAGCGCGATGTTACAGTTCTACTGAGAATGTGGTTATGTACTTTCCCGTAGAAGCAGTGGGGCTGGCATTCTTCCTCGCCATCCCTCTCCTACTTACACTCACAGCTATTGATGTCGGGGAGCTAGGAATCGACCGGGACAGTCGCCAGAAAGAAAGCTTTCTTGCTGCGAGATGTGAACGCTTGCAACACTTGTTTCTCAGGCAAGTGCGCGGGGCGGCGAAGGCCCAGTAAGGCCTACTGGAACGTGACTCAGCGTGAGTTCCTTCACATTATTACTTGCCAGAACAACACACTACACGTCCATTGAACACCACCTTGCAGCGCACCATTTCCTGTATTCAAATCAATTTTGGGCGCCCTAAGTACCCTTCAACTTTAATTGCCTCCTTTCGGGCGTTCCGCGGGGGCACCAGGCGCCAGTAATGTCCGCATCAGACTCCTGCAGCGCCGACGTTCACGCCCTTTGTCGCCCTAAACATTGTTTCCCCTCGTTGTGTGCCCCGCCGAGAGGCTGATGGTAGTCGAGGGTTAATGTGGCCACTGTGGCGAGGGTGTGGCCACGTCCCCCTGGCCTCCCCCTGGCTGTGGCCCACTACTGCCCCGCTGCGCTAACCCTTCGCTCGCCATTAACACCACAACAATGCAGGTGAGGCCCCCCTGTGGTTCTCAAAGACGACGCCGATCACAGAGCACAAAAAGACCCTCACAGGCAGCGAGGGGAGCACCTCTGCGCACCTCCGGGCTCCTCCGGCCGCTGCTCTTGGGTCCGCCGTCACTGGGTCTCTCGGCCATCTCGCCTGTAGGGTACCGCCGTGTCTCTCGATCTTTGGCGATGTACTCTCTCGTATTTCCATATTCGTCTATCACACTGCCACATCAGAGCACGTGTAACGGTGC
>NC_051417.1:30084076-30084564 GCF_015228065.2 Penaeus monodon | reverse complement strand
CATCTTCTCGTACTGTTCATATATGTTTTTTGTTTAGGTGCATACCGGCAACCGTTTATGTGAATTTTTGTCACAACAACTGTACGATATTTGAAGATTTGAAACGCTATCAGTTGAGCCATTCCTTAATATGTTAACTGTCTCTTTTGTAATAGGTTTATTTCTCAAGGTCCCAGCGTGTGGGGTTACCGTACTCTTGATAAATCTTGACCTGTCTTGCTTTTTTCTTCCTTCTTTGATGGTGGCAGGAGGAGGGTAAGGAAGGGCGGAAAGTATCTGGTAAGCATACTTATTATTCGTGATGGCGACAAGATATGCGCCTTGTTATATTTGACCCTCCTGCTGTCGTCACATGGCATAGCCCTTTATGACGTTACCAACTATGGTTAACAATGGCCCCGATGATACAACCTAATTCTTGAGGTTGAAGCAGCAGCAGCATCCGAGTAGCAAAGGCAAGTTTTAAGAGGGGGTGTTAAGGACAGCAT
>NC_051417.1:30083513-30083988 GCF_015228065.2 Penaeus monodon | reverse complement strand
AAACGATGCATAGAAAGACGGGGTTAAGGTGTAAGGGAACGGAAGAGGGAGAAGAGCATTGGAGAACTTTTGTCCCGCCGATGATCATAACGTGTGGGACTCGTAGGGGAGAGAAGATAAAAGTGTTTTATAGAGACATTTACTGGATATGGGCTCAGTCTGGAGACATCTTGGGGAGGAGAGAATACAAGACACGCAAACTGAGAGACAAGAAAATTCAAGTAGGTCGGAGACATTAGAACAACTAAAGAACATATGCAGCTGTAAGGTGGAGGGGGACGTGAATCTTGAGAAAGGAGGGTGGCAGTGGGCGAACACCTACAGCTCCCCATTGTCTTGGAAGATAGAGCGAAGTTAGCACACGTATAATTTATTTCTGATGGCCATCAGGTAGGTCAAGGCTAGCACTCTATAGCCAATATTTCGTTGCAGTTATATACTGAAGATGAAATCCAGTAAGATTTCAAGCCTGCTG
>NC_051417.1:30083216-30083418 GCF_015228065.2 Penaeus monodon | reverse complement strand
TTGCTGTCGATGATTTAGTTCATGACAGTATCATTCTTGTGATAAACAGTGTCGTTGTCACTGTATAGATGACTAGCCGTTTCCCAATGCAGGAAAATTGCACGTCTTAAACAGATTGAAATCTGCAGCTCCTCTGTTCTGTGCACGTCTCCTGCAACTCTTGACTTATGAGTCTGTAGTATGTAGCTTTTTTATGGATATG
>NC_051417.1:30082773-30083088 GCF_015228065.2 Penaeus monodon | reverse complement strand
GCCTGTTGATATTTCAAGTATTCGACTAATCAGCCAAACCAATGACCCAGTTCCGTATTGAGTAGATTTAAATACCGACGAACATACACCACAATGATGCTTTATGATAATTACAAATACGAAAAGCTGTGAGAGGCCACCCAACACCAAATCCCCTTTTTGCGTACCTACCCCCCCCCCCCCCGCCACCTCACGGTATTCAAATTCCTCCACTTGAATGGAAATCAGGTTTGTAGTAGTGACGTCAAGTTCAGACGAACACGAAACCTGTGACCTCGCCTCGTCTGCATCACGACATTCCAGGGAGGCGTTCAC
>NC_051417.1:30082101-30082645 GCF_015228065.2 Penaeus monodon | reverse complement strand
CCATATCCCCACGACACGAGTAGAGGACACTTGAATCCAGCTCGGGACACGTCACGTCATCCAGACCGTCAGCAAGGTCACTCGGAAGGGGAGACGCACAACGGTGTTTCAGTCTTTGTTTAGATGTGTATATTTATATTTTAAAAATGATATACCTTTTTTTCGTTTGTAAAGTAATGCCTTCCTAGAGAGCAGGCAGGTAAAGTGCTTGCAGATGGCTGGAGATAGAGGGGGGGAGGTCGGCGAAGTGACATCTTTCTTGAGGTCACGGTCCTCCTCACGGCTTTTTGCTTTTAGTTCATCGCACGCTATGGCCGGGTCAGGGGGGAAGCTGTAACCTTTTTTCTGTATTTCTCTTTTTTATTTCTCTTTATCAGGGATCGACCTTGAGCGATTCGCCAGTGCTCTGAAAGGGAGGGCTATGTGACGTTTGCTTTATATAATCTTCGTGGAATTTTTTGTTTTCGTCTGTTTCATTCTAGAGAAAAAGATCTTTTTCTTTTTTGTGGTTGCTTTTCTGTCTCTTTCGTGGCTCCTTGCTCTA
>NC_051417.1:30080678-30081429 GCF_015228065.2 Penaeus monodon | reverse complement strand
CTGCCGTCCCTCCCTCCCTGTCTCCTTCCTCTTTCTTTCTCTATCAGCACTGCAGGTCTCCACTGCAACGCCCTTCGGCCGTCTTGCCCTGCTCACAATTCACCATACACACACACAATACCTCCTGCCACCCTCCTCGCCACTCCCTCCTCCGAACAGACAGGAAAGGCTTCAAAAAGGGGTCTTTCTTCCTCCCTCCTTCTCCCCTCGTCGCCAACTTTATTTTGCATATTCACTTCCACGCACCATGGAGTAGTGCGGGCCTATAACTTATCCTTCCCTCCTCTCCCCTCCCTGCCTTGCACTCCAGTCTCCTTCCTTCTCTTCCCTTCTCTTCTTCCTCGTATTCCAGCCTCTTTCTCCCTCTCCTCTCTCCTCCCCTCTTCGCACTCCTGCTTTCTCCCTCTTTTCTCAAGCATCCTTCTCCCTCCCCTCCCCTCTTCACACTCCAGCAGTCGTCTCCCTCTCCCTTCCCATCCCCGCTTTGTACTCCAGCCTCCTTCTCCTTCATCTCTTCTCCGTTTTCCTCTTCGTACTCCAGCAGCCTTTTCCTTCTTTATCACATTTCCTTCCTCTACTTGGTTCTACAGTCTCCGTCTCCTTCCTCCTCTTCTCTCTTCTTTCATCCTCTTTTCTATCCTCCATCTCCTTCTCCTTCTCCCCACCCCTGCTTCCATTCCTCCGATGCTGACTAGCGGTAAGAATGACGATTGCGTCGATGTTACTCGAAGTTACATGACAATACGTGTGT
>NC_051417.1:30079522-30080089 GCF_015228065.2 Penaeus monodon | reverse complement strand
AGATCCAGTAGCTGTTCAGTCATACACCCCATGCGAACAATGGCATCAGTTATATGCATTGTTTTCCATGAAGCTGGAGCAACACGTCTCGACCTTTGTTTATGGTTGAAACTGACCAAGGGAGGGAGTCTTTGGCATAGCCATTCACTCGCTCCTCTTGTCCTTCTGCCTTATACCTGCCACCTTCTTTTTTTAACGCTGATGACTGCGGGAGACCGGGCTTAAATATTTTGCTATATATAAGTTTGTGTATATTGGTGTAGAAATGTGTGAGGACAAATATATTTAAATGAAGATGATTCTGGTGTCAATTTAACGTACGTCTTAGAGTGAGATGTAGTACTACACCCACTTCTGAAAGCGAGTTATTAAGTCTGTTGATACTTACACTTTCCTCCTGATTTTCCAGCACATTGAACCGAAGGTCAGGAGCCTTTTTTTAAACTAATGCATATATAAGTGGAACCAATCACGTTCGAAAAGTCATTACTCACTGACTCATGCCGATATTTTGAAACTAGATTTATAGATAGGTGCTTAATGATAAGTCATAAGGAATGGATTTCA
>NC_051417.1:30077539-30077632 GCF_015228065.2 Penaeus monodon | reverse complement strand
CATATCAGGATCATTAGTAAGAGCAAAATACCTCCAGATGTGAGATGCCAGGAAAACCCGCAGGTGTGGAATAAGTAAGGTTGTGGTATACAG
>NC_051417.1:30076704-30077138 GCF_015228065.2 Penaeus monodon | reverse complement strand
CCTTTCCATCCTCGTCATTCTCTAATTTCTCTCTCATTCCTTCTTTTGAGCAGAGTACACATTGCAATGGTGTCTTGGCGAAGGAACGCAAATCGCATTGAGGGGAGAAGCGGTGCACAAATCAATTAACCTTCATTTAGTTAGGTGCCTGCCTGGGCCGAGGGAAAGGACCTCGGACATTCACGAGGCCTCGCACAAGGCCCACCAACGGAACGGCGCCCGGGCATCTATCTTCTTCCTCGGCCGGGATAGAGTGAATAAATTGAATAAACTTGTCACACCAAGAGGTGGTAATTTACCTTAAGATATGCCCCGTCATGGAGGTAACTGAATGGGTAACAAACCCTTTCCCGATTTAACCCGCGAGGGCCCCTTGCTCCGGACGCCCTATTCTCAGTTGCTCTTTATTTTATTTATATGTTTCTTTCTTTTAT
>NC_051417.1:30076209-30076441 GCF_015228065.2 Penaeus monodon | reverse complement strand
GATACGCACTTCCTTTCCTTCCCCTCTCCCCTCCGGCCCTCTCTCTTCCTCGCCTTACGTCCATCTCCCTGTCTTATTTAACCCTTCCCCCCCCCCTCTGTTAAGTTCCCACGCCGCTCGGGTCTTGCAGCTGGGGGGCTGAGACTCGCCCAGGAGATGGCTGAGGGAAACGTGTGCAGGAAAAGGGTGGGGGGTGTTAGGGACGTTGGGGCAAAGGGGGGAGGGGTGGTTA
>NC_051417.1:30075955-30076162 GCF_015228065.2 Penaeus monodon | reverse complement strand
AAACTTACTTTTGTTGTGTCCCTTGATGAGATACCCAAAGAGGATGAGAAGAGAGGGAAGCATCCCCTTCATCCTTTTCCCCTCCTCCTCCCCCCCACTCCATAGAACACCCCCCACCCCCTGCTCCTGATCAAGCCGATACTGACTGAACTGTAATTTGCAGGATAAAGAGATTGCTACTTGTTCTTTTAGCGGTTGAAAAGGATT
>NC_051417.1:30075725-30075890 GCF_015228065.2 Penaeus monodon | reverse complement strand
CAGAATATAAAGAATGTTTTCGGGAGATTAAAAAAAAAAAGAGAGAAAATCCATATATCTTTCTATTTTCTTAATGAAAATTTCGTATGAAACCCTCGCGACCAACGTTGCAAAGGCGAAACATAAATTATAAATATAACCCTGTTTGATATCAGTTTGCGTACA
>NC_051417.1:30074203-30074457 GCF_015228065.2 Penaeus monodon | reverse complement strand
CGGGGGGGGGGGCGGAGGTTTAAATCATCATCATGCATATAGAATCGAGGATCAGTGTTTTCCTCGGTGTGTGGCACCATGCAATTAAGAGAGGACATCTCTAATTCGTCATCATGGACGCCTGCGCACTGCCATCTAGCGTCGAGGACGTTAGCGGGGACGTCTGAGGACGCCGACTAAATTATGCTTCGCAAGTCCTGCCACGCCTTCCTGCAGGAAGAACGTGAGGCTCCTGAAGGTGGGGTGGATGATGG
>NC_051417.1:30074038-30074156 GCF_015228065.2 Penaeus monodon | reverse complement strand
GTAGTAAAAATAGCTCGGGGAGAGAGAGGAAGGAAAGGAGAGTGAAAGGGATTGAAAAAGGCGGTTTAGGAGGAATGAGAAACATAACGAAAGAAGTTGAACTGAAGAAGAAGAAGAC
>NC_051417.1:30073695-30073987 GCF_015228065.2 Penaeus monodon | reverse complement strand
TGATAAAGAGTAGTAAAAATATCGAAAAAAGCAAGAAAGAAATCGGGAAATATATTGTGCAGAGGAAGCATGACGCTCGGGTATCTGGCGAGCTTAAATAACACGTTTGCTCCACCGTTCGCAACAAGGGTTGGCCAATAGTTCGTAACTTGCGCCTTGTGACACCGTAATCTGCACTGGGTTGAGGATACAGTCTTGCCTCTTGTCTCAGAGACGGAGAATGACAGTGACACTTTCCCTCACTTAGACGAAAGCTTACATTAGAAGATAATGTAAAATGTTAATTGATAAA
>NC_051417.1:30072455-30073308 GCF_015228065.2 Penaeus monodon | reverse complement strand
GAGGGGGGGGGGCAATACATGCTTTTTTCCCTAATTCTTCGTTTTTTTATCATCAGTGTTGTTCAGATATCTATAATCGTACTTGAGCTACAGAGAAAAGAAAGAGGAACCGGTCGCAAAATAGCTTGAATTCATCCAGAATCAATTTTTATCAAAATCCATTAATGGAGACCCAATTATTAGTCTCACCTCGTCACCTCACACTTCATTAACTCAGTTTTGCATAAAGTGATCAAAGGCACGCAGATTGGATGGGGCATCTGATATCCATAATCACAGCTGAATATGGCCAATGGATTAGAGAGAATTAAAGAATAAATCACCTCCATGAATGGATGAAGGATCCTGTTTAATATTTTCTTTTTCTCTTTGCAGGTAATGTGTCCCAGAATAGCTGATTGACCAGGTAGAAGGTAATCTTGATTCGTGTCGTTAATTAGTGTTGTTAAAGTGGTATATGACGTCACTCAGGTTTGGAAGGTGTTTGTTTTGTGTTGTGAGGTAAGTTCAGGCCTGTTTTCAAGTTGTTTACGATGCTGAAGTTTGCAAATAGAAATGAATGTGGTAATTGTTACAAAAGCGATTACATATTCAAAATCTATTAGTAAAATATTAAGGTGCGTTTGGTCCCAATAGTAGAATAAAAGAGATTTCTGTTGTAATGCTGAATATAAAGCCACAAACCTATTGACACTATTTTTGTATGATAATCACGATAGAAATACATCAGTTAAAACTTGTGATTAAAAAGTGGAAGTTATTTCTGCCACCGAGTTGATAAATGCTCTGAAAAATCACCACGAATGGTAAAGCTAATGGCTAAGCAAATAATCCCGGCTAGAGTAATAAGCAC
>NC_051417.1:30070675-30071226 GCF_015228065.2 Penaeus monodon | reverse complement strand
TTGATATGACTACTGGATCCCTAGGGACGTTGTCTGAGCGAGCAAGATTTCCGTTCTCCGTCTCTATATAACTCATAGACTGATTTTCTGACACACAGTTAGCATTATCGTTGGACTATTATATTTTTTCATTGTAAATAGAATAAAAAAAGTTGTTGCATCGACTAAAATATTGTCATCCTTTTACTTCTACCGATGGCCTGTCTCTTTGCGTGAAGAGCGGCTTCCCTCCTGCACGATGGCCAGTAAACACTCGAAGGTTCCCAGGTGCCTCTCGGGTATCGTCCTTTGTTATATCAATGCTACATTTCCCATCTGAGTACTTCTCTCATTCCTCTTAGCCTGCACCGAGGTCTCTTGCAGCTTTCATAATAACATTAAACAGATATGTTGCAAATTTTCTAAACTTATTTTCGTTATCTTGCAAGGCCCTCTATGTGCCTTTTGCCACCATTTTCGATACATTGTACGCTTTTATTTTTTTTCTCATATGTGATGGCTGGGGGATGCATCAGTACCTTTGTAGTTAATTCAGTAGGACTTTATCCACG
>NC_051417.1:30069783-30070650 GCF_015228065.2 Penaeus monodon | reverse complement strand
TTGAGGAGTTTAAATATTCCCAATTAATTGTTTCACTAAACAGAAAATACTCTTTATTCTTTACCAAATGAGTTAGCAGTCTGAATTTCTCATGTTTTGCATTTCTTTTGTGCTTCTTCTGGTTTAGCCTCCATTTTATGGTCAGAGCTCCATCAAAAAAGATAATCCATATTCCCACATTCGTAATCATTTCTCCGGAGCTTCAGTGTTTCCTCCCTTTGTTGATTTCGGATGGCTTCTCTGTCATAAGAGTTATTGGATAACCGTCAAGGCTTTCAGACGCTAGAGTATCTTCCAAAGTGTCCTCGTTACGATTATGCAAGGAGAAAAAGTCATCCCTTGCATCATACGTCTCGTAGCTTCAGATATCTGGAAGAGGATATTTAAGGATCACGTCACGATTTCCTTCTAGGCGTTGTTTGTCCATGGTCTTGCGACTTCACCCTCTAGGCATTTCCTGGCCAAGTTGTGAATCCGTGGCCTTGGCTCCATCCTCACGGCTTCAGCTGTCTGCAGCATGGCCGTTTTGACATCGCCCGCGCTCCCTGTTCGATGGCCATTGCTAATTCGCGTGTTGGCCTTTCAGAGCTGCTATATTTTTTCTGGTTTAGGTGACGATGTCTATTAGACATGGCCAGCAATAATTATTTTGATTTTCCACTGAAGCATAGTAACAAGCTTCCATGCTTGCGCTGTAATGTCACCGAATCGATTGTGAATTTTCTTTCTAGTTTCGTAAATTACAAATTTATCAGCTTAAGCTTTTGTTCACAAAATTGATATATGATTCTTATTAAAAGATGACAAAATATTTATGATTAACATTCGTTATAGGAAAGGCTTAACTTTTCATTATTATACAATGCC
>NC_051417.1:30068264-30068434 GCF_015228065.2 Penaeus monodon | reverse complement strand
CAATGCCCGGTCCAGCTAATATTACCGAAATGAATATCATTACAACAATAGGAAATAACAAAAAAAAATGTATGGTATACACAGCCCTAAACCCCCTAAGAGTAGGTACGAACTCGGGTGAAGATTAGGATTGGCAAAAAAAGGGAATCCAACCACAAAGAATGCCAAAT
>NC_051417.1:30067844-30068184 GCF_015228065.2 Penaeus monodon | reverse complement strand
TACCATAACCCCTCTGCTCCCACCTCCCTCCCTTAAACCCTTCCGCCCTGTCCTTCTGCTCAAAGGACACATTTCGATTGGCTAATACATGCTTGGTTGTGGCGTTTCGTTTGTGAGACGCTTGTGGCGAAGTGTGGTTGTGGTTTGTGGTTGTAGATGTGGTTGTAGTGTGCTGGTGTAGCGGTAGTGTGTAGTGTGCTGTTCTGGTTCGAGTTGAGAATGCGTAGCAGGTTGTATGGCCTTTTGTTGTTATAGTAGCAGATTTTTATTACATTCTAGTGTTGTTGCCGCTGTTGATGTTATTGTTAGCATCCTTATTGCTAATTTCTTGTTGCACTGT
>NC_051417.1:30066898-30067444 GCF_015228065.2 Penaeus monodon | reverse complement strand
TCATTCGAGTGATGAGGGCAAGTTACTTGACGAACGAAAACAGTTACACAGTGTGGTAGACCTTGTCAAAGATCAGTAAGCCAACTCGTTTACACGTGATATATTCTTAGCAATGGGTTACGAGATAAGGGATGCGTTGATCCTGTTCTGTTAGTCTTCTTGATGATTTATGTGTAAAAAAACGAAAAATAAAAACGAGTAAGATCGAAGGAAAATATAAGCGGATTTATTGTGATACTTATTTGTTTAGAGAAAATAAACAATCGATTCGATCTGAAGGTTATTTTCTCAGAGTGTAATATAAATAATTAAATCGTTTGAACGCCGAATTTAAACGAAACCAGGAAAAGAAAACGAGGTGTCTGGTTAAGAGAGAGACACGTTCAGGCAGTGTTGGGAGGGAGGGCCATCTGGCGAACAGTGGGGCAAGTAAGGTCACGTTGAAGATTGACCTTGTTGATTTTATGGCACTGGCTGAGTCGTGTGGTTTCCCCAAGGACGTGAGATCAACCAAATGTTATAGAGGTTTGTTTATGGTGCAAGGCC
>NC_051417.1:30065767-30066354 GCF_015228065.2 Penaeus monodon | reverse complement strand
AGGAGAAGAAGTAGAAGAGAATTAAGAGAGAGTGAAAATGAGCGAGCGAGCGCACAGAGATTGCATGCCAAATCTCAAGCCGGGCAGCTCTTATGCAATCCCGCATGGTCTGAAAAGTGTGTTAGCCTGCGAGTCTCCTTGTCGCTGAGTTTCCGTGTGGTGTATCAAAGGTGACTCTCGGCGGCGCGGCTGATCGTGCAGGACGGCAGAGGCAACAGTTCGCTTTCGGATGTGGTTCTGAGGGCGGGCGTGAGCGTCAGTGAGGATGCATGACTGAGGAATCGATTGCCTTCGCGAGGCCGAGAGTTAGAGGCCTGAATGGGAGCTCGGTAGTCCTGCGGTTGCTCCGAGACGGCAGTGCGTTGACGCGGGAGTATTTCGTATTACTGTGACTCGGGTTATTTGCCTTGCGGAGGAGGACTGATGGGTTATCCTCAGTGGGCAAAGTAGCTGTGGTGAAGACACCGTGGCGTACATGGCAGGACAAAGGAATTTCGCCACCACTGAAGAGCCTTGGACTGCGACGCCGCGGCGACAACTCTCTGACGACTGGCCGGCCTCGGCGGCTTACACACACGCACGCACAC
>NC_051417.1:30063272-30065674 GCF_015228065.2 Penaeus monodon | reverse complement strand
ACGCCGGCCGTCGCGCGTGACACTACCCACCCGCGGCCCGCCTGCCTCCCGTCCGGCGCCACGCATCCCGCGGGCACACCCACCCGCCGCTCGCACCACAGTTCCTCGATCGTGCCTTCTACCGTTCAGCTCTTGTGCTCCACCTAGTGCTGTGTCGTGCGCCACGTGTGGTATCATACCCGCTTACCGTCCACTATATCCGTCACCGTACGTGTGAATTGAAAACGAAATCTTCCAGTGTGTTAAAACTTGAATTCCGCCCAATTGTTATGAATGTGAACTCTTACTAACGTTTTAATGCATAATATTTTTTGCTAGCAACATTTAGTTCTTGAAAAATAGTCTTGATATTATAAATGATAACGGAAAAGA
The DNA here is from genome assembly GCF_015228065.2 of Penaeus monodon. Taxonomy (NCBI): domain Eukaryota; kingdom Metazoa; phylum Arthropoda; class Malacostraca; order Decapoda; family Penaeidae; genus Penaeus; species Penaeus monodon. The sequence continues at coordinate 30,065,302 of NC_051417.1, read as the reverse complement.
AAGGAAAGATAAGAACGGTTTGTTCTGCTCTCTTCCCCTTGCCTGTTGTCGCCAAGGGTAAATGAGGGAAACAACGTGCAAGTCGGAGTGACCAATCTGTAATCGAGTGTCGTGGCCAGAACCTGTAGGCGCTTCCCTGGAGTCCCTCTGTGTTTGTCCGATATTTGAAGGCACCGCCAGGTGGTCGTGCCGAATATTAACAGGTGGTTGCGCAGTGTGTACCTGAGAACCGATGCGCGCGAACCCCACCACGCGATAGGACTATCCCAGTGTAAACTCAAGGAATAAAACAAGTGTGAGAGCATAGTAGTTCTTCTCAAGGAGTCGAGTGCCCCCTTAAGGATAACCGGCAACCAGGTGGTGTCAGGGGTCGCCCAGGTGAGTGGCGATACGCCTGACGAGGTGATGAGTGCTATGAAGATGCACTATTCGACCGGCACGCCCCCGTCGTTCCCGATGCCTCGCAATCTCTTCTTCTCCAACCTGGATGAGGTAAGACGCCCTTCCACACCCTCCAACTACAGCCACTACGCCCACACCTCCCCGCGACCAGCTGAGGTAAAAGAACGATTCTCCACGAAGTTGTCTTTGGGGTTTATCTCAGCACGGCGGGGTTGTGGTCTTGTGTTACACTCTCCTGATTTACTTCTGCATCCTCAAAACCTGTCACGTATCACGGGGACAGCCTCTCTTAATCACACACTAAACCTCACCGTCACTTAACATGTTGTATCTCTAGGTGGGCTTGACAACGCGACTCTCAAGACTCCTGGGACGTGAGCTTCGCATTATCGGACTCGTAAATCCCCTCGCTAATGCATAATTTGTATAACAATAAATCCTTCTGAAGGTGTTGGTGTAAGGGGCACGATGCTACAGTGAGAGTGCGGGGAGGGGAGGATTCGGAGGCCAGTTAAGGGTAAAAGTTTAGGTAAGTGGAGGGAGCAAGGGTGAGGGAGGCGGTGTAGGAGGCGCCCGCTGGCTTGGGGAGGACGGTAGGGCGCGCGGGAAGCTGAGAGAGGGAGAAGGCGGCAGTTGCGCTGGTGTAGTGGGATCAGAGTGTTGAGACCGCCTGGACTCTGGCTGCTCGACTCGACCACGTGGGGGCTACGGAGCCGCACACACACAAACACACGCTCGCACTCATGCACTCGGAGAGCAAGTGGGCCCAAGACCTTGCCGTTTTGTGACATTTAACCCAAGACTTCTACCAGTCGGCCGTGAGGAGTGCCTCGAGACGGTAGGTAGTGTTGTGGGAGGGGATGAAGTATAGTGACAGGCGCGAGGGCGATGCGTTGCGAGCGAGGGCTGGGCCGTGTTGACCAGAGCAGGATTTGTTGCATGACGGCCAGTGTGGGATGGCCGGAATGTCAGCGCTAGCAAGAGGGCATTCATTGAATCATTCGCTTCGTATTAGCAATAAAATCGATGAAGTCGCAAGTGCCGTGGATAGTGTTGCCCGGGGATCACGAGGGCGGGCGATATCTTGCAAAATAGCTAGGCGAGTTAACGAGGCCGGTAAGTGGGCCAGGAATATATACAGGCAGACATGACTCATAATCTGTTATCTAACACATGTCATGCGATTATCATCCTGCCTACCCCACCCACCCCTTTAAAACACAAAAAATACGCGCAACTATTGTCTGTCACAAAAAGTGAATGGTATTGAGAGAGAGACAGAAAAACAAAAACATTTGAAACTAACTCGAATACCTCCACCCCCTCTCCTCTTGTCTGCCGCGCAGGGCTTCGAAAATCTCGAAAAGGGCAGTTTCATTTATGGGCTTATGTATTCCGCTGAATGGTTCTCCTGTTTTCCCGGACAAATTTCCCTAGTTTTTTATTTATGGGGAAAATGGGTATGCAGTTGCTTTCACACAGTGCCCTGTAGACCCTCACACGTGCTGGTCTTCACATGCACACGCAGAGCACGTTAACAAGGGACAGAGGTATCTGATTTGCATGCATGTTATTTATGTTGTCAAAAATACCAGAACTGCACTTGACGCCACGACCACATCTAGTCT
>NC_051417.1:30061849-30062187 GCF_015228065.2 Penaeus monodon | reverse complement strand
ATTCAGGCGTAAGAGGGAAGAATGTTGATTGGATAAAAGAGGAAGGAATGAAAAAAAATCATAGCATGTTCCTAAGAAAACGTAACGAGTACATGAACATGCTAGTGTCTCGATTCCTTAAAAACGGATCGAACCTGGGGTACCCTAATCTACTTTCCATGTTATGGGTCTGGCAGAAGAGTATCGGCTGCGTCCCTCCAGTAATTACCAAGTCCTTCTTGTTATGTCCAGCAGATCTCTTCGATGGGCGTCGTTGCACTCCCTCCCGCCCTGTTCTCACCGTCAGTTTCAGTATCTTTGGTTGGCTAACTGGGTTGCGTATTCTCCAAGGGCGAAAA
>NC_051417.1:30061605-30061779 GCF_015228065.2 Penaeus monodon | reverse complement strand
GAGTTTGCCTCTTCGTTCGGTTGAGCGAGATAGGCTGTGTTGTATTTTTGTCGGACCTGCGGCTTGCATAATGAGGGGTTTGGTTCGATCAAGAAATTGCAATCGATGTGATGTTGAGGGTCAGCTGCCAGGTTAGCGGCTCCGCGTCACCGCTTGTTAGGCCTTATTTGGGAC
>NC_051417.1:30059495-30061015 GCF_015228065.2 Penaeus monodon | reverse complement strand
AAATAATATCACAATCATATACTATTTCTGTAGCGCAACTATGTGTTATATTCCTTTGCATTTGTATCAGTGTAGTATTTCCGCCGTGGACTCAAAGTTCATCACGAAATTGGTAGCTTGCAGCCCCTTAGCCTTGTGAGTGCGAGGTATTATTAAAAGTGGAAAGTATTAAGTTTCACTTTATAGATTCGGAAAACTTTCATTTGATTCTCGCAGCCACCGGCCAACTAATTCTCGCAGAACTTGAACTGCAAACCAATTTACGGAGAAAATCGTATGATTGCATCCGTGGTGCTCGGAAATTAATCCATCAATGTGTTTATAACTGGCCTTCGGATCCTGTAGCTGTCACTCGAGTATCCGGTCCTCGGGCCTGCCTCTCGCGGCGGGTCGGGTCGGGTCTTAGCTGTAATGAGCGGGGCAGCAGTAGGCGTTGCTGTAACACGGCCGCGGCTCTGGAAGGTCGAGCAGCGCCTGCGGCCGCGTAAGGTTCCTTGCCGCAACTTGCAGTCCCTCGCCTTGATCTGGCCTGCCGAGAGAGCTCCTGATAGATCAAGCCGCTCCTTCATTATGGAGCCGGCCGGTTTCCCGTCGCCACAGCGTCGATCGCGAGATAAAGTCACCGGCTCCAGTACCAGGATTCCTTCGTTTTATTAGCGTCGCGCGTGTCACTGCCAAATCACGTGCGTTAACTGTCTCAAGTAGGAATTTCTCTGCATTATTCTGGGTATGCGACACAATGGTCTGTAAATAAGTACCAAGAATTATTAAAAAAGAACGGTTGGTAACTCAGAAATATGATTGTTAAAACATAACGGTGGGGGACTGGTGTCTATGTCGACCCATATTAGAACATTTTAAAATCGTCCAAACCCAGAGAGAACTGCACAGGACAAACACCGAACATGATTAGTCGTCTCTTGGCGGATATACATAATCAATCTCTTTTACTAGACAACGCCAATGGTTTATACCTCCGATATAACGAGCGACACGCTATTTAAATCAAGAGAAGAAGTCTGAACACGTAAGACACACTCATCTCCGAAGCAAAAGGAAATGCCACAGACCGTCAGCTCAGCTCCTCACTGCCACATGCTTGTACATGGGGCCGTCACTCGTAGGCACGACATATTCAACTTTTAAAACTTCGATTCCTTGTAGACACGCAAGGACTCGATCTTATCGGCTACGGAAGCACTTGTGAAATACTAAGGGGGAACTTTTTTCTCTTGTTTTCTTTTCTTTGACGTTGCTGAAGGTACCGTTCCTTTGATTTGCTCATAGTTTTCTCTTCTGAGATATTACTGAAAATATTGTTCTATTAGCTGAAATTCGAACAAGGATTTTTAATGATTGTTATTGAGATTACGAGCAAAGAGAAATATTTCTTATGTTCACTAAATGTTCTTTGTTATGTATGCTTTGATTTCCTAGTCTACATGGGCCATTATAGCGATCGATTACCTTTACATGAGGTGTGGATTTGAACGGAAATATTTTGACCTTCTGTTCAGATC
>NC_051417.1:30057109-30057255 GCF_015228065.2 Penaeus monodon | reverse complement strand
CTGATGATTCTAAGGCATAATAGGAAGAACGATGTTATAAAGTTTATGAAACTGCGGACCGTGTGTTGTTACTTAAATATTCTCATTGTTACTGGATATTTTGTGTTTAATGGCCAACTTTATATGACATCAATATAAGATTTCGA
>NC_051417.1:30056445-30056779 GCF_015228065.2 Penaeus monodon | reverse complement strand
GAAGTCTTGTACTGAGGGCGGCAACATTAAAAGATTCATTTTAATGGATACAATTTAAATTCCTTACATTTATTTTTAAAACAAATATCACAATCTCTCGGGGAGTGGAGTGCACAAGCCGTAGACTTTAATGTGTCGCGGCGTCATATTTTGTTTTTTAGGGCCCGAGCGAGGGGGATCGCGGGGCCGGAGGCACATAGCAGCATGGCTCGCTCGCGTCTTGTTTTTAGGGATCACTTTTTCGCCTCTGATGTTTTGCGTTCCTTGGGGAATCTCTTGTATTCTTTCGTTCTGATTATGTGTTTACTTTTTTTCATCCATTCATTGGTTGGTC
>NC_051417.1:30055665-30056187 GCF_015228065.2 Penaeus monodon | reverse complement strand
TCCACCCCTTCCGTCTCCCTCCCTTCCTCACCTCACTCTCCCTTTTCTTTTCCTATCCCGTCCCCCGCATCGGGATGGCCACGTGCTTCGGGCTGGATCCCCGTTTGCGCAGGGCGGCCGACAGACGATGATGATAACAGCACACGGAGAAGAAAACTGGTGTACCGTAATCATCTCTGAGGTTATCATTACGGCGCGGGGTGGGGCAAGCTCACGCCCAGGGGCAGCACGGTTATCATGACGGGTCATGCAGATACCGTCTTAAGGTCAAGGAAGAGCCTCGGTGTTGCCAGGGTCCTTGAGCTTTCCAGCACCAGCCGTCGGCTTTCCTTCGTCGTCGTGCGTCGGGTTTTCCCGGCGCTCTCTTGCACGGCGGGATTGCGGCGTGAGTGTGTCCAGCCGTGGTTTCCTGAAGGAGGTTGTCGCTGCTCGCGGTTTGGGGGCAGCGGGGTGGTGTGCTCTATGTGCTAGGGGCAGATTTGTCTCTGTGCTTGCGTATGATATAAATCATATAGCACATTT
>NC_051417.1:30054669-30055533 GCF_015228065.2 Penaeus monodon | reverse complement strand
TGCAAGCTACTATTTATAGATAATTTGGCAAATCCAATTTCGTAATCATTATAAAAAGTCGGCGTTTATTGTACCTTTCTGCCAGGTTCCAAGTAGGGTAACAACGTCCGTTCTTAATATGGTCATGCAAATGGGGAACCTTTTTTCCCCCTTTTTTATTCTTAAAAGTGTGAGGTAGCTGCTTCGGGGCACTTTTTCCATTTGTTTATGGTCTCCCCTTTTTATTATTGATTTTCAAACATTCTTAAGATGAAGATGGGATGCAGCCCCCCCCCCTCCCTCTTCCCACGCCTTGCTATGCAGAACGGACTTGTCTCCTTACTTCACATTTGACAAAGTTTTGTAAGAACGCGAAGAAGTGTCTTACAGGATTACACAGCCGACGTAGATCCGTATTCCTTTTTTCCAAGCAATAGCAGTCCTACTTCCTGAGGTGTTGTGGTTCGGCGGTCTAGATTTCCCTTTCCCACAGATCCTGAAGGCGATAAAGGAGTAGAGGAGCGGTTGATTCCTCAGGACTGTCTCTCCCAAAGGCCGCTGGAGGCATCCTGACGCGACCATGTAACCATGACGAAGGTATTGGCGGTGCCCGGTCGTGGCGGGTTGTCCATGGTCGCCTCGCCACTGAGTAGCCGTATCGCGCATCCCTTTGTGGGACCAAGACGCCACAAAAAATGTGAAACGCTCATTAAAAGGGAAAAAAATATGTAGGTGAAAGGGGTTTTCCTGTGTATGCTCTGAGGGTGTCGATCTTGGTCAGGAGCTTTTCGCTGTATCGCTCTTTGCTCAAAGGCGTTGCATAAACGGCAAGGAGTGTGATGGTAAATATCAAGGAGAACGTTGAGGTTTGGGGGTAGAGGTAAG
>NC_051417.1:30053730-30054624 GCF_015228065.2 Penaeus monodon | reverse complement strand
CGGTGGAGTATCGTGGTGATCCGCAGTAAAGGTTACGAGTTCGGTAGACCAATGGTGACGTACACCCTTTCCACAGCTGTTAAACGCACGCCTACCCTACTTCCCCCTTCTTTTTTTTCCCTTTTACACCGATGGTCACCTCATTGTCCTTTCTTTCTCGCCTGTTTGACCTCTTTGACTTTCACTCTCGCAAGGAAAGTGAGATGAGGACTATCCGATAGCGTAAATAGGGCAGTTTAGTTGGTGAATTGTCTGTACATTCTTTTATCGCCGTGTGTTGAGCCCTCAGTGGAACAGGCGTTTGAACCCTGTCTTTTCTCTTGCCTGACCTTACCTTTGAACTTCAGGATGACCTCCTGTTGGGCGTGGCCAATAACACTCTCTAGCGACCTATCACATACTGTACTCATAGAGTCTGTGAACTGTTCATTAACATGGATATGCGTAAGCAAGAAGGATGTAAATACATGTTTTATATAAAAGATATGAAAATGTTTTTTTTTTGTCTTCTATTTATAGGCTTGGGGACGAATGATGCCGATATTGATATTAATGATTTTCTCTTCGATGTAATTATATACGTTATTGGCCTTCTTTTTCACATACATCTCCCCCATCGTTCTCACATCCTTCTCTATATTCCTCTTTCTTTCCTTAACGTTCTGATTTAGAAAAAAGTAATAATAAATAAAACTAACTATTCCTTGATTCATGGAGCGAGTTGACAGATCGGCGCTCGACCCTCACGCCGCTCCCACACGACCCTTCGCATTGCTACCTAAATATTAACGTTACTTTCGTGTTCGGGAACGTTCTGGGTGGCAGACTGGCCATTTCTAAGACGCATGGAGCTTATGAGATCTTTATTCGTTACAACTTCGCCTTTCCTGAGCA
>NC_051417.1:30052974-30053548 GCF_015228065.2 Penaeus monodon | reverse complement strand
CAGTTACTTTCACCAATGAAGCTTTTGTCGATATACTGCGTTTATGAGTATTTTGCTGCTTAATATAATTCATCGCAATTTTATGGAATTACAAGTAGGCAAGAAACAGGTGATGATGCGTGTTAGCCCAGGAGAGCATGATGGGTAGACCTCTTAGCGTTTTCGTTTACAAGCATTTCCTCAAACCTGTCTCTCTAGGAATATTTCAAGAAACTTGTTATGATCGTAAGAAAAGAAAAAAAGGACTGCCTCCTTGTCCCACAAAAGTCGTCAAATAAAAATAAAAAATTCCATCGATATTTTTTTTCCCGTAAATCATCAAGCTTTTCCTAATATTTGTAAGTAACTAACCCTTTTCGGAAATCATATGATATATCCTTCACCACCGTATGTAGGCCGGGCATGGTGGTGTTCGTGTGCACAGGGGAGAGGGAGGAGGGGCATGGAGGATCACTTGGGCACGGTGTGTCGAGAAGAACGTTAGCGCCCTCTGATGCTATCGTCGAGGTGCGTCATGTGCTGTATCGCTGTGCTTTTTCCCGTGTTTTGTGGATTCCCTTTTGTATATTGCGAT
>NC_051417.1:30052367-30052643 GCF_015228065.2 Penaeus monodon | reverse complement strand
GCGAGAGAGAAAGATGGGCTCAATCTTTCCCATTTTATTCATCATCGTGTTCCATCTCATTCCATTTGTAAACACGTGATAGAAGACTATAAAAGGAAGGGTCGCATTAAAGATTCAAAGGAAAATCGACCTGAAATGACCCAAATTGCAGTTCCCTTCACACGATCACTTATTCACGAAAAAGGAAAGATATGGACGCATCCCCTTTTTCCCCCTTGGCGGTTACCCTTGCGGCCCTTAAAAGGTCGATGCGATGAGCGGCCTCTCTAACCCCTT
>NC_051417.1:30050647-30052309 GCF_015228065.2 Penaeus monodon | reverse complement strand
GCCGACGGTATCACACCTGCGAACTTGCGCTACGGAATACATTATTAAGCGTTATCGACCACGCTTTACAACATGCAATTGTCCAAATTACAGGCGTTATTATGTAATTATAATTGATCGGCGCTGCGGGTACTCGATTTAACTCACCACAAAATGAATCGGCGGTAACCTTCGCGTTTCCCTCCCGCTCACCCCCCTCCGTCGCCAGGGAAATGCGGTGTTCAGGGAGTCTACAGTGGCTGCGCTGATTGGCAGTTTACACCTAACAACTCACGAGTCCATTGTAACAACGGCAGTTGATGAGCAGTTTACATCTCGGAGAGAATGTCCTTACAAATAACTACAAAGTTAACAAAAACGAGCTTCAGTAACCACGTAACTAAAAAAAATTAAAGAGAGAAAGAAAAAATAGTATTCTTCAGCTGTAAACTTAATTTTGATTGGACTGTTGGACAGTCATAAGTTACAGTTCACATTGTAAACATGCAACCTCCACACTTATTTTTTACCTCTTTTGTGTGCTGGCTTCGTCCATCGCGTGCTTTCAAGAAGTACAGTCACAGGAACTTGGCTCTTACTTCGGCAGTCAAAGTTGTGTTGTGCGGGTTTTATGAACGCTCAAGTTTTGGCAGTGTCATGTTGTATACAAGGTGCGTGACCACAAGGCTGGAACTGTGCGATGACCTGTCATACTTTATGATGATGGAGATTATTATAACGCGAACCACACAAATTGTCGATCTATAAAGCCCGACTTATTGGTGTTCTTAATTTGTGCATGGCATTGAAAAGAGACTTTCAGAGGCAAAGTTTCCCTTGTTCTGCCTGGAAAAAGTATGTGTTATTATATGATCATCACACTACTCCTGCTTCCCGACGCAAATATAGATATGGAACATCTGGTTGAGGATTTTTTTTTTTTTTTTAACACCCGCCTTGGAATGTCAAAACTGAACATGTTTTGTGCAGGATTACCGCGGGCTGGATAATAGAATAATTCAATAATAAGACCGAGTTTTATGACTCCACTGCCAGCAATGATATATAGTGAAATTTACACCTATCACTAACATCAGCTGTGTGGTTATAACTCTTGGGTTATTAATGCGGGTGATGTAAGATTTATTACAAACACTGGCAACGATACTTCTGTTACACTCGTAATGAGAGCAACTACTAACATTGCTTTTATCGCCTGCAAATTACGATCATGGATGCGATAGAAATTTAGAAGTAATGGCACTAATGGTCATTAACATAACGATTATGGCAAAAGATAAAACGACAATGCAAACAAGAATGATGTGAGCATTAATATTCATGATTATTTCGACGATACGGACGTGTAAATAATGGTAATAATATACTAGAGATACCACCACACACTTTGATACCGTGAGTTCCGCTATTAACGATGGTAAATATTGGTCTTCGCTAAAGTGATTGAAAAATAGCGTAGTTCATACTCTGTCCTTCATTTATTATTGCTTTGTATAGTGATTTATGATTTCGGATAAATGACGAACAAGTTATTGCTATTATGTTATCATTTTTTTTTCTCGTGAGGGTTCAGTTAATGACATTGATAATAGTACTTTTGTCATGAATATTTTATGAGAAATAATTTTGAAAAAGTGTTTTTTGTATTAGTGCACTCGCTGG
>NC_051417.1:30050316-30050603 GCF_015228065.2 Penaeus monodon | reverse complement strand
TTGAATACATATGATGTATACCTGGATAATTGTTTTGCTGTTAAGTAGCATTTTGTTTTGCTATATTTTTATTACCTAATTCATTTATACAGTTCGTTTTATTCCCCTCCCCCTTTTTAAGTCATTTACCTTTTTTATAGTTTTCATTGTCTCCATATTTCGTCTTTGTCATCTCCCATTTGACATTCTTTGTTTTCCACAAATCTTCCCTCGTCATTTCACCATTGTTTCCCTTTTTTGTCTTCTCGCTTTAGTGTTTTCCTCGAATCTCTCAGAAAAATTCGCGC
>NC_051417.1:30050151-30050282 GCF_015228065.2 Penaeus monodon | reverse complement strand
CCCTTTGTCTCTCCCACGTCTCGTTTAGTGATCGGCTTCTTCCTCCGTTCTCAAGGGTCGTCTCCTTCTGTCTCTCTCTTGCTTCTGTTCGCTTCGTTCGGGCCATATAACTGCTTATGACTCTGCGTATG
>NC_051417.1:30049797-30050105 GCF_015228065.2 Penaeus monodon | reverse complement strand
CATTGTTGTGGCTGTCGGTCTTGCGGCCTTTTGTCGTTTCTTGCATGCATTTTCTGTCTTGTATTGCATGTAATTTTCCTGCATGTTTGTTTTCTGTCAACTGTCTTCAGTAAAATATACTCTGTTCTAGTTGTAATTTTTTTTCTTTAATTTCTCACCTTATTTTTCTCATCTCTAACTCTTTTTTCTTCCTCATTTTTATGTCATCACGACTCTCCCCCAGTCCACCATCTTCTTCATCTTATCGTTCTTTTTCACATCACCGCCACCAGCGGACATATTTCCCACCCAGCTATCCCTCTTCCCTT
>NC_051417.1:30049337-30049708 GCF_015228065.2 Penaeus monodon | reverse complement strand
TGCACTACCACCAACCACATTCCCCACCCACCCTTCCTCCTCCAACCCCCTGTCCTCCTCCCTTCGTGGCAGTGCGGCGCTAAGCATCCCCAGAGCCACATGTGGACGCCCTGCATGCTTCCCACAGCGGAGTCGGGCGCTGTAGGGGGCGGCTGTATATCATGGCAGTCTCCGCACCCCGAGCATGCCACTTGGAGGAGACATTTTCCGACGCGTTTTTCGTGTTTCAGCCGTTTTCAGCCTCGTTCGGCCGACGGGATCGCTGGTGCGTGTGCCTGGTTTGCTACAGCTGGGAAAGGTTTGCGTGATGGCATGTGTGTTTGTGGATATGTTGGTCTTATGGTTCTTGATGGGTTGTGTTATCGTACAAT
>NC_051417.1:30048503-30049300 GCF_015228065.2 Penaeus monodon | reverse complement strand
AAGATATTCTTATAGAGAGGACGGGGTAATGAAAATGAGATTATGATACCCCTTCGCTGCTCATTTGAAGAGGTCGCGACAAGCCGCGACCAACCGACTGGCTCACGAAACTTCGAAATTCTTGTAAAAGAGTACGGAGCGATCGACCTAATGGCCGTGCTGTGCCGTAGTCCCTTGTTATCCCGGGGACGTGTGTCTGTCGACCAGCTGATGTGGCCGCCGACGAAAGCGCCGTCGGTAAAGCCACACTTAAGATATATTTTTCCAACAGTAGCGATAGTCATTACGAGCGCGTTTGTGGCTTTGCCAGTTAGCTGCCATCACTGCTTGTCTCAATTTCTTGCCGGTGCATCTCCAGCTTATTCCTCCCGTTTATTGTTATTACGGCTTGATGTCCATGGGCGGAGGATGAGCGCCAGGAGGGTTTATTGCTGGTATTATGTGTATTTTTCATTAGCCATGAGGACGGCTGGCCTTATGAAGCAGGGCGGGGATCGCGGCAAGGAAGTAGAGGCGGGAAAGATATACTTACAGCATCATTAGCTGTACTTAACTTTTTTCTTTTTCTTTTGGGGCTGATTTGGTCAGTTGAATGAATTCTCTAGGAATGTGATTATCATTGCAAATAGATTTTCGCAGACTGTAATTGTTACCATTTTTCGGGACAGCAGCTTCATTGTTAGCTGAATTATGAGGGTAAAACGTCAGCTTACAACCAAGTTCGTGGCCGGAAGCATGCAAACTTTTTTTTTCCTATGATTAAATTCTCATTAGCAGTGCCAAGAGAATATCCAAAG
>NC_051417.1:30048375-30048475 GCF_015228065.2 Penaeus monodon | reverse complement strand
TATTGATGAATAAATAAGTCAGCACGCAATAATCCGACACAGTAAAAACCTCCGTCAGAGAACAAAGAATTCACTGCTGTATACATACATACATACATAC
>NC_051417.1:30047835-30048179 GCF_015228065.2 Penaeus monodon | reverse complement strand
TCATTCTGCTTGTTGAGGGAGTTAAGCCTAGGTACATTAATGTGGTAATCTTAGACCAACGTCGCGCGGGAGACACTTAAGGACAAGCTCAGAGGGTTCTGGGAATGGCATTCGAGAGTCATGTTACACAGTCGGAGGAGGAGGAGGAGCTGCTGTGCCTTGAGCTCCTTCGCTTCCAATGGCTTATGTAATTGTCTTTTTAGTAAAGCTGTCACCGAAATTGCGGGATTTGGGGGCCGATTCCGAGTGAGCGTCGGTCATACCCAGGCGGTTGAGTGAGAAACGGCCGTTGGGGTGAAATATGGGTGGGATGTTAGGAGTGAGTTTGGCGCATCACTTTTTAA
>NC_051417.1:30047063-30047778 GCF_015228065.2 Penaeus monodon | reverse complement strand
AAGATTTGGTTTCAACACGAACCGATTCGAGACTTGAGTTTACACCATGATTTGATGTGACACAATGAGTCTGCATTGATATATTTTTGAAGATATGAAATAAAAAAACGAAATGTACACACGCTGATTCTTCAGACTAAAAGGCAGTAATCTAGATGTATTATTTTCTGCAACTAATACATTGGCAGTGTCTAGTAATGAAAAGAGATTTTTAAATATTAGCTGATGCCATGATTTAATGGAACACCAAGAGTGTTTGATAGATCTCTACATGATATATATGAGAGGGGAGGGGTGCGCGCATGTATGTATGTGCATGTATATATGCGTATACTTTATGGATATGCACCGCACAGTAACGTGAATTCTTGCTTTCATAATGTGAAGACAGGGCGGCATTAAACATTTTCCCTCGCTAAGTACTTGAAACCCGATGCAGCATCCTGTGATACTCCGTTCCCATGTGCCGGGACGAGGCTGCTGTGTTCGCGCCGCTTACAGCGCGCTCTACATCAAAGAATACATTTGTTTAGCTTGATACATACATATTACTTAAGAAAATTCGGTGATTAACTTTCTGTTAGTTTGATTGCTTCCAAGGGAAAAGGCGATTTTTTTTTTCTTCTAATACTAATAAATTGATAAATTGAATATTGCAATCTTCGGTTAAGACCCTTCAATACGGACTGGACTGATATGTGCTTTGAAAATAAAA
>NC_051417.1:30046917-30047029 GCF_015228065.2 Penaeus monodon | reverse complement strand
GTAGGTCGTCGCGGAGAAAAATATATTGTCCAAAGTTCTTTCCTGCTTTTTCCTACCGTGCGCTGTGGGGATTTTCTTTAGTGTTTCCCCAGAGTCAAACTGGGCAGAGAGG
>NC_051417.1:30046517-30046709 GCF_015228065.2 Penaeus monodon | reverse complement strand
CGGAAAAGAGGGTGGATATACATACTCTCTTTTTCGCTATGTTTCGGTTGATCGCTTCGCTAGCAGTTACGCATAAATGATCAGTTGTTATTCAGCGTCAGGAACCGTAGCCTTTGGTATTATGACACGATATTAGGGCATCATAAACATAAGTGTACGATGGATAGAACGTAGCATAGCTACATTTTATCA
>NC_051417.1:30046147-30046313 GCF_015228065.2 Penaeus monodon | reverse complement strand
GCCTCAAGTAAAACACTTACAGTCAGTTAAACATTTATTGCCAAGTTCATAAGCCTGCTGTTCCTTTTTTCACATTCATTGATCAGGAAATCGAATGAACAAGAAATAAGAATTACATGGCTTCTAGTACTTCCTAAAACAACTAATAGATGAGATAAACCAGTCG
>NC_051417.1:30045684-30046102 GCF_015228065.2 Penaeus monodon | reverse complement strand
CGCAAAATTTATAAACAGCTAAACAACAACAACAATAATACCAGTAAAACGAGCGTAAGGGTCCGGGCCTCAGTGACACCAAAGAGCATCCCGGCCAAGTACAGTCGTTGCCTCCATCCAGCCTCACTTCTCCCGGGGATCAACATGACCTTAGCGTGGCGCCGTGTTGCCGGGCTGGTCATACTCTACATAAGGTTCCGACAAAGTTCTTGTTTAGATTGAGGGGGGGGCGGTTAGAGAAAAAGGGGTGCGTGTTATGGCCGAGTTTTTTTTTAAATAGGATTAATAGGATTTTTTTGTTCTTAGTTGTGGAAATCAAAGAAAGAACGGAAGGAATGGCGCATGCACAAGCATGCTGACATACATTAATACACGCAAAAACAAACAAACATCCGCACACGCACGCACGCGCGCTCAA
>NC_051417.1:30045218-30045582 GCF_015228065.2 Penaeus monodon | reverse complement strand
TTTTTCGATACACGAATTATCCGTCATATTCCGGTTCACAAGTAAATCGGAATCCAAAAGGAATGGATACAAGAAATGCAAAGAAGGAAAAGAAAATAAGAAAAAAGAAAGAAAACTCGAGCCTTTGACACAATGTACCAATTAGCGACAACACGCTCTATGTGGACACTCCAGCTTTATTGTTTTTATGCAAATATTTCGAAGCAGCAGCAGCTCGATTGCCATCAGTTGTGAATAGTCGCATTGTTGTTTTAGAAAGAAAAAAATGTCAAATATACTTATGAAAAAAAATCAAATTACATTTCATGCAGTATATCATCCCAGAGCATGGATTATATTATAAGAATCATGTTAATATTGTCAT
>NC_051417.1:30044889-30045199 GCF_015228065.2 Penaeus monodon | reverse complement strand
TTTTTTTTTGCGTTGTATTTTTTCTCCCTGCAATAGTAGAAAGATATCGAGTTACTTTATTGTGCCCTTTGAACCACGGACTTGGTGTGAGTTCGGGTGGTCTTACGAATGCTAGATGCGATATCGTATTTTGGAACATTTTTATCACTGAAAAGTGGAGAAGATATATTTTTTGACGTGTTGTAACTGCCTTTTTTATTTAAGGTACTTTATCAGGTTTTTATCTCATTTCTTTCGTTATTTTCTTAGTTTCTGAAGTCACTGTTATCCCTGTGCTTATCTAGTGTCATAATCATGACCATTATGATTT
>NC_051417.1:30044596-30044867 GCF_015228065.2 Penaeus monodon | reverse complement strand
TTAATACCCAGATTATCAAACAAAAATTGCTTTCTTTATCTTTTGCATCCCAGTTGAAAATCCTCTGTATTATTAAAACACTATTACCCTGCACGAAGTCTTGCTACTTGGATCACAACGACCCCTCCAATTACCCATACATTGTCACCGAACCCCAATACCCCCCCCACCCCTAGAAACGCAAACAAGCAAACCACAATGTCGCGCCGATTAGCTTAAACCATCAATTTCACGCTTTTACTCCTTCTGCCTACACCTAACCCCCTCTTAT
>NC_051417.1:30044380-30044545 GCF_015228065.2 Penaeus monodon | reverse complement strand
GTACCCCTTCTCCCACCACACACACCTTTAGGGGACAATCACAACAAGACAAGGTTTACTCAGAAACGGTGACTTTTCGCGTCGACAAAGAACATTTTTGCTTCCCTCCGACTCTTCTCATTAACCGGCTCAGCAAAAACTCCGCAGCGCTTCCGGTTGACACTC
>NC_051417.1:30044239-30044319 GCF_015228065.2 Penaeus monodon | reverse complement strand
GAACGCCCAGACAGGGTTGTGGGAACACAGGGAGGGGCAGTGATAGAAGACATGAAAGGGGTGAACGGAAGAAAGGAGTA
>NC_051417.1:30044029-30044113 GCF_015228065.2 Penaeus monodon | reverse complement strand
GAGAGGGAGAAAGGCAGCGATGGATATACGACAAAGGAGTACAAACGATGCGAAATCTGGAGGAGAATGTTAGAGGGTCGCAAT
>NC_051417.1:30043428-30043963 GCF_015228065.2 Penaeus monodon | reverse complement strand
ACTTCTCAATTTTGTTGTGACCCAGCATTGCCTTACCACAGTTTGCATTAATGTGATTGTGGGAGCGCAGGTGTTGTACCCAGGTGGTGAGAGAGGTGTGGGGTTGGGGCCACGGGTTTAAGGGGGTGGGAGGGAGAGTGCAAAGCAGGGCATCAGCTCTTTTGAGGTTTTGTTTTTGCAAGAGTTGTTCGCTTTTGTGAATTGGCTTTGTAATGCATGGACATTGTTAATATGATAGATTTTATAAAGCCAAATCAATGTGTTTAATGTCATAATCGAGAAGTAATGCATCCACAATGGCTCTCGGGATTGAATAATATTTCCGTGAAAATAATACACTTGAGAAAGGAAGTGATAATCGCTGATATGAATGGTCTTGCAGCTCTGTAGGAAAAGTATTGTTATCAAACCATGACATTACCCAACCCGTATCTAGTGTGCAATTTCAAAGTCAAGTACACAAAACATGTAACTCCGCGTTCGGATTGGAATTACAGATTATTCTGGTGGTGTTAATGTAATGGTCGTTTAGTCG
>NC_051417.1:30042530-30043332 GCF_015228065.2 Penaeus monodon | reverse complement strand
CAGGGGGGGGGGGGAGAAGAATTCGTGAATCTTCTGAATCGGTGTTTATGGCCTTTATTTTCTACTCATGTCTGAGGTGGCGGTGCTGTGATCAGGGGCGTTCCTGTGGTTTTCTCGTTTAATGCAGGATTTCAGCACACAGCGTGGGGGCTTCCTGCGACCTTAAGGGCTCTACGGGGAAGGGTTCACGGATGGCACAAGGTGCAGTAGCTTGGGAAAGCACTGTGGAAAAAGGAATGGCTAAGATAAAGAAATTTCGTTTTTTTCTCCTCTTTCGAAAACATAAATTGCTGTTTTGGGATTATTTCAAACATAAATATGTATATGAAATACCCAAAGGACGAGGTAGAGAAGGCAGTGTTCATGTAAATGATCGACGTCCTCTCTCTCCCCTGTGGCGGGCCTCAGCTAAAGTGGGGCCAGGCTAGGGTGTGCCCTTCGTATCAACGTGCCATGGGCATTGTCAGAAGTTTGAGTTTTTATCGTTTTTTATGCGTTTATTCACTCTTCATCCCGTCGCATCGTTTTCATTTTAGGGATGGACCGGACGTTCTTTGCCGTGTGCGAAGGCTAAACTCTTCGGTGCATTTTCTTTCGTTATCTAGCGTAGGAAATGTAAGCTTTTCCTTTGTTTTGCTGCCTGTGTTTGGCTTTATTGCGTCTGTGTAGTTTTCGTAGATTATTTGATTATACTTAGGGTTGATTTTGCTCTCGATAAGGTAAAACCTAATACATGAATTTTTATTTGCTTGCCCTTTATTCATACAGTATTATCTTCATTCTTTTTCACTTCAAGGAGTAT
>NC_051417.1:30041831-30042302 GCF_015228065.2 Penaeus monodon | reverse complement strand
TAAAAGGGTCCATTTTCACAGCGCACAATACCTTGAAACCACGGCCACTCCCACGCAACTCCGCAATCCAACCTGCCCATCAACCGAAAATGGATACTGACCAATAACAAGAAACACGAAACATTCCGAAACAGTTTATCCTCGCCCGGTCTATAAAGAGAACATCAAGAGCTGAATCACAAACCATTATCAGAAGAGCAAAGCGTCGCAAGGAGTCACGTGTCAAGTCAAGTGTCATGAGGAGGTGTCAGGAGGAGTCACGTCACAGTGGGTCGGTCGTGCACACCGCTCGTCAAGTTCGCTTTTGATATCGTTACGTCAAGGAGTCCTGACGTGGACTTCCTTGCCGCTAGATGCCGCTAAACGATTCCTTGCAGCTGCAATAAAGCAATATATTTTTTTCAATGCGCTGAATGATGGTTTCGTGATAGAAGACTTAAGAGCAGATTGCACTCAAATATTTTTATTGTT
>NC_051417.1:30041330-30041694 GCF_015228065.2 Penaeus monodon | reverse complement strand
TTTTAGTTGGTCTGAATCCTAACGTGGCTGAGGACCAACTAAGCGAGGGGTTCAAAAGGCATATCGCCAAAGGATCCCTGTTATTACCGTTTTATCATCGTGTCTTGATACGTGAACAGTTTTATCATATGGGAAATCACGTGTTGCATACTGCCTTTTAGGGTCTTATCTTTAGTGACATCAGTAAGGGAGGAGAAAAGGAAATAGGGGAAAAAATGATGATGACGGTAACGAAATAATGTTGATAACGAACTCGAAGATACTGAGTGATAACAGCGGACGTAGAAAAACTATCGCTGAAAATAATGTGAATGGTAATACAGGAAGCAGTGATTAAAAAGATAGTGTGCAAAATTACATTAGT
>NC_051417.1:30040612-30040961 GCF_015228065.2 Penaeus monodon | reverse complement strand
GTATGAATCATTTTATAGTTTCTGTTTTGTTTCTGATTTTTCTCTCACCAGTCAATCTTGCGCAAACTGATCCATCTTCAGACTAATGGTCTAAATGAAATTTTGTTGAATGCTTGTTATGCGAAAACCTCCCTTATTGATAATAGGCATTGCGAGTGTTAAATCCTAAATTCAGACTGTAATGACGAAATGACGGCGTACCCTTATTAGCCCTGGGAATGGCGATCCGTGATTGGTGAGCCCTAAAATTTGGCGAGTCCTGAGTGGCTGACGAACGGATGTATTGCGGTCATAGGAAATTGATGAGTGACCCACACGCTCGCGCTTCAGACTCAAATGGGCCACTAAC
>NC_051417.1:30039794-30040182 GCF_015228065.2 Penaeus monodon | reverse complement strand
TCGTAAACAAACGTGCTAAGGCAAGTGCTGCACAGTGAGGCCGACGCAGATAGTAGGAGATATATGGTGTATATCCCATTATTCTCATAACCCTGGCCGTCCAAACTGCAAGAATCCTAGTCTAGTGGAGGCAGATTAGCTTTGCAGAATTGGCATTCAAAACATTGGCAGTCACGCAAATATTCTTCAAGGAAAGATCGGACTCCCCTGCCCGGGCATTTAGGGACCAGGTTCGCCTGCCTAAATACCTGCTCCATTGATTCTATTAACTTATGTTGCATAGCATGGTGTTGACGCAACGTCGTCAATTACTGTCTGGCGAAGTTTTCCCACACGTTCGGCAGTACAAGCTCTTTTACATAACACACATTGCATTTAATTTAAAACG
>NC_051417.1:30039366-30039671 GCF_015228065.2 Penaeus monodon | reverse complement strand
GCGTGTGATTTTTTCTGCTTATGATAAGAGAGAATTCGGATGTGATGTTAGATCAGAAATTTGTCTTGATGCGCGGTTCAGTAAATTCTATGGAATAAACTTCATGTTCTTCCAGCGATGATTTTGTTTTACATCTGTTTTTCGTTTTACTCTGTTTCTTTTCCCCCTTCCTCTGTCTTGGCTCATTGTCAAGGTTGAATCTATTGTCTGTTCAGTAACCAGGAATTCGCGTGTTTATATTGGTCTTTGTCCTTTTGGAATCGAGTTTTTTTTTCGTTTTTCACCTTCCGCTGCTTTTATTAAAA
>NC_051417.1:30038645-30039175 GCF_015228065.2 Penaeus monodon | reverse complement strand
GTCGTTGTACTTCTTGCGTTGTATTAACAACACCGTCTTCATTATTTTTAATTACTCCCCTCATTACAGAAATCAGTTTATCGACTGAGAAAGTTCTGGAACATTTGAGATCGTTTGCCAACACCTGTCGCGCCAACCAATCTTCGGCAACAAGGATTACATAGCTTTTTTCTTCTTTTTTTTAATTCATTTTTCGGCAAAGTGTAAAGTACAGAGTCAACGACTGTTTGTCCCAACCTTTTACCTGTCCGTTGTGTTAAAGTTCTAGCGATGTGATGATATTTAGGAGCCCGGAAAATGCATTTATTGATGATGTACACGCTCTTATAATTTGCGCTCGTTTGAAAGGCTCGGCGTTAGTGCCAGGTGTATTATTTACGTATGAAGTGTGCGCGTGTGTGTGTGATTGTATGAGTAATTCCCCCGCTCCCCCATCCCCGTATCCCACTGTCACACAGTGAGCTGCTATACTGCATGCTCATTTGGTGTCGGTGCAGTGTAAAAAGTTTGCGATATTATTTAATATTTCA
>NC_051417.1:30037947-30038334 GCF_015228065.2 Penaeus monodon | reverse complement strand
TTTTAAATTTGCATACAGACTCGAATAGTTTAAAGTTTTACATGACCTAGCTCAAACTATCCTTATAGACAAAAGTTCAATATTTCAATCTATTAAGGATACATTATTGTTGGTGACTTTAAAGCTCGGGTTACGAATAAGCTTGTCATTTGTTATGGGCCTGCGAAACGAGCAGTGCAGTGCGAAAGTAATATTGTACCATTAGACAAAAAAAAAACAGGATGCAGAGTTTAGGTAATGGAGGTTGCGTCACACCCAGCACGTCGCCATAACTGTGATTGTTTCCGCAGCCCATCGACGTCGCAGGTCTTGTGGGCTGGCAGTGTCCGAGGGACGCAGGGGCAGTATGGTGCTTTCTGTGCCTGCCCGGAAAGGAGGAAGCACCTC
>NC_051417.1:30037523-30037887 GCF_015228065.2 Penaeus monodon | reverse complement strand
ACAGATAGTTTTCGGGGGAGATCTCCAGGGCACACTTCGCTGTCCCACGGGAGGGAAGTTCAAAACAAACTTCAGCTCCCCTAATCCTAGCTCCTGCACCTTCCCCCACAGGCTCCTGACGACTCCCTAGGGAGACGTAGCCACGAGCGCCCCCCCCCCCCCAGCTCCAACCCCAGTCATTGTCACTCCGACCCGTTACGAGACTTGTATTAACTTCCGGAGAACTAATAGTAAAGCAAGTAGCTATCTCCTGCAAGGCTTAGAACAATAGTGGTTATAAATGCGTATCTACTGACAGCCATTCCAGGAGGGAAATCTGTTTTGCAAGAGTTTCGTACTTATTTTTTATTACTTCGGGCTCCTC
>NC_051417.1:30034803-30037480 GCF_015228065.2 Penaeus monodon | reverse complement strand
CGCTCGAGCTGCTCATGCTGTGAATGCTCAGTGTGAGTGGACGCCTTGCATGAACAATTTACACATGTGGAGAGACTTTGCACAAAACGATCATATCCGGCTTTGAATGTAAGCACTCATTCGAACAGGTGAGCGAATACCCTCATAATGAAAATGAGTGTGAACGAATGTTATTGCTTTGTAACGTTGTGAAAACTGTCGTTTCTCCGCCCAGTCCGGTGGAGCGAAATGTCAAAGTTCACAGCCCGGGCCGTCCGTGCCGCGTGCCTCGGGGATTGTGCTCTTGGCCCGTCCTTAAGATGATGGAAGAAAGTCGGCCAGAACAAGGAAGAGAGGAGGGGATGGGGGTAGATCTGCTAGAAATAAGGCGGGGGGAGAGGGGGATGTATGTTGCATGAGGTGAAAAAAAGAGACGGGCGGAGTAAAGAAGAAAAGGGGAAAAAAATGTATGTGTATTAATACAAAGACCCAAAACTTGGCAAGTCAGAGGGAGAGAAAAAAAAGGCTTCATATATTCAAGCATAAAAAAATACGTAGATTACACGATTACTGAGACAATAAAGGAAAATAGAGAAAATAACTCCCTCAAAAGTCCCAGATACGCAAAAAATATGTATTCTCTCCATAAAAACGAAACAGTGACGTGAAGAAATGAGAAAGAAAACGGATAGCGTTTTGAAGGAAGTACTCAACCGATTCGATGTGGCAGTCTCATTCGACACTTCTTAGACGTTACACCCAAGGATCAATAACATAAAGATGTTTTGTAAGTACACCATCTTGTGTATGGAACTGGAAGCTGAATATGGAAATGATGTATGGGGAGAGCGAGGTGATGGAAGTGGTCGTTGTATGGGATTTAGACTAATTTGAATATCGACTGCAAGGAGCAGTTTTCTTTACCACGGTATAGAAAATGGGGCTGCCATAATATGTAAATCGTTACCATTATCCGGAGAGACTTGTACTGGACTAACCCCCTTAGGTATACGCTCCTCTGGACACCTAAAAGGACACCTAGTTTGAAAATTAGACACCTGTCCACTCACCCTCCCAGCCTTCTGGTCTGGGCGTGGGACGTCAAGGCTCACCCATAAAAGTCCAATTGATCTGAAATCTCTATTCTCGTCTCTTTTTTTTCTAGTTTCCTAGACGTGCTAGGCGAGCGAACGTGTGATCAGGGCGTTATCAAGTGTCCAGATAGGTTGTGGTTCCTTAATGATATGAAAAGCTTGACGGAGAAGAAAATGTCGAGAGCATGGGCAGGGGGTAAGCAAGTTCCCCTCAGCAACATCCGCCTTTAATAATGCCAATGCACCCCTTCGCCGGCGTGGTAGAAAGTGCGTTCCCCTAGTAGCTGTCGGGCGGTGTACCAGTTTCACAGGTATGCAATACGTCGGCGGGCCACACGTTCTCCGGCGGCAACGCGTACTGTGGGCTCTTGACCACGGGCCTTCCTTTGCCTCTAATGCGGGGCCTCCGACGACTGATTATATGGGTGAATGCAGCGGTGGTCTATGGCCTTGATCATTTGGCGAAACACTACTGTGATCTCCAGAACTGACCACCGGGTCCTTTATCAGAGGACCCTTTCCCAAAATTCCATTGAGATGAAGGTTTGGGTAGAGTCTTGAACAGAATGACTAGATTTGCTACCTTGGATAAAAGGACGAAATGAAAATGTCTTTGTTTGCGATGCACCCTGAGAAGTAGATAATTTTGAGTGTGAATTTTATCTTGGCATTATTGTTATTAGTATTATATTTGCATATAGGGCTACATGTTCGTTTTCTTTCTGCCGTATTGCTTTTTTTCTTTCGTTTGATATTTTTTATGGGAAACAATTTACTCACTGAATCTTAAGATGAGGATTAGTTTAGAAGTTCCTTCCCATCTCTGTCCATGCATTTGACGACCCACTAAACGAGAAATTATAATGTCGAATAAAGGTGGCTTTATCACATGGCTGAGATGGCGCGCCCCCCTTTTTAAAGCCCTACCACTCACCCCAGAGCCTTTACCTCCCTTCTCTCTCTCCCCGCCTATGGAAGGATTATAAATGTGGTGGTCAGTAATAAGGCCGTATTAGCGTCGCCCAGTCAGGGGAGTCTGGCAAAGGCCTCTCCTCCTTAGAATACCTTACGCGTCGGGAAACGTCAGTGACTGCTTCGCGTGCCGCTGACAGATGGTGGTGTGCCGTGGGCCGATGGCTGCCTATGGCGCTCAAAGGCACGCCCATCTGGCACTTGATTATAACTAGATTTTCTTCTTTTCTGTGTTTTCTTTTGCTTTTCCTCTGCTTTTTATTATTCATCCTTTCGTCTGCCAACTTTTTTTTCTTTTTTATTACTACTTCTTCCTCTCCTTTTTAAGCTATACCAACATAAAATCCAAAGTGGATTGGCAAGAAGAGGACAGATGAAAACGATTTCACTAAATTTGGTGGAGGTAAACAATACACGGCATCGTGCTCTTGCCATTCTGTGTGAGTGTGCACTGACACTGTCACCGCATGTCTTATAATATCATTAATGTCCGGGAATAATATTTATTGGGATATCTGGTGACTTGAGACAGGTCTGATTTTAATATCCATTCTCTCTTTCTAACGGTGGTTCTTTCTTGGTGATATGGTTTTGCTGTGATATTTATGTGAAACTTTTGTGATTTTTGGAAA
>NC_051417.1:30033617-30034492 GCF_015228065.2 Penaeus monodon | reverse complement strand
ACCTTCAAGATTTCAACCCTAATCCCCTTACAATTACAAAATGACTGATGTTCTCTCTCGTCCCCAAGGCGGCGCTGGTGTGGCCCCCGGGCGGGGAGGGGTCGCACAATAAGGGGGCGGGTGTCGCGGGCGGCGTGGGCGGATCCTCGCCGCCCACGTCCCAGCAAGCGGCGCCCCAGGGACTGGTGCACTGGATGAGCGTCATGGCCGAGCACATGAACAACCCCCATCATGATGCTGTGCATTACATGTGGAATGGCGTAGAGGTGAGTACTTGCTATCTCTGTTTACCCTTATCCCTGTTTCAAGTAAAAAGAATGAAAAAAAATCGCTTGTACTGTATTTGTTCAGGTATACAGCGCAGCCCCGCGGTATGCATCGGCCGTTGTCGCGTCTATGACTAATGGGCGCTAAGCATGAGAACGACACGAAAGAACGAGACTTAATTCCCCGAGCCATTCGGTTTGCTCGTTTTCATGACTGATCATTAGCGATCACCGAGACTCTTCCGGAATAATGTTGTCCGTCGAGTCGTTAATTCCAAAACAAGGCTATGCAATTTGTTCGCGTCTCTTTGTCGTTTTCAACCGGACCAATTTTTGGAGACTAATGACGGCGAATTTGTTTAATTGTTTCAGTAGGATAATGACAGAGGATACATTAGACTTAATGATGAAAGTGAAGGTTGCTTAACTTGGTAATGATGACGTTGATTAGGCAATTACAGTATTGGAGAGGAAGGTGGTGATAAGAATGATGATAAAAAGGCCCCATGACCTATAATGATATAGAAAATGCTAATGAGCTCTTCAGTTACCCTTGTAATGGGGCGAATGGGAAGTGGCCCGTCCATATATCTCTGTAATGAAGAAAAG
>NC_051417.1:30032923-30033598 GCF_015228065.2 Penaeus monodon | reverse complement strand
ATGAACTGAAACTAATAAGCCTTTGTAGAATTATCGAAGATCAACGAACCCTCGCATCGTGGTCTTGGTCGAGACACAGTAATCACAGACGATAAGCAGAACAGGTAAGGTCCGTTCCACTCGCGGGTTCTTTTGAAGCTGGAAGATAATAATGATACAGATTGGGATGAAGCGGCCAAAGAATGGGATTTGTGGTTTAAGGATACCTACTACACCTTCGTCATTGTTTCCAGATATATGTTGCTATTAGGCATGTATCACGAGTACTGTATTTATTCAGGTACTGGATGTTTGGAATTTTGCATGTCATGGCTCGAGACCAGAGAACAGAAATCAGCTATAGCACTATGCTTGTTCTGGAAAGATTGCTACAGATGAAATGAATAACCCAGCGACATCGAAACTGTAAAGAAGAGATTAGAGCAAACGCATAAAAGTACGGGTAATGCACACACATTAGCGGCACAGTGATTGTTCTGTCAGGATAATAAAGTAACACATAATAATACACTCTAACGTGAAAGTGCGGGATTGCGTAATAGGACTCGGCAGGAACGCGTAATCATGGCAAAGCGCAGGAAATGCGAATCATATAAAATCAATAAGTTTTTGCACCTCTGGAGCAAAGGTTATGGTTGCAAAGCGGTGCGCGGCAATAGCATTAAAAATGGGTTG
>NC_051417.1:30030964-30032886 GCF_015228065.2 Penaeus monodon | reverse complement strand
CTGCATATGACAAGCCAAGGTTCCTGGGGTCTGATACGTGAATATGTAACTCCTCTCCCCATCGTATTCTAATATGAAGGCGGTCAGCATCGGAAGGAGTGTGAGTATGAGTCACTAATTCGACACTCACAGTAGTATGAGGGGAGATCACGGGTTCCAGGTGAAACTACTTGTTAAAACAAAGACCTCCAATTTGACAGATCCAAGAGCTGCATTTCAGGTGTTCAGGTGAACCATCACGCACGTAATTCAGGGTTGCTGGTACTCGTCCACGTGTGAGTAAGCTTTAGGCTTTTTATCACTGTGATACAGTTAATAATCACTTATTTTAGTGTCGGAAGAACCTGTAATTCGGTTTACCACCAAAACTTACCGCAGCGCCAGGAAATCATCACCTCCGTAATGAGATTTTCTCCCCTTCCCCCCATTTTATCTGCGAGGAAATTACCGCAGATGAAGGGAAAGAGACAGAGGCGGAGAGACACAGGGGCCACCGGCAGCGGAAGAGAGCGAAGTGACACACGCTTTTTTCCCCCCCGCTCGGGAGTTATTGCGCTTTACGCCGCGGTTAATGGCGCCCAAAAAACGCGCCTTTATTTCCCTCCAGCGGGCGCTTCCGAGGCGGAGCTCGGGAGGGATCAGCTGATGGGCATAGACCGGAAATGCCGCGCAGCGTACGGAGCGGCGAGGAGGAGGTCGAGGCGGCGACTTGCGGATGGCATGAGTCCGCGACAGCCGTAAAGATAATCGCCCGTGTCCCTTGTGCTCGTCTCTCTTCCTTTGGTCCGGGGCGATAACGTTCTATTAGGAACAGGGTGATGTTTTTATAATTTGGCCAAATACTATAATTTACGGTAATAAAGGATTTATATCATTATGTATATGCGATGTCCCTTTTTGCCAATATGAGGAAGGCGAAATTGCCTGAGGTGAATTAAATTTAATGTATTCAAATGAAATTCTAATCTAACATGCGAAATTAATCTTTAATCTGCGGGTAAAATATACATGTATGCAGTATATTATTCCAAGTAGACATTAATAGTTAGCAGCGGAGGCTCGTAAAACCCCGCGACCCACGATTAGGTCACAGACAAAGCTTAATTAGAACACTAGTAGAGTTTAAAGATATGCAGCGATTCCGTAGCTACCTACCCGTAGGCCCATAAAGGCATTAAAAAAAAGGCTGAATGTCGTACAATAAATCAATTAACATCGTAATAAACGTCGGGAGCGGCCATTTTGCAAAAGAAAAGCACGTAAAGAAACTCGTGGATGTACCGTAGGTCATAAAGATAATTGGGGTTATTTAATTCAATAATTATGAAATTGCGGTAGCCGGAATCGAGGTAGGCCAGGCGCAGATTTTCCCAGGAGGAGGAAAGCCGCAGATGTTGTCACTCGGCGGAAAAAAGACAAAAACGTGTTCTGAGATGATAGTAAAAATAACTAACAATAGGGAGAGAGAGAAAAAAAAACGTGTGTTTTTTGTGGATAAAAGATGAAAAGAAATTTTTCTGAATTTCCTTTTGAGGTCCAACACTAATACTTTAGCACTAATCTCCCCCAATCACTCCCCCCCCCCCTTCGTGATCAAGATAAGTCTGCGTCTCCTGTGATATCTTCAAAAATTTATAGGCCTTCTGGTTTTGTGATTTTTTCTCTCTTTTTTTCAGGCCGAGGGACTTCTTTTCTCCCCTTTGCTTTAGACATTTCTGTTGTCATTATTGGTCAAATTATCATATCGTGAGCTCCATGAAGCAATAAAAAAAAAAACGTTGTTTTCTGTTTTCGTGCTTGTTATTCCTTTTATCGCGTTTGATCGAAGTCTTTCTCCGAGTGGATAATGGAAAGGGTAGGCCTATTTAGATGTCCCCGTATTTATTTTGTTTACGTATGCTTTTTGTTTACAACAAAAAGAC
>NC_051417.1:30030761-30030870 GCF_015228065.2 Penaeus monodon | reverse complement strand
ATAGAAAGGGAGAGGCTAGTAATGTGTGGTAGTGGTTTTTCTTCTTTTTTCTTCTTTGGACGAAAGGTCAAAGATCTTGGAGAACCAATAACAATAAGAACGAAGAACC
>NC_051417.1:30030110-30030530 GCF_015228065.2 Penaeus monodon | reverse complement strand
TTGGGAGAGGGAGGGAGATCAAAACAGCAAGAAAACATCCATTTTGCAGTCCAACCAGCTGAGAGGGTCGTAGCGATCTGTAGAGACAAAAACTTGAAGAAACAGTTAGTCGGCTTCAGCATGGAGCGGGCACGCGTACTAGCGAGTTCGGCGGAGCAACTTTTTCCCCCCGCTTTTCTTCTGGTCAACCTTAAATACATTATCATGCTAATATTATGCGACCGCTGAGGTGGCCTGTCTACGCTTTGACGAGGAGGCAGTAATAGCTGTTTGAGTCGGATGGCGAATGAGTAGGATTAGTTGAGACTGCGAGCGGCGCGAAGAACTGAGATCTGCGCGACTCTACGTAGGATTCCGCCGGAATACTTTGGGCATGGCGAAAGTCTGGATTTATATACAGATGCATGTTGACTCGTTTCC
>NC_051417.1:30029617-30030020 GCF_015228065.2 Penaeus monodon | reverse complement strand
CAAAGGAATATAGGGCAGCATGAAGGCGCTGTGCCGCAGAGTGTGACGTCAGATATCGAGGTAGGCATCACAAAGGTTCATTTAGTGGTGGTGTTAGGAGGAACAGTTACGATGTGATACAGACGAAGTGATAGGACTGATGCCACAATAAACGTTTTAGAGACGTATAAATGTGGAGCGAAATCTCGAATTGGCCAGCGAATACTTACGGAACTAACAGGATAATTGACTATAAACCTTATAAAGTATAAAATATTGGCTAAGAGTCTGGAGATTTCGGTCGTTTTGGTCCGCGTTTTGAAAGGAGCAACTATTCCTAGAGTAAAGGGATTATGATGGAAAGTGAGAAAGAGTCGGGGTCATATTAATATTTTCTATCAGTGTTGATTAATTATTTCATCCA
>NC_051417.1:30029345-30029454 GCF_015228065.2 Penaeus monodon | reverse complement strand
GTTTTTGTTTTATCTCGGCCTCGCTGAATTCAAAACGTATCAGTTTATCTCCTGTCTGACACAATAATAGAAGCGCCATTTTTTGATGTCCTTGTCGGAACCCCCGGAC
>NC_051417.1:30029200-30029276 GCF_015228065.2 Penaeus monodon | reverse complement strand
GCGTTTGAGCTCAGCTTCGTGATGAATGAAATCAGGTTATATGTTTTTTTCGTTTTTGTTTGGAGTCAAAAGACAC
>NC_051417.1:30028580-30028890 GCF_015228065.2 Penaeus monodon | reverse complement strand
TTAGGGGGGTCAACATCCCTTTGTCACTGGGGTCGGCTTTTTACGCTCGGGCCCTCCATAAAACCTCAAGCCGGAGGGGGCGAGACTGCAGCGCCGCACGTGAGGTTGCTGAGGCGCCGTGAGGAGTTGAGGAGGGAGGAGGTCTTCATATGGTAAAGGGGCACCGGTCAGTCGACATACTTGAGGAGGGGAAAAAACACGAAAGAAAGAAAGAAGAGAAAAAGAGAGGATGTGAACCACGAGTCTGTGCAACGGGTTCTGGTTGGAAGCATTTATTTGTTTGTATGTGTATTTATTCATGCATCTGTCT
>NC_051417.1:30028077-30028164 GCF_015228065.2 Penaeus monodon | reverse complement strand
ACTCCCTCACTTTCACACTGGTCAGTCGATTAGGTTTCTTCAGACAAAAAAAAAAAAAAAATGGACGATAAGGAAAGGAAAGAGTAA
>NC_051417.1:30027433-30027886 GCF_015228065.2 Penaeus monodon | reverse complement strand
CACAGAATAAAGACCTTTAAATAGACACCAAAACCTGTTTATAAATATGATTACCGTGGCAGGGATTGAGAGCTCAGAGCACGTAGATTTATAGCCTCTTGCAAGCGATAATTTCATAAAAGGGTTTATAGCTATCATCGCCGGCTGGCTGTAATGATAAAAAAGAACGAATATGTATGAACGTATACAAACCGTATTGCACATGAAGATGAGACTGGTTCACGAGAGAAAAAGAGAGAGAAAAAATGCAAAAACAGATATCCGGATCACCGAAGCCGTCGCGAGTCGGCAGAGAGTGAATAATCTCTAATGATACAGATTCGGAAATAATTTCGAGAGCGCTTCACAGGTGACTCGTAGTGGCCTCTGCCCCGCCAACCTGTTTCTTGGGCGGGGCCGGCGGGCTGCTGTGCCACGAACCGCCCCTACCACCACAAGGCAAGGGGGTTGGGC
>NC_051417.1:30027137-30027286 GCF_015228065.2 Penaeus monodon | reverse complement strand
AGAAAAGAATGAGGGATAAGTGAAAATACAACAGAGAGAAAAATGAAGCACAAATACGCATCCATAAATGAAGCAGAATTTATGATAAAAAAGGAACTTACACTGGACAGGGATAAAACAGCAGCTTGTTATTCGTTAATTAGTTTCAC
>NC_051417.1:30026587-30027107 GCF_015228065.2 Penaeus monodon | reverse complement strand
AATAGCAGTCCTTCCTTTTTAATAACTCACTCGCTAGAATACCTTTTATGACGCCCTCTCCACTCCCTGCGCCTGGCGGTCAGACGCGTCCAGGAGCTCAAGAGGGAACGCGAGGGAGGATTGGGTGTCCCAGGGTAATTATGCTTGCTGATTGAGGGCTCACTGGCAATCTAAACTGTTCACAATCATATGCATAGGATCATGAGTTCACTACGAAGTGTTTGTGTAATATATAAGCCACTAAGTACCAGTTAAATATGCCATAAGTACCTACACATTGCTATAATTGTGATAATTGGCTCATCAGTCCTCATCATCTAAAGTCATAACAAAACAATTAACCGTAAAACTAAACAAAAACAGACCTTGCAACTTGGACGTGCACCCTCGCTCTCCCCCATCCACCTCCGCTCTCCTCCCCCAGCCCCCCCCCCCTCCGCTTCCACCCACCTTCCCCGCTCCCCCGCCTACCGACCACGCAGCCACCCTAAAAAACACAAATAATAGCAAGGTATGAATG
>NC_051417.1:30026230-30026460 GCF_015228065.2 Penaeus monodon | reverse complement strand
ATCAACCTCTCACCTCTGGAATGTGTCAAGGAGGAGCCATCTAGCAACTTCTTTTCCGAACAGACCAGCTATGTGATGCAAAAACTCACCCGGGGTTGCGTCCTTGCCAAGGAGGAGATAGAGGTGGAGGAGGGAAAAATCCGTGAGGCCAAGTGGAAGAAAAAGCGTTGCTAGGTAACAAGTTTGGGATTTTCTTTTTTTTTTATTTGTGGGGTTTATTTTGGAACGGG
>NC_051417.1:30025632-30026101 GCF_015228065.2 Penaeus monodon | reverse complement strand
GAGGGGGGGTTATTGTTGTGGATATGACGAATTGTTCACTGGAGGTCAGATACCCACAGTCGGGTATCTTTACGAGTGCTTGTATGTTTTTCCTTTTTTTTTCTCTCTCTTTTTTTATCACTTTTTATTTTTATTTTTCTTTGACGGTGACAGGTTGGCTTCTTTCTTTTTTTTTCTTATTTTTTATCACTTTCGTGGTACGTTGATTTTTTCCTACTTATCTTCTTTTTCTTTTCTCTTTTTTTTTTCTTAAGAATACCGCTTTTTCTTTTCTTTTTTTTCATGACAACAGGGTTTAATCATTTCCTATTTTAGGTATATATACACAAATAAATGCGCGCGAGTATGTAGTGACCGCTTGTATTGGTTCATTCCCATGCCGGTTCCATAGTTTATGTTGTTTTGCAGTAGTTACCATGTGTTGCTAGAAATTAACAGGTAAATACAGTACCAGATGGGTAGATAGGAG
>NC_051417.1:30024564-30024751 GCF_015228065.2 Penaeus monodon | reverse complement strand
GCCTTACTCATCCCCCCACCCCCTGGCAGGCAGCGACGCCACCATCAGTAGTAGGTCGTCCGCCTCAGCCACGACCTCTCGCCGAGTGACGGATCTCCCTGGAGGCTGTAGGTAACTGTCTTCAGCTGCTGGACATGGTGGCTTCGATGGAGGATCTGATCCGCCGTAAATGGAAGGCGTGAACTAG
>NC_051417.1:30023527-30024489 GCF_015228065.2 Penaeus monodon | reverse complement strand
TAGGGAAGGTGTGAACGGAAGGAGATGGAAGAGGAATAGGGTAAAGGAGGGATAGATGGAAGAGGATGGATAGAGGGCGATGGAGGGATATAGAGGAAGAAAGATAGAGGGCGATGTAGGAGGAGGGATTATGGGAATAGGGGTATTGGAGTTAATGGGGGAGATAAAGGGAGATTAAGGGAGGATGAAAGTAGGTCTGGGAGTTAATGGAGATAAGGGGAGGGAGGGTCGTTAGACTAACAGGAATTAGAGCAGAGGAAAGGTAGGGAAGGAGATTTAGGAAAATTATCAAAAGAGGCAGTTCTTAATTAGAGGGGATGGGGGTGCGGTAGATTAAGTAAGAACACACGAAGAAAAAAAATGCTCTTAACATATAGTACAAGCTATGTATCCTCTAATTTCATACCGGTAGTACACTTTTTTCTACACAAAATTACTCAAACAACAAAAACAACAGCAGATATAAGCCGAAGGAAAGTTGACTTAGGCAGGAAGTGGCCCGTTGGCGTATGCGATCCAGTTTAAATTGAAAGCAGCGGCAGGGAAGGCATGTCTACTTGGGTCACTGAGCGCGGTGTTTAGAGGAGGGGCGGGGGAATAAGGGAGTGGGGATGACGGTGGGGGAGTGGGTAAGAGGGGGGAGGGAGGAACTGACTAATGAACAGTGGGAGAAGGGGGTATGTGTCCAGATTGGCTGGAAATTTGTTCAACAGGTAGTGGTTGTCTGGGAGAGTTTTGCGTGAAAAATATTTTGTTACGATGTTTTGGTCGTTTGCGGAGAAAGAGCCGGAGGAAAGTGATGAAAAAACTAAGATACATTTGAGGAATAGATGAAAGCATTTGCTCTTCTTGTTAAGAAGACGAAGAAAGTCGAGACAGACATTATTTGATGTTAGCACATAGGCATATCAGAGGTAGCTTTCTCGAGTCCGGCTTCAGAAGAACGGAAGATATGAGGAAGA
>NC_051417.1:30022892-30023444 GCF_015228065.2 Penaeus monodon | reverse complement strand
AGGGAGTAGAGAGAAGAAGGGAGGGGACGGGAGGGCGTAGAGAGGAGGGGAGTAGGGAGGGGCCGTGAGGGCGTGGAGAAGGAGGGCGGGTCCGGCAGGGGTGTGCCGAGGAAGACTCAAGGGCATTGACCTCCTGAGTGACTGCACGGTGTTTTCACTGACCGATACTCGAAGCTCTCGAGCGCCGAGGTGAGACACAAGCTTTAACGGCTCCTTGGACAAGGCTTATGTATTTACTTAGGCTAAGCCATTGTGCTAACAAGGGCCCTGCAACAGCTCTGTCGTCTTCGACAGGTGACACATATTAGCACACGAGAACATGTGTAGACACCTGTCGTCGTGCGGGAGCGATGGCAATTGCCGAAAACAAATCATTCATTTCCAATTAAAGCACAAATTACGGAGGCATGTTAGTGCTGACTAATGTCATTTTTTATGGGAAGCTATAATAACTTAATAACACTTACAAGTTATTACTTCAGTGTGTAATAGTTTTCTCCTTAATTACGCCCGGAGGATGATGTCCGATTTTTTTCTTCCTTCTCCCTCCTT
>NC_051417.1:30020785-30021081 GCF_015228065.2 Penaeus monodon | reverse complement strand
TTTCTAGGAAGCACACGCTCTTTTCCACTCAAAGGGGGTAGAAGAAAAGAAGCACAATCTATTGCAAAAGGAGCAATTCCAAATTGCAAAATCGAGTTCCTTGCATTATCAGCGGCGTATTATCCGTCCCACCTCCGCGGCGGCCGTCAGCGGTCCAATGAGGCGCAGGGAGAACGTGTCAGCAAAGTACCAATTACGCGCTGATTTCCCCCCCTATTTCGTTGTCAGCGCGCCGGGCGAGGAGCCTCATTCGCGCTGTTTCCTGGCGCGGCGGAATGGGATCGGCAGTCGGTGGC
>NC_051417.1:30020090-30020232 GCF_015228065.2 Penaeus monodon | reverse complement strand
TCGGGCCGACGGTGCGCGACGTGCGGGGACGGACACGCTCAGTAATTTGAATCGTCGCCGCGGGGATGGGGAAAGGGGGGGGGGTTACTTGAGGAGAGGGGGAGGGTAATTGTGAAATTGCAGCTGATATGCACCTCCGTAG
>NC_051417.1:30019434-30020068 GCF_015228065.2 Penaeus monodon | reverse complement strand
ATCCCTGAAAACAATATCCGATAATAGAGAGTGTATTGGCGATAATGGTGATCTTGGATACAAATCCCGGTGGTGATTACTGTTATGATGTCATCATTGCGCCATCTTCGTTTCTTTTCTGTTTGCTATACGGTGATATATTTCCGAAAGATAATATGAATTCACTCTCGCCTTCAATTTTAAATTCAAACACCAAGGGGCGTCGTATGTATATCAGCCAGGCCATCAACACAGTGCGGCATATCGCTACAACGTCAGCTATCGCGCTGCGGGACCATTGCTGTCGAATCATCCCGCTATCGACAGGCGGCCCGCGATGTATCGACTGGCCTGCAGACGGGCCTTTTTATAAGACTCCTTTAGTCGCTGCAGGAGACAAGTCGAGTCAATTTATGAATGAATCTCGCTCTTGTCGGTCGCAAGGGAGACACGGCGCGGGGCTGATAAAGCATGTGGGTGGACGTGGAAGAAAGTCATTACGGGTCGGTGCGTTTAAAAGCACAAAATGCATCTACTGGTGTCGCGGTCTTGACAGTACGTAAGCGAAGAGGGAAGGCCCGGATTGCAGGTAGCCAGCCAACCGCCTGCAGGTCGCCTTATTATGCAGAGTGATGAGGAATGCAGGTTGGGAATG
>NC_051417.1:30018902-30019280 GCF_015228065.2 Penaeus monodon | reverse complement strand
GTAAGTTTATGCGTGCATGCATATGCTTACTAGCAATGAAACAGCATACCGATTAACCGGTACATGAAATCAAACTCGTCCTATGCCTGTTAGCAACAGACAAGCACATATTCGCTCATTATTGTTGATGTGATCCTATCTTATCCTCCTAATCCACACGTACATGGCAATCCAGTGCAACCACATCGAGCCAACAGATCCACATCGTGAAAACCGCATGTTTATTGATTTTTCTTTTTCTTTTTCTTTTGTCGACCCGTAAAAAATGTGCTCTGTTGAGTAGGTGATTAAATTTATAGGTCATTAAGCTGATATTTGCCATGTTCTCTTAATGCTATGTATCCAATTATGACAAAGCAAGGCAGGGAGGTGTATGTA
>NC_051417.1:30018330-30018654 GCF_015228065.2 Penaeus monodon | reverse complement strand
TAAGAAACCTAATGGATATTATACGATTTTATTCAAAAGACAAAAGAAATTTTATGTAATTTATATGCTGTCTTGTACTACTAGGATTTTATCAGTTATATTAATGATTATCGCATTCTTCTTCTTGTTTCGCCGATGAAACCTTACACGTGTACATTTATTAATGTTACCGTTCTTTCCTTAACAGAAGCTTGTATTTATTTTGCTGAAAATTGCCAGTCAGTGTTGATTTGTCTCTGGCAAATTGACCATTCATCTCCTTTGTCGCTTGCAATATATTTTCACAGATTGCAAAAGACGCTGCTGTCATCGCTATTATTGTCG
>NC_051417.1:30017880-30018085 GCF_015228065.2 Penaeus monodon | reverse complement strand
ATGTTGATGGTCTGCACGGTTTTGTGAGACACGCGCAGCCATGTCGTCTAATTGGTTTCTCAACTTGCTTCTGGATGTTGTATTAAAATTTCGTCTCCAAGCAGGTTTGAATTCTTCTCGAATCGGCATGTTCTTCCTTAATTGAAAAACGGTGTATTCATTTCAACGTGCTTTTGTCAGTTGCTTTGGGATTCGAGCTCGGTCT
>NC_051417.1:30016536-30016840 GCF_015228065.2 Penaeus monodon | reverse complement strand
TGAGAAGAAAATACTGCCTATGAAAAATCAGGAAGAAGGTAATTCCCAAAAAGATACAGAAAAAAAGGAAAAACAAAAAACTGTGTATGTATAACTGTATATACATAAATGTGTAAATATAATAGGCATTTATGTATTATACCATTTATGCTTAAAAAGAGAAGGATGAGAAGGGGTACTCCCGTGTTCATCGTGATCATAAAGACCCTTTTCTCCTATAACTGACAGTGATAAATTACCGTTATTGAATAAAGGTTTAGTAAGAGGGAACGAGCATGCGCCCCCCTCCTGATAGCCTCCTCCG
>NC_051417.1:30016345-30016490 GCF_015228065.2 Penaeus monodon | reverse complement strand
CATCACGTGACCTATTAACGTCATATTACAAGGCGATCAGACGAGAGTTGAAAAAGAAAAGAAAAAGCAAGCGCGAACTAGTCATTTGCAATAGAAGGATAAGCGCATCTTTTCAGGTCTTAGAACCCGGGGCTATATTATCCAA
>NC_051417.1:30016148-30016229 GCF_015228065.2 Penaeus monodon | reverse complement strand
TCTTTTCTTTGCCAGCGTCATTTCTTATCCGAGATCTGACAAGTAAAAGAACGCAAGAAGATTTTTTTCTTCTTCTTCTTC
>NC_051417.1:30015863-30016021 GCF_015228065.2 Penaeus monodon | reverse complement strand
TCGCCATATCTCGCTCTGTGCCTTATTATTTTATTTTATTTTCCTCAAGATATATTTTATGCAACTGTCAGATAAAATGACTGTCATTCTTCTTCTGATTCTATTATCTTTTTTCTTGTCATGTATCAACAATTCATATTTATTGTACTGTGTAGAAA
>NC_051417.1:30015221-30015749 GCF_015228065.2 Penaeus monodon | reverse complement strand
GCCTCCACCATTCTCCATGCTCTCCATCTTTATCTCTTTTTCCCCATCTTTCTCTCCCTCTTCTTCCCGCTCAGAAAGCACACGTACATTTATGTATATATGGAGACGAGGCTTCCCGGTGAACTGACATGGCACATTCACCTGTCATATATTTTCTTCTCCTT
Source organism: Penaeus monodon (assembly GCF_015228065.2). Lineage (NCBI taxonomy): Eukaryota > Metazoa > Arthropoda > Malacostraca > Decapoda > Penaeidae > Penaeus > Penaeus monodon. The sequence goes on along the minus strand of NC_051417.1, from coordinate 30,015,585 downwards.
ATCACCAACGGTTAACACAAAAGCACGGTCACTGAAATGTTATATTTCAGTCAGATAAGACTCGAGATAGTCCTTAGAGCTTTCTACAGCCAGCGGAGCGTGGTATTTAACCCGGGCTGCGCAAAAAGCAGATATTCTTGTGCAAAAACACCCTCAAAAAACCTGCCAAGCACTGGACCAGGATGTCGGCAAAAAAGAGTGACTGGGCAAAAGTGAACCCCCATTTATGAGTTAACAAGGGCACAACGGCTGAAAAAATAGCACTGGGCACTAAGTCGTATGCATTACCCACCCCGCCCCATGCCCGAGCCCCCCACCCGACACCCACGTCCCCTCCCTCTCTCCATCATCATCATCATGAAGG
>NC_051417.1:30014786-30015181 GCF_015228065.2 Penaeus monodon | reverse complement strand
CTATGGACACCCACACGTGAGCGCTAGAAATCTGTTCCGTTTTAACTACCGGGCCTCGAATCCACAACAAAAACTGGACATATTGTAAACAGGAATAGATTTTGTGGCGTGTTTTTTCGCCAACTCAATGTAGTTGGCAATTACAAAATAGTATATCTAATTTTCCCTGGGTGATTTATGCGCCATTATAGAAGGTAGAAATGTTGAGATGCCACACGCGTATCTAATTCAGTTGTTAATTGTTAAGAAATATCTAGAAAACAATCGTCTTTACCAAGAAGAAATTTAGAGAAAAAACAGGTAACACCACATGCAAAAAGAACACACAAAAAAGAAGAAAAAATTTATCGTAAGAAAAAACGTTCGGTCAAACCAAGAAAAAACCCGACACCCAC
>NC_051417.1:30014641-30014734 GCF_015228065.2 Penaeus monodon | reverse complement strand
TGGCCGAGAGCATTTACAAACCAGATCCCGGAAAAGCCTTCGCGACGATGCAACTCTGGATGGTATGGTCTCGGATGCGCCAGTGACACGGTC
>NC_051417.1:30013850-30014006 GCF_015228065.2 Penaeus monodon | reverse complement strand
GGTTCATGTGACGGGTAAGGCTGGATGAGAGATCGTTCTCTGGATGGATAAGGTGGATGAATCGCCTCCAAGGATGTTTTGCAATAGAGATAGGATACCATTTTCTTCTCCCGGTGAATTGACATAAGGACGCGTATCCCTCGATATCCCTCTCTC
>NC_051417.1:30013692-30013780 GCF_015228065.2 Penaeus monodon | reverse complement strand
ATACTGTGTCAAGGACATTAAAGGACCTCTCATTTGCGGACATCCTGATTTAGAAACTCGTGGATAACTAACTAACATTTTTTTGCCA
>NC_051417.1:30013530-30013662 GCF_015228065.2 Penaeus monodon | reverse complement strand
TCAAAACAAAGAGGATTTAGAACTTCTAAAACGAACATCCTTGCAAAGAAAAGTAGAAAATTAAAGTTAAGATCCATTTTACTGCCATATACTGGGATTTAAAAGGTTTTGGGAACACAATATGTACCCTAG
>NC_051417.1:30013394-30013510 GCF_015228065.2 Penaeus monodon | reverse complement strand
ATCTATCGTGCTTTTTATTGTATAGATCTCGTTGTCTGATAAAGGTTATCTCTTTAGCGTTTTACGGAAAATGGCAGACTTCGGTTGAAAGATTTTGTGAGATGTTACATCCGTGG
>NC_051417.1:30012985-30013065 GCF_015228065.2 Penaeus monodon | reverse complement strand
TTTAATTCGTTTACAGATTTTGAATTTATAACAGTTTGTTATTGATCAGATTATCAGATGATATTGATACCCCTTTCGCG
>NC_051417.1:30012794-30012887 GCF_015228065.2 Penaeus monodon | reverse complement strand
ACATGAAACTCTCAGCTGGAAAAGGACCGGAGAAAAAAAAAAAGGTCACACCCGCGATTGATCTTTTTCTTCAGTTTTATATCTGTTATTTCT
>NC_051417.1:30012535-30012729 GCF_015228065.2 Penaeus monodon | reverse complement strand
CGTGGGTTGTTGTAAGGTACTCTTTTTTTGGATAGTTTTACTTGGGGTTCGCAGTTTGGCCGGGGAGGAAAAACGGTTTAATTTTCGTTTTTCGTCCCGTCTTCGTGGTAGGTCGTGTTCACTGTCTCGTGTTCGCTCTTTTTGCGTTGACTCTCTACATTGGTTATTGGACTTGTTAAAGAGATTTGATGTCG
>NC_051417.1:30012105-30012444 GCF_015228065.2 Penaeus monodon | reverse complement strand
CTTTCAATTCCCTTCTTTTCCCTATTTTTATCCCCTTTTCCCAACTCTCTCATCCCCACCTCCCCCCCCCTTCCCTATCCTCCCACCCCCAGAATCCGCCTCATCTCCCTGTTCATGCTAATAATACCATTTAAGTTTGCCTTTTAATCCCATCTCATTTGCGAACGCACATGATAATGAGGTCCGCCGAAATTCCTGTTGGGGATTTTCACAGGGGCGGCGCAACCCTGGGGGTAATTAGGAGGCTGATGGGATTGCTGCCTCGGAGGGTGATTAAAGGCCACTCTGAAATAATCTGATGGTTGAGGTCATTAGGCAAGGAGGAGAGTCGTGCGGGCG
>NC_051417.1:30011417-30011850 GCF_015228065.2 Penaeus monodon | reverse complement strand
GGAGAGGGGCAATTGTATTTTTATTTTGGCTATGTAACCCCCCTCCCTATTTTTTGCACGTGTTATGCTATGAGCTATGATTACTACAGGTTGCATTATGGGTCTACACGGTTGCCTTGTTTAACTTCAGCTTGTCAATCTTTCACAAACACGCATGCCATGGTGGATCATCAAAAATGTGTAAATTATAAAAGAATAAGTCAAATTACATGAAAATAACTTAATGATGCCGAAAATGATATAATACCAGAATATTGTTGCAACTCATGATGTTAACAATACTAAATTAACAATAATGAAAATGCGTGTGTTTTTTTTAAATATAACAATCAGCAATTTCTTGTGATCCAGTAAATTCACGGATGATTAATCATACACGTTTCACTGGTCAGTGTTCAACCTCAGACAGTAATGTTTTCATGTCCAGCTGTTA
>NC_051417.1:30011289-30011360 GCF_015228065.2 Penaeus monodon | reverse complement strand
GTGGATGAGTCATAAATGTCCATTACTCCGAGATTCCTTCCCGGAGGCGCTCTCGTGGTATGGGTAGAGAG
>NC_051417.1:30010668-30010992 GCF_015228065.2 Penaeus monodon | reverse complement strand
GGTCTTAATATCCTTCCCAGTTTGCTTATCAAGATCGCCTAGAATTTTTGTGTGTGGACGCGATCTGATTTCCCTTGATCACTGCGAGACGGACCGGTTGATCTCGGCCGGGAGTCAGAGAAATGCTGTTCCAAAGGCGAGATTAAAGTCAATGAGAAAGAGAGAGAGAGAAAAAAAAAGACAAAAGAAACAAGCTTTCAACTTTCTCAGCGAAACTTGGTGGAAACGCAGAGAAATCAACGAATGTTTTATTTATTTGTTTTTATTTGTTAATGCGGGGGTGATATGACGTCAGTGTTCTTACCCATTTTTCATTGTTGCATT
>NC_051417.1:30010032-30010439 GCF_015228065.2 Penaeus monodon | reverse complement strand
CCAGGAGCATGACGCCCCACGTGCCCTCCATTGCCCCTATGGTCCAAATTATGGCTGAGTTTATTAAGCAAGGTAATATAATACGCGCTGACTGAAGGCCCGGGCGCCATAACGTGTCGGTAAAATATTAGCCCAGTTTTTGTGACTCTTTCGATCATAAAATTGTATGTGTGAGAGCACACTTAGACGGGTTTTATTTTTATATCCTTTCCTTAATGGGGAAAATTAATGACTTATCGTTTAATCTGTCCGTTGATGGATATTTATGATGTTCTTGTGCATGCACAGTTTATTTTGCCACTTTTTCACCGATTTTTTGTTTCTTTTTCTATATATACGTATATACATTCGCTAATTCAACTAAATGTGAATGTACATACCCTATGCATATGAAGCATATATGCAAC
>NC_051417.1:30009364-30009836 GCF_015228065.2 Penaeus monodon | reverse complement strand
CGCCCGCGCGTGCGTGCGTGCACACATGTGTGCGATGTTTGCTAGTTATTTTTAAAGATAAGAGACATAGATAAAAAAAAGGAGAAAAAGCGCGTACTTTCTCATAAACATGTATTCCCCCCCCCCCCGCCCTCATCCGCCAAGCAGATTTCAAAAAGAAAATTAAGTCTTAGAAAGGAGACTTGCTGTGGGGGAAGAATCTCGATGTTTTTGGATATCTGCGTCCAAAGAGAATATCCAAACCTCATAAAAGAAACTGGAGGGGAATCTCGGCTGTAAACACGAGACGCCACGGTAAATAAAGTCACGCGGGACCCTTTTCAAGTATGAAAAAAAAGAAAGGTCATAGATATCAATCAGTCGCTTGGGCTAAAGATTCTATTCATTTGTTTGTTTGTTTACTTACTTTATTAGTATCATGATAGTTGTCGTCTTTTTCAGTCTTTCCTTGGGTTTCGTTTCTCAGTTTTAA
>NC_051417.1:30008041-30008758 GCF_015228065.2 Penaeus monodon | reverse complement strand
GTTTATAAATGAAAGCTAAATATCTCCAACATCAAGAGCTAGCAGATTTGTTCCTCCGCCGACGAAAAATATTTATTGAATTTCCATCCTGAAATTCTGGAAAGAAAACTGCTTTCTTTACGCATTTGCTCCCAATAAGCTTTGGCATATCAGAATCCTCTCTAGAATAAACACAAAAGATGAAGATGCCAATGCTAATGTGATTGCGAAGGACCTCTCTGTTACGATGTTATTGAGCAGATACGGGAGTCCCGGATGTAAACGTTTTTTTTTTCTGGGATCTCGCTTCTTGCTTCTGGTTTCTGTTATTGGTGTACTTTGGAATTTATTTTGATTTGTCACTTGGATGAGGAGGCTTTTTTGTGCGTTTATTTTTTTGTGTGTGTTTGATATCATATTTCTGTAACTCGGTATCTAACACGTAGTTTGTTTTTTTTTACCACTAATTACTAACGTTTTATTATGAAGAAAAGGCGAATGGGAAATTTAAATGAACCAATCTGACTAGTCAAAGATTAACTAAATGTATCTTATACCCGAAAAAAGGAATAATAAAAAAGGGCAGAAAAACGACTACTTTTCCCCCTCTTCTCTCAGATTTGCGATTAGCACACCTCAGATAGGACCTCCTTAGTGTGAGCTTGGCTGCCGATTCTTCCGCGATTGTGTACGATACTTGTGATAATTATTCTGAAGATGATAAAAGTAGCAATAAAA
>NC_051417.1:30007441-30007840 GCF_015228065.2 Penaeus monodon | reverse complement strand
GCCAGTATGTTATCGATGGCGAACGCCGAGTCTTTTACGTGTAGAACCTCCTTTGCCGGCATCCTTCTGGGGTTCCGGGTGAGGCGGGGAGGTCGATAAGAAGGACTTCGGGACCGTGATATCTTGAAATCAGCGGAATTAAAACACTGAGGCACAGCGTCGGAGGCGGAGTCAGGAAGACGCCGTGGATGAGCGACGGGCGCACGGGCGGGCAGGAGGCAGGAAGGAAGTGGGCGCGGGTTCTTTAGGGTTGTGAAGTGCGTGTGGATCGGCGGCGTATCGCTTTGCCGATCCGAGCCCTTGTAAAATCGAAGGGAGATAACGTCGAGGTAATGCCAACAGGGTCAGTCAGGGCAGGGGTGGTAGACAGGATGGCCTCCAAGCCCCCTCTCCTGCCCG
>NC_051417.1:30004741-30007400 GCF_015228065.2 Penaeus monodon | reverse complement strand
TGTCGCACTTTCTCCCCTCTACCGGCTGCATCAACTTCCTCAGGGGGCTCGCCTAGCGCACGGGTCTCATACCCTACAACTTAGGGCACTGGCAAGGTCGCCCTGTGGAGTCGAGGGCCAGCCCCAGTGTTCCCAGAAGCGCCCGAACAAGGCGATGACTGGTGAAATGACCGTAATCGTTTTCGCTATATCGCAGATTCATTATAGCCTCAGCTACTTCCCTCCGGGCACTGGTATCAGCAGCCAAGGACGCCATCAGTAAGACCTCGTATTTATTCCAAACAGAAAGTTTCGAGGGGCGATACGTTATTATTTTACCGATCGAGTCAGCGATAACAAACCGAGGGATTTTATAAAATGCCCGTTTTGCGGCTTTTGAAAAAGGACGTCCTTTCGAAGTGAGACAATAATCGGATCGACATTCAGGGTAAGGTTGCGTAAGAGGGAGAGAAGGGACTTGGCCTGCTTTTCTTGCGTCCTCTTTTGTCTAGTCATCCCAGGCCTATTACACTCAAGACGGGCGGTCAGTTTCCCGCCACGTGTCCTGGCTGAGACCCCGCCGTGGCCAGGATACATGCACGACGGAGGCGAAACGTGCAGAGTGGCTGGTCTAGGGGGCGGAAGGATACATACCTGGAATCGGAGGTTATGTGGCGGTCGAGGCTTATCAAGGCATATGTATTCATAATGTGAATCGCGTATAATTTAGGCGTACTGATATCGTACATGAAAGTTACCCAAAAATGTAGGCCAAATTTATCCACTTGATTCCTCTAATGATAGACAACATACAGAACGCGTGTCGCTCAAAGGCACCTGGGCCCGGGCACGTGATCCAGGATGATGCACAAGAACTGCGCAAGAAAGCCCCAGGTGTGATGCATGGTACAGGGCACAGTGGGATGCGTGGAGAAGGGCCAAGGACACGCGCCTGTGATAATACTGGTCTTCGGGGCTTGGACACGGGAGCCCTCATGGCGTGTCGAGGCTGTGCTTTGACCCGCGCTGGATGGAATGTCAGACGCCACCGCGGTCTTCGGAGGCTTGAGGGTCCTCTCGAGTCGGCCCTTAACGTGAGATGGGATCGCTGAGGCAGGAGCAAGGATGCACCAGGATGTAAGGCGCTGGAACAAGGTGATGTAAAGGATACGCCTAGCTGGTCCAAGGTGACCCCAGGTTGCGTTTAGCTGGGCATAGGAGTCAAGGATGCGGGTAGGATATGAATGCGCTTGGTGCTGGCTGTCTGCAGTTTAAAGCAGATGGAATTCAGGCGATTGTGTAAAAAGGCACCGTCTCGAATGAAGTGCATGTTACGTCTGTAATAATGGACGGCAGCGGCAATGATTATGATGCCGCCGCTTCTGCCTTTGGATGGAAGAGAGGATGATAGTTTTCTGTATAAAATGTTGATTTTCTGTGATTTTCTTGATTGGGGTTAAACTTTGTGTTTATTTTATCATTTGATAAGTTTTTTCCTCTTTAAAATATTATAATTCGGAAAAAAATCTATCCAATCGCTCTTTATAAGATAAATGATAAATCATCCAAACATACAAACATAGATATATGAGAAGAAGCTATTTGCGCGGACTCGGTGTACCTTGCAAGAATCCTGGATCTGTCCGGTGAGACGTCCTGCTTGTCCCGCCGCATCAGGAGGCTGTAAAGTGCAGACGCGCAGCCCCACCAGACGATAACCACGGTGCAAGTTGCATGGTTGAATCTGCAGTGTAATACTTGACAGGTCAACCTTTATTGTTCACTTAGTTAACCGGGGGAGTGCACGGAGCAGCCAGCATATTGCAGAGCTGAACTGTCATTTGCCAGTTATTGAGACAATGGATGCCCTATTTTAATGTTATCTGTTGCGAAAGTCGACCTGATAGCGGCTCTGTGCGGTGGACCTGTTCCGTGGGTGTGCGTGGGTCTAGTCGAGATGGTGAATGGGGAACTAGCAAGGTTTAGGTGCCCAAACCTGCAACTTATATGTCAGGTAGATCATTACAACCCACTCTTGTTGCAACGAGTTATATTATGAAATCTAATTTGGATACTATAAGTAATATAGTTTAATTGCTTGAAGAAGTACACACTAAAGTATATGATGATTACACTGTATTTCATTTTAAAAACAGAAACTGCGGAAGTGGTAAATAACTTCAGACATTAGGTAATGAGCCGGACATGTCTAGGTGTAACTTCTTCCTCATTAATCATGTGTAATAACGCAATTTCGCCATCACACCAGCGCACACGTCCCAGGATCCGTAACAGTGAAACAGTGAGATGGGAGTCCCTTCAAGGAGGCGGTGACGAAAGGGCTAGAATATTGCTTTTAAAGTTTAATTTCATCAGAGCCATGGTAGTTTCTACTGCAGTTTGGGGGTCGCCTTGCAAGCGTTTTAACAGACGTACCTTCTTAGTCGGCAAAGGGAGCATAATGAAGAGATTGGTATTAATGGAATAGATGAGAGAAGCGTGAGAAGAAGAAGGAAAGGGAAAGAGGAATAAGGGAGGAAGAAGGGAGGAGAGGGGGGGGAGTTATTGGGGAGATAACCAGCCGGATAGTCGCCAGCACAGCCACGCCGACACAGCCTCACCAAGACTCCTCCAGTAAAGTCAGTGGAGCGTAGCCACTGTGAAGGGCGCCAAGTGTCCG
>NC_051417.1:30004371-30004462 GCF_015228065.2 Penaeus monodon | reverse complement strand
GCCCATAGCATTGCCTGTGCACCTGTACCTACCACGCCGCCTGGACCACCAAGCCCAAACAGATTATGACCATTATACTGTAACCCATCAA
>NC_051417.1:30003547-30003852 GCF_015228065.2 Penaeus monodon | reverse complement strand
GCAACCTGTGCTAATAGCGTGCCCTGGACCCCCATATGCCCTTCTGTCGCGCACAGTGTAATAACAGGTAATAACCCAGCTGAACTTTTAAGCGGATGGCTGACTTTTCGACGAGTTTCTGTCTTCCTTTTTTCTGTTTTCTTTTTTTTCAGGGAAATTAAGGGCCCTGCTTTTTGGCTTGCTTTAGAAGAATCGAAATAAGAATCTTTTTGCCATCTTTAGTAAGGGAGTAATTACAAAACGTTGGGATGTGATCGTACCCTATGTTTTTTTTCTTCTCTCTCCTGGTTGCATTGGTATTGCAT
>NC_051417.1:30002821-30003068 GCF_015228065.2 Penaeus monodon | reverse complement strand
CCGTGATAACTCGCACCTGTTTCTCGCCCATTTGATTTATTATCATTTGCCATTATATTCAGCAAGCATGAATATTTACAACTTTTAACGAAATAGGTGTCGAAGGGGGTAGCCAGATCGGCGACGGCGAGAGTGTGACCACAAACACTCAGAGCAGAGAGACAATCACGGTGTATAGAAACGATAACTATTTAATCTGGTTCCTCCCAGCTGCTCCGACAACTGGTCTGGAGTCAGCAGAGCGTGC
>NC_051417.1:30002123-30002304 GCF_015228065.2 Penaeus monodon | reverse complement strand
CTGGGATTCCATTTTCTCAGCGAGTTTGCTGGAATACCCCAGCGCTGAGGAAGCCTTGTGTGGCGGCTCCTCCTGCGCCGGGATTGCATAATGGCCGTCATCCACTTCTTGAAGAAATGCTCTGGATGACTCAAAGTTTATTTATGCATCCGTCCGGGTTGCTGCTCCTTGGGCCGAGTGA
>NC_051417.1:30001466-30001579 GCF_015228065.2 Penaeus monodon | reverse complement strand
CACATAAAAAACGAGCTATCTAAGTTGGTCGATTTGCTTAGGTTGTAAGGCGGAGGTTTCAACTTTTGATAGCAGCTGTAAAGTAGCGTCGAAGAGATAAGGGGGTTTCCATA
>NC_051417.1:30001317-30001436 GCF_015228065.2 Penaeus monodon | reverse complement strand
ATTACGTCACAGTCGATGTTGTTGTTGTTATTAATTCTCCCGCATACTCAGTCTCTGATACGGAGGACTTTTGGCACGGGCGTAAAACACCGGGCGTGATGTGCAAGATCTTGGGCGTA
>NC_051417.1:30000664-30001181 GCF_015228065.2 Penaeus monodon | reverse complement strand
TATCCCATTGACGATGCATGTTGTTATATGTGCATTTGCATTCGTCGCATGTAAATGATAAAGTTCGATAATGATAAAGGTTGAAAATCGTGGAAGGGCGCTCGGCTGTCTCGAACTACACGCCGACCATTTTAAATCACTTGACCTTGGCCCAAGTGTGATATCGTGGGCCATTAAAAAAAATCTAGCTTTTATAGCTAATTAAGATGCAGAATTAATGGGAGTTTGAATTACTCGTTTCCTTTATTCTTATTTGTATTTTTTGGGCATCGTTCGTAAAAAGGAAGGTTCAAATTGCTTCGTTTAGCAATTACGGTCGCATTAATTCGTTCGGTTTGGAAAGTTGTGCTTTTTAGGGAAGTCGTTATGTAGGAAACGAACACTAACTATTCGTCGGTTATACTGCATTTTTAAGCATGAATATTTTTTTCGTTTTTTTTTCCCCTAGTCTGTTCCAAAGTACCTCATCTTCCATCAGTTATTTTTTTCTCTCCTTTAATCTACATTTCCCGTGTTG
>NC_051417.1:29999083-30000597 GCF_015228065.2 Penaeus monodon | reverse complement strand
AACACCGCCATATTCGTACAGCACCTTGCCTCGCCCCGCCCCTCCCCCACCCGGCTCCTGACGCACCATATAATCACATCGCCCCGCCCCTTTTTAAGCCCAATGCGACAAAGTCACATATGAACATACACTTACAGAAACACATACATTCATAGCAGCCTTGGATTAGCGTTGGCTCGTACTTGCAGTTGCAAAGCAGGCCTATGGATCTAGGAATGTCCTGCCTCGGTAGGTTCTTCTCCACAGATCTTCTTGTTAATCCTGTAAGGGTCTTGTCTAGTCGGAGGACCTAAATTGGCTGCAATACGGAACGCACGGCCGAACACATCCACACGTATATGGCAATTACTGACAAGTTGCAAGCCGACCGTGACTGCCTCTTTGGCACCCGAAAATCTCTCGCGGGGATTCCAGGCTTCTGCACCGCCTTGGCCTTCCTTGCGCGTAAACGTTGCTTTTGAGAAAGGCTGGCTTTTCGTGTTCGGGCGAGCTGAATCAATCTGAATTAAAGCTAAGGGTTAATGGACAATAAAAAATGTTTTCATGGCTATGGCGGAATTTTTACACAGCCAATTTTCTCCCGGCGTCCACACTGGGAACAAGGCCATATCCGAAGGTAATATTCGCAGAATGTAGGGAGAGCTGTAGAGCGAGTTATATCTCAAAAGCTGGCACAGCTGGTGTCAGTGTGGGCCGTTTATAGCATCACAAATCAAGTAATTTATTTTCTCGTTGACATGACAGAAAAAGAACAGGTTTTCAGGACCTGTTTTTCGGACCGACTTTATGGAGGTCTAAAGCCCGAATCCGCGCGCGGGCGAGGGCGAGGTGACGTACCCGATCAAGTGTCAAGCGGGAGAAAAGACGCACTTAGGCCATCCTACAGGACCGGGGAGGCTGCCGACCCTCGCCCTGGAAGCTGGCCGATAAGCGGCGGCCGTGTGGCGAATGCAAGATAAAGCGGCGACCGCTCTGATTAGTCACTCTCCGTCAGCCTCGCGGGACGAGAAAGGGTTCCGTCGGCCGACCGGGAGGCCGGGTGAAAGCAGGGCCACGAGGATTCCAGGTATTTAATCGATCTGGATTTATCAGTGCGGCGTCTCCGCAAAACGGGCCATTAGAACGGGGTTCGGCGGTCGAGAGCTGCTTGACCGGATGCGTAATTACCCGTAGCAATGTCAAGGAGATTGGATGATTGGCCTGATGCGTGGTTAACGTCCAATAAGTTTTTCGAGAACAGTCCGTGTATTAGTTACGGCATTACTTCGCTCCAGTGGTCGAGTCGCGGCTGGCTTACCATCGCGTGGTCTTTTTGCCCTTCTCTTCCTTTTTTTCTTTTTTCCTCCTTTTTGCTGGAATCACGCGCAGTCGGGCATGAATAATGTGTACCCGAACTACCAAAATGACCTAAGTCGGACGTGACCTCGTCCCTCCACGCTCTCCACACACACCTTCGCGAGGCCCGCCGGACCCGCATACCCAGGGGAAGGGGAGGGCGAGCTAGGGTGCCTTTA
>NC_051417.1:29998506-29999024 GCF_015228065.2 Penaeus monodon | reverse complement strand
GAAGCCGTCGACCCTCTGAATGGGGAGGAAGGGGAGTCTCGCGAGGGAGATCACCTGTGGCCGGTCCGGGCTAATTACGGTAGCCCCGGTGCTCGGGCTGGGCTAGCCCCGAGACGCATCCTTCCTCCCTCCTTTCTGGAGCACTCGAGGGGGAGGGCATGCGGAGCGGGCGAGGGGGGGGGGCAGTGTGGTGCTAGAGGTTTTAGGGGAGAATAGGGAGACGTGGTGGAAGGGTGACGAGGGTGACTCACTCGCGATAACGAAGGGGATGGCATTGAGTTCGAGTGGAGTTTAAGTGGAGCAGAGGTGGTGTGACAAAGGTGGTGTGAGAGTTTTTTGGTGGAAGTGGATGGTAGTCGAAGTGTTTGTAGCTTTAGTGAATGGAGTGTGAAGGTGCATTCGTTGTCCCGAGCGAAGGGCGATGCGGAGGGAGGCCGTAATGAGGGTTTTTCGCTGGTGTTAAGTGGAGAGGGTTGAAACGCTGGGGAAGGGAGCGTACGTGAATGTATATACTAGTT
>NC_051417.1:29997657-29998405 GCF_015228065.2 Penaeus monodon | reverse complement strand
CTATGCGCGGGTCTGCCTGTTCGTGAGGGTTGGTGGGTAGGAGGTATGAGGGCTTCTCCCCACCCCACCCTCTCCCCCGCCCTCACACACTCCTGGCCGATATAATTACCAGCTCACGCCAGACACCCGGGCTACTCCTTCACAAAAATTGTCTGCAAATGTTGCTGCTCGAGTGGTCGCTCATTAATATCTTTTGCTTTCTCCGGGGCTGTAAATAAGGGACTCTGACGTTAACGGGGCTTTCTCTCTCGTGCTTGGACAGTGCGTCCTTTAACCAGTTTCCTTGTTTATAGTTGCATAATTGCATACAATTTCGTCGTAAAGTCCTAGGAAAATCAGATTATATTGTCTCGAACTTTTTTTCTGAAATGGGGGAGGGAGGGGGGTCGGTCAGACCTCGAACTACAGGCCCTAGTTACGCCAACGACTGGCAGGAGGGAATGTGCTCCCTCGCTCGGCCTACTGCAAGGTCAACAGTTTTCCTTGATCTGGGCAATTGCGGGCGCCCTTGAATCAAGTTGCTGAAATTCGTGCCGGTTTCGCCTCTTATCATGGCGCTCGTGGGTGATTCTGCCAAAGAGAGAAGTGATAAGACTAAAGAAAAAAAGGAGAGAGAAAAAAAAAACTGTTTCAAGGCTCACTGTGACATAATCGGAATGTTCTTCTTCCTAACTTTATCATTGTGTATCGATTCCCCGACCCCCTCCGTGTCTTATATATCCTTTGTGTTGCCCTCTTTCTCCCACAT
>NC_051417.1:29997528-29997602 GCF_015228065.2 Penaeus monodon | reverse complement strand
AATGCTGGATCGTTTAACAGCCATCTCCCACTCGCATGCTATCTCCACTGATGCATGAATTTGGTGCTGGTGTG
>NC_051417.1:29997312-29997471 GCF_015228065.2 Penaeus monodon | reverse complement strand
CCCTCTACGACCGGTATTTTGAACACTCTCCCCCCCCCCTTCCTCTTACGTCCGTTTTAAAAAGAAAGATAAAAAAAAGAGATCCGTAATTTCATTCGTCACATACGTTTATATACACTCCTAAAATCGTTCGATCACAATCAATGCATTACGCGCGTC
>NC_051417.1:29996528-29997051 GCF_015228065.2 Penaeus monodon | reverse complement strand
CCCCCCCCAAGAAATGTTCGCCGAGCCCATCCGTCTCCGGCGATGCATCACGGTCCGTACAGCTCGTAATCGCCAGCAATCGCTCGTAATTTGTCTCGGAGAATCTATCTCCATATATCGTTCGTAATCGACTCGTGTGCCACATTGCCTTCCCCCCTCATTCTCCACCCTTTTACCCCCTCCTCTCTACCTCCCCACTCCCTCCCGCTCCTTATAAAATTGTCGATAACCCCCTCCCCCTTTCCCTCCCCCTTCCTCCACGACCTTTGCTGGACGCTTGGGCTTGCGTCGAAGTATGAAAAGGAGGGGAAGGGAGATGATAAGGGGGTGACTTGGTGATGGGTGTAAGGATATCCATAAAGCAATGAGAATGTAAAAGGGAATAAGAGAAGGCTAATATTAAGGAAGACAGAAGAGAACACAGCGAATACCATGCGCAGAAAACAATTGAATGTCGGAACAACACAGACTCCACTGACCAAAAGGTTCACCGTAAAATGGTTCGGTTTGTTGCCGCTTCCAC
>NC_051417.1:29996050-29996490 GCF_015228065.2 Penaeus monodon | reverse complement strand
GCGACCGTGAGCGGCGACGCACGCCCGGACCGAGTGAGGCGCCGTGGCCGCCCCAGCGCAGGAGGCTCCCTTCAGGCTTTCGCAACGCCCCCTCTTTACGACTCACGAATTGCCTCATTATCGTCACGCTGAAGCCTCGCCGCGTCGCTCCTTGCGGTGTCGCTCCTTGCGCCCTTACTGAAGCTCGTAACGGGAGCCGGCGGCGACTATCGAAGCTTCAGTGCCGTTCGCGGCGGTAACGCGGCGACCTTCCCACGACAAATACAGGCGCCGATAAGAGCTTCGTCACCTCGCTCAGCATCACGGTGACATTGAAGCTCGTTATGACTGGCATTGGGGGACGAAAACGCCGGGTATCGTCATGCTTGCGGTCGAAGCCACGGCGCTAATGCTTGGAATGGGCTGGCATTATTCACGTGACTTGGAAATTCGATTTACCG
>NC_051417.1:29995891-29995988 GCF_015228065.2 Penaeus monodon | reverse complement strand
GTTATATTATAAGAAGTGTGCTTTTGATAGAATTATGGTGGTTAGGTTATATCTGCGCCGTTGGATTTTTATTGAGATAAAAAACAAAATTGAAAAG
>NC_051417.1:29994791-29995213 GCF_015228065.2 Penaeus monodon | reverse complement strand
CTCTTCTTTCTCTATTCTCTCGGATGACCAGAATGTGCTGACTCATAATACATCGCCTGAACTTTTCTTTCTCTTTTTTCCTTTCTCTTTTTATGCACCGCCTTGTTCCCATACAACATTACCGAGCAATATTTCTCGATCCATTTTTCGATGCGTGATTATATGCCTTTTATTTTTATCTCGAGTAGTAAGAAAAAACACAAATGAAACATTATTTTTTATTGTCATTAGGTGAGAATCGCATTGAAATTGATATGAAATATGGTTTTAAAAGAGCCCAGCGTAATCAAGAGGAACACGTCCAGTTTGAAAGTTCCTCTTACAATCCTCTTTAAGACATGTCTAAGAAAAAAAAAAAGAAATGGTGGGCGTGGTCGAAAGGAGAGGAGAGCACAGCAAGACGTCTCCGAGACCCCCCACTG
>NC_051417.1:29994099-29994557 GCF_015228065.2 Penaeus monodon | reverse complement strand
TTCCAGTTAAACGCTGCTCTATCTGATGACCCTACCTGGCTATGACCGTAAGAGGCTGGGTCATTTGTCTGTGATGCTCATAGGTCATTGACAAAAAAGGAACTGACACAAATATGATTATCAAAAATCCATTAGAGCTAGTCTCAGAAATCCACGAGCGCGAAGCCCATCAACCCCCCCCCCCCCCTTCCTCCAAGCGCCCCTCCAACCGACAGAAAAAAATACGAAACCGAAGCGAGCGGAGAAATGTATGCACGGAAAAATTGTACCTACTCATTGTGAAAGATTGCTTCGGGACCTCATCAAGCGTGAAGACGTAGGGCTAGCTAGGCCGAGACGAGGGAGAAAAAAGGCCACCTGCGAAGCCAACAGCTATCCCCACGTCCAGATCCTATCTCCAACACACTCCAACAGCTCGAGAGAGAAATTTCCTGGGCTGTTATAGAGTGTTTGGACAT
>NC_051417.1:29993063-29993758 GCF_015228065.2 Penaeus monodon | reverse complement strand
TTTGGGATTGCAATGCATGGGACCATTTGACAGACGGCAAGATGAATGAGCGTCTGCAACACGGGTTCTGCGTTCCCTCTTGCAAAATGAGGTGATGTTGCAAAGATGAGTCTCGTTTACTCGAGGCGACACATAAAAGCCCTTCTTGTCCCACCTTATGTAATGACGTCATTTCTTCTGCTCTGAAGGATTACGTTTATCTATTTTCCTATCCCTCTTTCTTTCATATCCTTCTCTCGCCTTTCCGGACCTGTTGCATTACGTCCGTGGCGGTGCGGGGCTGAATTTGGAATTGTCTCTCGCTCTCTGATGTTCACCTTTTTTATGGCATCAAGAGGTACTGGTGTTACTTATGCATTCATTTATTCTTTTGAGGCCAAGAGGGAGAGGCGCGGTAGTCCATTTGAATAAGGGAGCATCATGCCACCTGCCCTACACACTCGATGCAAACGCCATTTATCACCCATAAGGCTTTTTCCCAAACCCGGAACTCTTGCTGTAGTAAAGAAAAAGATGTATGTGTTTTATAAAAAGATTATTTTATTTGTTCTATATGTATTTTTTTCCATTAATTCTAACCTCGGTTGTAAAGGTTCACACTTGAAGCTCATTCCTGCCCGATCTTTGGACACCTAATGGCCGACGAGGAACCTGGGGTCGGTCCTTCGTGCTAATCCGAAGCTCGATTTCCCTTA
>NC_051417.1:29992605-29992818 GCF_015228065.2 Penaeus monodon | reverse complement strand
GCCATTGTCTCAAGGGTGGAGTCCGGGCTCGCCTCCTGCTGCCCTGACGTCTCCATCACCTGGTTCCTCCTTCACCCCCATTTGTGTGGCTCTTCTGGAGGTCGCTTGAAAGGTCGAGGCTGATGTGTTTATATATCAAACACTCGCTGGAAAATCGGTTTATTAATGAGAGCATATAATTTGGTGATACAGTAAGTTGATTAAAGTTGAGGG
>NC_051417.1:29992037-29992316 GCF_015228065.2 Penaeus monodon | reverse complement strand
GCGTGCCTGATGACCACTATGGTGTGACAAGGCCGCCCGATAATCTATTACCTCCTGGAAATCGGTTAAAGACTGACGATGCACCGAGGCAAGGCCAGCATCCTGTTGCGGCGTGGATAATGCTCTCCGCCGGCAGAGACATGCAGCCTGCCTTCGAGATGCTTCCAGCCTGGTGGGATGAAGACAGCCGTGGTGCTCAGCCTCGGCCTACGCGACGGCTGGTGACGGTCTGTGTGGCTTGCGGTGTCCTTTGAATAAGAGGGAGGAATGCTCATCTAC
>NC_051417.1:29991660-29991783 GCF_015228065.2 Penaeus monodon | reverse complement strand
GTAAGTTACGAGGAGGTTGCTTTTTGTGATCCCTGAGTATAAACTTTATTATTTGGTTAACGTTGTAAAAACGTCTCCATCTACGTCAGTGTGCAGTTTGCTGGGAAGTGAAAGCTTAGAGAG
>NC_051417.1:29990579-29991530 GCF_015228065.2 Penaeus monodon | reverse complement strand
CCGCCTTTACATTCATACACGCTTGCGAGGCTGAGGCAATGGACACCAAGAAGGTAGGATTACAGTATCAGTAAAACGTGATACACAAGATCCGTAAGGGTGTGATGCAAGCATGGTCGTGTTTTTGGGCATTGAGCTCCGAGTTTCCATCTCGTGAATATCAAACTGAACTCCATATTTATTTCTCCTTACCATGCCATAAACTTGATTATGAAATGAGTAAGAATGGGAGTGAGATATATTTGCTTTTCCTGTAGAGGTATGAATTGTATCTCAACAATAACGGCAGTGTATGTGCTATTCATGTTTTGTTATGTGCGTTGCTTTCACCTGAATAATGAGATGCCGGACGAACCACGACAAACAACACTTTACCAACGATTATGTTTTTATTTTTTCACCCTTCCTGCACCCATTGCAGAGATAGTCACGGGTTTCTTGCTAAATCCGACATTTTTTTCCCGGTTTCTTATTATTACCATTTCTTTTTCTTACCATTTCCCTTTTCGTTTGTTTAATTTCTTTGCACGGCAGTGTATATCATCTAAATGGTTCCTGTTCTGCTCTGCTCTGTTAGTTCTTCTCCTTTACGCTGGTTCCTTCCTTTCCTCTGCCTTTAGGTTTTTCTTCTTTGCATACGACAAAAATCTTACTGTCACTGCCTATCATTCGTAATCTCTCTCTCTCCCTTCCTGAACTATTTCGTCACACCTCCCCCCCTCCCATCCTCCCTCGCCTTGCTTCCACCCTCCCATGCTCTCCTCCCTTCCTCTCCCCTCCCTTCCCCCTCCCTCCCTTCTACCCTCTCTCCTCCCTCCTCCTGCCCGTGATTTTATCCAAGGCTTTGTATTGCTTTACTTCATTTCCTTTCCACTATTCTCTGCTCATATCTTTAGGTTCGACCAGCTTGTCGTTTTTCCGTCGTTCTGCTTTACTCTTTCTCCTTTGTTT
>NC_051417.1:29989353-29989823 GCF_015228065.2 Penaeus monodon | reverse complement strand
GCAGCCTCCGAAGAACACCTGCATTTTTAGGACAAGGAAAGGCGTAAGAAAAATGAGGAAAAAAAGAGAAACGGGAAATGGGAATTGGAAATAAACACGTCATACAAAGCGATGAAATGAACCGCTATATTTCTGCTGACTCGTGGCACTGTTGCTCCATAATTATGCACTTTTTTTTTTACCCGTTTTGGCCTCAGCTCCCGAAAGGCAGTTAAACTTGTTCCCTCTACCTATCTATACTTTTTAAGGGTTGGGGTGTCAAGAATATTGCTAGGCTCGCTATGCCGCTATGCTGTTTGATATGTCTCCTTTCTTGTGTTTTGCGTATGTGCGTAAAATGCCATTGCAGTAGAATTAGCCTAAGGGAGTTGCAGTCCAAACCGGTCAGATTATTATAGAATCTGCGGGAAAGGCAGTTATATTGCAGCTAGATCAATGTGTGTGTTGTATCATGAATACACTAGAGTCGC
>NC_051417.1:29988407-29988686 GCF_015228065.2 Penaeus monodon | reverse complement strand
TACAAGCATTTAGGTTTGCAGACACGTATCCTCATATCCTTATGCATTCTCGTGCCTTATCGCAGAGCTGGTCGAATGCGAGAGCCACCATTACAAAAGTCATGGTATTTCCTGCCATTTAAGCATGGTTTCAGTTGCGCCACGTAATGGTATGCTCGGTTTTGGTGATAAGGGTCGGAATTGGTCCTTGAAGGATTGCATCAACAAGCATTGCACGATTAGAAAGATAGAACTCATAGAATGCTTGCAACATTGTCCTGTTTATCTTTGTGTGTGAGC
>NC_051417.1:29987042-29987948 GCF_015228065.2 Penaeus monodon | reverse complement strand
CCCATAGTGTGCACAGACGCCATAACCTGCAGAGAGAAACGACCCGGAGATCCGAGAGCAACGTCACGATTTGCAAGACGACCTGAGGGCTTCTCTTGTCTGCTTCGCGCCCCGTTGAGCCTGTCTATGGTCTCGCGGGGATTTTTTGCGTCATAGATAAAGAATATTAAATAGCGTTATTCTTGGATTCCCCGGAACAAGAATGCACACTTTTTTGTTTCCTTTTTATAAGGAATGTTAAAGTATGTTATTCTCCTAAGGCAGCTGTGCTCTTGTGTGTAAGAATACGCCTCCTACCGAGTGCTTGACAGAGCATATTGAATAAAGTTTTATAACTGGTGTCATTCTTTCACTCTCGCGAACAAGAATATACAGTTTCTGCGTCTTTGATAAAGAATACTTCTTCGACTCAAGGACATTTTTGCTTCTTAGATGGAGAATGCTACAGAATTCGCTACCCTCTTGTGTGTCTGATAAAGAATATCAAGGGACGCTAGTCGACCAGGCAATTCCTGCACTCTCGGACGCGCACAAGAAATGGATAAGATTTTTTGAGTGCAGGTATTATGTCTGTCGACCTGTCTAGTGTGTAGTCCCTGGTTACGAGGTTTTAGTTTGCTTTTGCATTGTATTCTGTATCTATTTTTTGTGTGTACAGCTACAGTTTACAGTACAAATGCAATGCATATCTTTAACGACTTAAAAATATAAGAAGAAGAAATAAATAGACGAGGTAATGTTAGATAATATTAGGTGGCATGTAAATGGATATTCTGTTCTAATAATATCCGAATTTGATACAATGAATGGCCCGACAAAAAAGTTGCTTGCAGTCGTCCATAAATGGGCTGACTCGGATGTAACAGTACCATTCACAACCTGCTTTGTAGCTTTGTCTGCGCAACC